>NC_081413.1:282373796-282683439 GCF_030272615.1 Cryptomeria japonica
TACACTATTCCTGTTAGACAAAGCCTTAGAATTAAGTCTTTCCAAGGTGTAATTACCGAGGAGATAGAACCTAATTTGAATGGCCTTTTTAACGAGGACATGGGTAATTCCTCTAATCCTCTTAATGATGAAGAACCTCTCCATGAGGTTTCTATAGAACAATTTTCAAAATTGGATAACCAATTTGATGATTTTCGACAATGGATGTCTCAAGAATACCTCGATAGTCAAGCTCTTTCATTAATTGAGGGTCTAAAACGTATGGTTCAAAGTGATAAGAATGGAATTGATATTTTGCGTGGTATTGCACACATTGTGGATTCGAATGTGATGCCAATGAAAAGTTGTGCCGAAACCTTAGGTTATACACAACCTCCTACTCAAGTTAATCATTCTATTCCTTTGACAACTCCTATTGCTAGTATACCTACTTTTACATCAAACATAATGACTACTTCAATACAAGACATTCCACCTATGATCACCAGTCATGGGGGAAATCCCTCTTCTTCAATCAACCCTCTTCCTTCATTCAATCCAACTTCTTCATTCATTCCTTCAATGAGTGTTCCTATTATATCTCCACAAATAAACATGATGCAAGGGGGCAATTCATTTAACCATTCCATTCCTCCTTGTAGTATTCTTCCTTTCCAATCATCTCCTATGACTAACTATCATAGTGTCCCACCACCTTACTCTCTACCTTCTTTCAATAACATAGTACCTCCATCACAATCTAACACATCTAATATGAACTCTTTGACTGAAGCGACCATTAACAATCTTGCACAAACTGTCTCTTCTTTGCAGCAACAAATTGCCTCTATGAATCAATCTAAGTTTAGTGTGCCCACATTTGATGTTGCGAGCCCACTTTCTCTTGACATTGTTCGAGCTATCCCCCCTAAACATGTCGAAATCCCGCATTTGGAGCTTTATAATGGTAAGGGTGATCCTCTAACACATGTTAAGACCTTTCAAACAATATGTACTGATTTTGCTTATGACCAAAGGTTGCTTGCAAAACTGTTTACTAGAACATTAAGAGATAAAGCCCTACAATGGTATTTCTCATTGCCTTCTTATTCTATTACTTCTTTCGAACAACTTGCAAATGCTTTTATTCAACAATTTCAAAACAATATAAGTCCTAAAGTTACTTTGATAGATTTAATGCATTGTAAACAAGGTGTTACAGAAAAAGTGACTGATTTCATTGGTAGATATAAGCATTTGTATGCTCAAATTTATTTTCCAGTACCTGACAATGATATTCAAAGAATCTTTATTTCTAATTTACAAAAAGATATTAGAGAAAAACTTTTGTTTTCTGAGTTTACTTCTTTCCAATAGTTGTGCGCAACTCTTCACAATTATCAACTGACTGTGAGTCAAATGGAACAAGCAAATCCTATGGCTTCAAGTGATAAGGGTGATAGTAGTCAACAACCATTTGGGAAGTTTAAACCGAACAAAGAGTCCATTAAATTCAATGAAAACATCATCAACAACAATGTGAATGCAGCATCAGGTGTGCCTCCTATTTCTAAATTTTTGTAGAAAGAAAGAAAGTTTACTCCTTTGAATGAATCATTGCATAGTATTATGAATAAGTTATTGGAACAAAATGTGCTTACTCTTCCTCCTATAAAGCAAATAGATCCTGCAAAGATTAACTCACCCTATTTTGATAACAAATCTTTTTGTCAATTTCATCGTCATCCTGGGCATGATACTAAAAATTTTTTTGCTTTAAAGGGTAAAATTCAAGATTTGATTGATAATAATACTATCTTTGTTTCTGGTGTGAATGATAAAGGCAACACATCTGTAGCTCCTCCTAACCAAAATCTTAAGATTTTTACTGATCCATTGCCTTCTCATACCTCTAATGCGATTGATACTAATGATTCCTCTGTCTCACCTGATGATCTTGTGTCTATGACTCTGAATGTGATTAACTTTGTAGAGCAGCAGAAAATCCCTAAAGAACCTTCCATCACATTTGATTCCAGTGAAACTATCAGGGCACCTAATGGTCCTTTATATATAGTTGCAAAAGTCAAGAATAAACCTTGCCGTGGAGTGCTTATTGATCCTTCTTGTATGGTTAATATCATTACTGAAGAATTTCTTTTTACTTTGCAATTGAATCAAGTGATCTATGATGAAACAATTGTGGTTGTGAAACTATTTGATGCATTTTCTTCTCCTGCAATTGGTTCTATTACATTACCTATTGAGGTCCATAACAAATCCCTTGATGTGGACTTTGCTATTATTCCATCGTCCGAACAATTTCGTGTGAAGCTAGGCTATCCTTGGCTGTCTTCCATGAAAGCTATTGCTTCCCCTATTCACAAGTGTTTGAAATTTCCCCATAATGGTGAAGTTGTTACTATCAATCATAGTCTCTTTAAACCAGCTGAAAGAACTTCTAGCATTCCTATTGATTATTTTTGGCCTAAACAATTCCAATCTCTTCCTCCGCGAAGTGATCATCTTTTCAAATCTTATCAAAAGTGGAAGAAAGATATGATCCTATCTCTAAGTGAACCTAGAACACCCAAACTTGACATTCCTATCATTCTTGAGAAGGAAGTTCTTCCTTTGAAAGATAAAACTAATGTCTTTCCTCAAGAAGATTCCCAACCCATTCCTATGAATGTGACTATGCCTATATCTAATAAACATCCTAAAAGTAGACCTATACCTCCTCGTCATGATGGACTTGGTCTCCTTCCTAAACCAAATATTCCTCCTTTGTATGGAGCAATTCCTCCTCCTTCCTCTTATGGAGAGAAGAGACCTTCCTCTTCTCCTATTGTTCAACCTAAGAGACCACAACCTAAACACCCAAGTGATAAGGATGAGAACAATCCTCCTCCTCAATCTTCTCAACTTCCTACTAAGACTAGATGAAATCGTTCTGCACGTGAACGCCAATGAAAGCGTCGTCTTAGAGCTCAGGCAGCTGCTTCTCAAACTTTGCAATCCCCAAAAACACCTTCAGCCATTATTATTCCATTTTCTCCTCAGCCGAAGATTGAGCCAAAATCTCCTAAACATAAGATGCATGATGGCCTTGATCCTGTGCGAGTTAAAGATCCTATTTTTATAAATCTTGATGATGATATAGATGAAAATGTTATTCATGATGAAAATATTATTCATGATGAAAATGTTACTCCTATTCATTCTGATAGTGAATATGAATATGTTGATGTTGATAACCATTTATCTAACGAATTTTCTAAAGCACTTATCCTAGCTCCTAGACAAGAACAATGTGGCTCGGAACATGAACATAGCCCTTGTTTGGATCTTGTGATAGCTCCATTTGCTGTGTTGGATGTTCCTCCTCTAGAGTGTTTCCTGCCTTCCCAAAATATTGATCAGCAAGATCGGCGGGTAGATGACATGCTAGACTAGTTCATTAGCATAGCAGACTCTCTCCTCCTCTCTTGATCTCTTTTGTTACTTCTTCTATGTGTTATTCTCATTCTTCTATTTGTTGTCCTTAGTTTTGTCTACTTGAGGATGATGCAAAGCATTGAGATCTCTTTTGGTCTCTCTCATGTTGACTCAAAAGACACGTGTTCCCTTCTTCTAGGTGACCTTCCTTGATTGGGGAATGAAGAACAATTATGCATACATACATATGATATACATGAATTATCATACAACATACTGACCCTGAGGAAAGCGAAGTCACCTCGTGCTTTGTGTTTTGCGTCTATTATCCTTGGGCTTATCTCACACTTGGGGGCTAAATCCTTGTGATAACATGCTCCTTTCTCATTTCTTATATGTATCACTACCTTAAAGCAATCACCCCTGATGAGGCATGTGCGATCGCTTTAACGTAGGGGGGCATACATCCTGTCCATATCTTTTCAAGATACTTGAAAATTTCTTGACAAATTTAGCTTTGTCTTGAAAATTTTTGATATCTTTCTTGCATGACTCATAGTGAGGGAGCCTTACTACTGACAGTCATGGTTCTCCCTCATGATCTTCCCTTTTACTTTGTCAATCAAATTCATAAGATCCTTAGTCCACTGGGGGCTTGGTGTATCTTGCCTCCTTGACGTGGTGAAAGTCTCTCAATGTTGTTTCCTTGTACTTTACCGGAAGTATGAGCGTACGCTTATACTCCCACTAAAGTGGGGGCTAAATGTAGCATCCTAAAATTGTGACACTTGCAATTTTGACTGCATTTGGGTCTTCACAATGGTGGTGCAATGTTGAACCTGAATGGAGACCCCAAAACCTGTTTACGACACCAAAAACTTCATTTTTTTGCACCCTGGCCTGATCCCTCCTTGCACCCTGCTGTCTTGGGAGGTGGGACCATGGCGCCCAATGCCCTGGTCCTTCAGGACTAGGGCACCCAGCGCCCTGGTCCCATAGGACCATGGCACCCAGCACCCTGGTCCCCCAGGACCATGGTGCCCAGCGCCCTGGTCCCTGGCCCTATTTTGGGCCCGGTCTCTTTTGGGCATCGGGTCTTTAAGTTTGCAATTTGGGAAATAATATTTCCTGGTCAGCCTAAGGTCAGCAAAATCAGTCTATCAACCCTAATTGACAATTATATAAACTACTTTTCCTCTCCTAGAAAGGGAGGAAGAAAATAGGCAAGAGCAAGATGCGGAAGCAACATTCAAACATTCAAGCATTCAAGCATTCCTTCAAGCAATTGAGCATTCTAAGTCTCCATTCAAGGCTAGGTGTTGCATTCAAGACAAGGATTCAACCATTGAAGAGGAGATCACATACAACATACAACATACTACATACATTACACCTTCGCATGTAAGAATACAAACATTCTTACAACAAGGTATCAGTACTTGTTTACATTACAAACATTTACACTTACAACTTTCTCATTTCTTGGTTAATTCCAAAACTGGGGTTTGACCTAAAGGCAAACCCCTGATCCCTAACCCCCCAATCATCCTCTCTTTTCTATGTGTAGGTTGCAGGTATGCAGCTGTAATTGAAGATCTGGAATCCTTGTGCAGAGACGAACAGATCCACCTTCGTTTCGCGGATTTTTCGGAGGACCGTGTGCATGCCGGGGGCCATCATCCTGTCAACTTTCGCTCAAATTTGTAGAATAGCACCATCTCGACATTTTACTACTAATTTCAGGTCCGTAGCTTCATCCCGTATCCCTATCTCTGTTTATAAGCGAATCTTTCCTACTTTACATGCATTCCTAGTTCAATCTTTCTATCTATCTACATTCTTTACAAAAGAGGGTATCCTTGCTATCACAACCCTTGAAACTCATTTAGAATCCAATCTTGCATTGTGTGGGATTGGATCTTGTGGGTTTCAACCCCTCTTTTGAATGTAAAGTCTCTCCTAAGTGAAAACCATCAACCCTAGTGACTCTCCCTTCTCTCTCCTTGGAGTTGGGGAGGGGAGAACAACTAGGGTTCGACTTTTTTGCTTTACATTCCCACTCCTTCTTTTTCAGAGGCCAAGTATGTACTCACTTTTATTGATGACTTCTCAAGGCACACATGGGTGTACTTTCTTAAGTACAAGTCTGATGTCTTTGATTCCTTTCAAATCTTCAAGACATATGTAGAGAAGCAGTCTGGCTATTCTATTTGGTGGATACATACAGATAATGGGGGGGAGTATGTGAATCAAGCTTTCAGAGATTTTTGCATTGAGCATGGTTTGCAACATCAGTTTACTATTCTCTACACCCCTCAGCAGAATGGTGTTGCTGAATGCAAGAACAAAACTTTACGGGAGATGGCGAATTGTATGATTCAGTTCAGGTCCATGGATTTTTCTTTTTGGGCTGAGGCAATCAATTGTGCCAACTATATTCAGAATCGGATGCCTCACAAGGCTATTTGACATATGACTCCTGAGGAGGCTTGGTCTCATGACAAGCCTGATGTTTCCTTTTTTCAAGTATTTGGCAGTGAGGCATGGGCCTTTATTCCTGATGCTTAGAGGACAGCCATGGAGTAGAAGAGCCAACCACTCAATTTTTGTTGGCTACTGTGAGGATGTTAAGGCATACAGGTTGTTTGATCCTGATTCTAGAGAGGTCCTATTTCGATGGGATGTTCAGTTTGATGAGCGTCTTCCCACAGTGGATACCCCGACTCTAGTGTCTACTCCTTTGCCTACTTCGGCCACTGCACCTCTTCAGTATCTTTTTGAGGATGATTCTGATGATGGTGCTGATGATACACCATCCCCACCCCCACCATCCCCACCTCCACCTACTCCACCTCAGATGCCCAAGTGGGCTCGCCTTACTGTTGCAGCGACAGGTCCTATGGCCAGTGATCCTTCAGATACTTGTCGCACTCATTCTCATACTATGGGTTCTAGTATTTTGAGTCATGCTATTTCAAATGATCCTTAGAAGTTTTTAGAGGTGACAGGTCACCCTGAGTGGGATTGTGCTATGGAGGAGGAGTATTCTTCTTTGATGAGGAATCATACATGGGATCTCTGTCCTCTTCCTAAGGGCAGAAAGATGGTTAGGTGTCGCTGGTTGTATCACACTAAATATGTTGTTGATGGTTCCATTGATAAGTACAAAGCACATCTTGTTGCGAAGGGTTTTTTACAGGTTGAGGGTATTGATTACTCTGAGACATTTACCCCTGTTGCCAAGATGAATTCGATTCACTTTGTACTATCTCTTGCAGCTTCTCAGTGTTGGCCTATTTTTCAGATGGATGTGAAGAGTGCCTTCTTGCATGGGGATCTATAGGAGGAAATCTACATGGAACAACCTCAAGGATTTGTGCAGGATAGTTCTTTGGTTTGCAGACTTCAGCATTCATTGTATGGTCTCAAATAGGCCCCTTGGGCTTGGTATGAGAAGATGGACTCTTTCTTGCTCTCCATTTGGTTCTCCCATAGTCATTCTGATCACACCATCTACATTCAACTTCTTGAGGGTGACATCTTTATTCTTGTGCTATATGTTGATGATCTTCTCATCATGGGTAGCTCATCATCTATGATTCAGCATATTCAGCGTGACTTGATGGATCAGTTTGAGATGATAGATCTCAGTCTGTTGCACTATTTCCTTGGTCTTCAGGTGATTTAGTCTTCTGATGGGATCTCTCTCTACTAGAAGAAGTATGCTCTTGACATGCTTCAACACTTTGGCATGCTTGATTGCAAGCCTACTTCCACTCCATTTCAGTTAGGGGTTGTTTTGACTACAACTTGTCCCACTCCTTCAGTCGATTCTACACTTTACAGGCAGATGGTTGGCAGTTTGTTGTACCTAACTCACACCCGTCCTAATATTTCCTTTGTGGTTGCTCTTGTCCCTTGATTCTCCCATGATCATCATGAGAGTCATTGGCAAGTTGCCAAACATATTTTGAGGTACATTCAAGGCACTAGTTCTCATGGCATTAATTACACATCAGGGGAACCTCACATTGTTGGCTACATTGACTCAGATTGGGCTGGTGATGTCATTGATTGGAAGTCTGCTTTTGGCTTTGTTTTCTATCTTGGCTCTGGTCCTATCAAATGGTCTTGCAAGAAGTAGATTTCTCATGCATTATCATCTACAGAGGCTGAGTATCGAGATGTTGTGCTTGCTAGTCAGGAGATCTTATGGCTTCGACAGTTGATGACTGAGTTTGGTTTTCCTCCTGATAGTCCCACTATTCTTTGGTGTGACAATCAGAGTGCTATTCATATTTCCCGCAACCCGATAGAGCATCAGCAGATGAAGTACATTGAGATTCACATGCATTTCATCCGTCAATTGATTTAGGATGGTGTTCTCATTCTGGAGTACATTCCCACTTCTGAGTAGGTTGCAGACATCTTCACGAAACCTTTTGCATCACTGTGCTATCTTCAGTTGCGCTCTATGCTTGGGGTGAAGGAAGTTGTCCTTGGGGGGTCTTTATGAGGCCTTCCTTCCTTCTTCTTCTTTCAACATGTTCTTTTATCTCTTTTTGGAGAGGAGCTTTTTCCCACTGGGTTTTCTCCTTTGTCTCTGTTTCATAGAGATTTCATTGTATTTGGGTACCTGATCAGGCCTTGTTGCCGAGACCCATATTTCATGCTTTCAGTAGTTGTTCTAGGTTTTAGCTTCTCCCTAAGTCTAGCTTAAGGGGGGGTGTTAGAGTAATTGGGTCTTTACTTGATTAATTAAACAATATTTGTTTAATTCTTTAAGTTCTCAATTATGTTTTTACACTTAAGCTAACATTAGGTGCATATAATTAATTATTTTAATTAATTATTATGTGCAAGCCTAGGGTTTTCCCTTTTTAGGGTTTCTTGACCTATTAGAGGTTAATTTTTCTTTTCATTGTATTATCTTTGACAAAACATTTTTGATGAATTGGAGCTCTCATATTTTGAGAATATTTTTCCTGTGTTTTGTATGTTCTTCAGATTTTGCTTCATTGCTTCTCCTTGTAATAGGTTATTCGGCTTGCAGAAGATCTTTAGGCTACTATGGGGTTGTATTTCTCAACTCCTATATAATAGACCTGCATTCAAATGCTCTATACCCAAACTTGTTGCATGCATAACAGTTACCATTGAATCTATTGGATCTAGGCTTATTGTTTAGAAAGTAAGGAAAATTATTGTAAGCCTTATTTCTACATATGTTAGTAGTATGTCCTTCCTTGAGACAATTAAAGAAAATAGGTTTAAACTTTTGCTTACCTTTATCCTTTGGTGTTGGTTGCTTATTTGATGCTCCATCTTTTGTTCCAGAGGTCTCACCTTCCTCATAACCAGAAAAACCAAGTCCAGTGGTATTCTTTACCAGTTTTGCTGATTCAAGCTTTTGTTCTAGCTTAATAGTACTCTTATTGAATTTGGCAAGTATTTCCTTTGACTCAATGAGTTCCTTGGAAATAGCAACATTTTATTCCTTCAAGGTTACATTCTCAGAAATAACCATGTTTAGTTCACCTTGCATTTCTTCTTTTTCCACATTACTCTCTTGGAGATGAGCGGTAAGTGCATTGATTTCTTGCTTCAGCTTGGAGATCTCATGATCTTTGTCTTTTACTAGGTCTTTAGCTTTCCTCCAATTCTCAAGCTCTTGACACATTCTGATAGTCAGTCCTTCCAGTTCCCTTCTTGGATTGGCATTAGACTCATTCAATTTTTCAAATTCTTCAACTAGGGCTTCCATGTCTGCTTCATCAGAAGAACTATTTTCAGTAAGCTCCATCAGTTTCTCAACATGCTCTCTTCTCTTTACTAGAGAGGCTTTATATTTGATTTTAAGTTCATCAAAGGCTTTCTCAGTCTGAGTGAGATGATGAGTAAGCTCCCTCACAGTGTATTCCCCCATATCTCCTTTCAAGTGGTTAAACTTATAGAAAGGTTGGCTCTAATACCAATTGATGAATACTAAGAGGGGGGTGAATTAGTATACCAAATGTTACTAAACTCAAACACTTAAATAGTTTAGCAGTTAACCGATATAGTAGATTTACTAACAAATTGGTTAAGACAAATGCAAACCAAACAACAAATAAAGCATTCACCCACAACAGCACAATCACCATAACACAAGAGATTTTGACATGGAAACCCAAATGGGAAAAACCATGGTGAGATGAAACTTACAAGTAACTATCTGTAGAATAGTAACCAGACCGGTTAAGGTCATACAATGTTCTTCACCAGAATAAATCCTATTAGGAATCTCGATCTTTGTTAGGAGATAAGTTCGATTAAAGACTACCTTGTGAGAGGATTTTAGATCCACAATTGTGAACCACCTTGTTAGAGGATTTACAAAGGCTTTCCCAAGCCTACCCGGTCAAGGGTTTCGGACTTGTCGAAGATGTGAGTAATCAACAAGTGAGTGATCTAGATACTAGCATAGTATGCTTGGTTAGATCCTTGATAGCTCATTGTTAATGCATTTCAGCATTACATCAGTCTTTAGTATCTCCACACTCTGTTTCTTCACATAGACCTTATCTTCTTTTCTATGATCTCAGTATCATGTCAATCTTCATCAAGTCAACCTTTTTGTCAATCTTTGATTGATTTGTCATCAATCTTAATCAATCATCAATCTTTACCAATTTTGGATAGATTATTGGTTGTTCCTTTTTCATTTGGCATCTATCAATTTGGTCCTTTTGTCAATCTTGATCAATTTGTCATTGATCTTCATCAGTCAATTGATATCAACTCTTTATCAATTATCAAATCTTCATCATCTAATCATGATTGAACTTATATCAATTTCAATTTTGTCATGACCTAATTGTTGTCCTTTCATTTCTAATCCATCTCTTAGGGTTTCATGATTTAATCATTTAATCCTAATTAACATTTCTTCCTCTAGGTTAAATAAATAAATTCATTTATCCTAGGCTTCTTTTTATTTCATTTAATTGGATAATTATACCCTTTTGTGAATATTTATTAATTAATCTCACCTAATTTCTATTTCCTCATTTCCATCTATTTTCGAAACTAATTCCCACCTAATCAAACACTCTCTAGTTGCTCCTATTTTTGTGCTTCCTTTGTCATAAGCTGGAAGCATGATTCCCTCATGCATCATAAGTGTTGACATAGCAACATGTCTTAACACTTTCCTTGGCATTTAGTATTCTCACTTTGCATTGGAAATGTGTCATAAATCATGACATAGAAGGTGTCATAGCCTTCTCTTTTCAATCCAATTTTCCCATTTTCAAATCAAATTGCCTCTTTCATCTCTTCCATGCTAATTTAATCCTCTCTCCAATTTCTCTATAAATTGGATGCATTTCTCAATCATTTTCAAACACTTCTCGAATATCCTCACACTGTCAAACTCATTTGCAATCTTTTTTTCTTTCTCACACTTGCATTTTGTAGGTGAAGCCTACATACTTGGAGGAAAAAGAGAAATAATGGAGGTAAATGGAGGCAACATCCACATTTTGGTTTGCAATTTCTTTTGATGTTTTATTTGCATTCCTTTATTGAGAGTGATAGGATCTATTTTCATTGTAATTTAGGTTTGTGGTTGCCTAATTTCATATTGCTTTGATGTTTTTTCATTTTCCTACCTCACATTTTCTTGGTGAACCCGACGTGAACATGCAAGATCTATCCATTATATGAATCCATTGTTGCATGCAAGTTTTATGTGTTGGCAATTGGAGGAATTGATTATGTGTTGCATTGATGTTTTGTCATTGATGGCAACACCGACTGTTTTGGTTGTTTACCAGTTTGTGGTGGAATGGTTGGACTATGATATTGATCTGGTATGCTCTGGTATGCTTCAATTTGTGGAATTGGTTTGAGTCTATCATTCATGTTATTCAGATGTGTATCACGATTAGTTGGTTTGGGATTTGATGACTCAGGAGCTATCATTTGTTCTAGTAAGCCTTTTTGTCATTGGTAAGGGTTTTACTGATAGAACTTTGTTGAAGATATTTTGATGAACTTGATAAGTGGTGTTGGTGTGGCTTCTAGATGGATTTTGGGATGTTGTTGGCTATCTTTTTCATGTTCTTGTTGATCAGTGGTGTTGCATTTAGGTCCAAACCTAATGCTATCTTATTCTGCTAGGTTATGGATCGGTTTATGTAACGTGTTGGTGGATGATCCCGACATGTTTCTTGTTGGATCTATTGATTGGATTATATTGTTCTGGTCTTAGGATGACTTAGTTGATCATTGGATTGCGAGTTTATGTTATGAATTTATTGTATTATCTTTTAGGTGGCTGACCTAATTGTTTAGGTCCCGGATTGGTATAAATATGATGTGATATCTCTTTGTAGATCATGGGTTTTTGGGATATAGGATTATCTTTGTGAATAAGGTTGTAATCATATGCAGAGGTTTTGGTCAATCATAGGTGATCAAATTGGGTTGGTGAAATAGGTTTAAGATCTCCGGTACTAAGCTTAACCAAAATTGTATTCAGTCATAGGAGATGTTATTCTTACAGTTCACTCTTCTTTCCGAATTGTAGTCTAGATTTATTTTGTAGTCAGTGAGGCTCCTTTTGTGATGAGGAGTGCACTCTAGGTTGTTGTCCTTCCTGCATGTGTAGGCCCCTCTTTTTGTAATCACATACTTACTGCAGAAATATTATATGATTGTGGGTAGGCTTCCCATCATGGTTTTTCCCTTTACTAGGTTTTCCACATACAAATATTGGTGTTATCTTTTGTGGATGGTTGGTAAATGTTCTATGGTTTATATTTGTGCTTAACTATTATATCTACTATTACAGTATTTCATTTATGTATTCTGGTAATGAAGTTTTGATGCTTAAAGTTCTATAATCTGTTGACAACTGATTCACCCCCCTTTCTCAATTGTCCAACAACTATCTGAGTTGTCTAACATTATGTATTGATCTATTTTTGCATGCAGGTTTTTTGAACTAATTTGTTGTTGCATGCAAGTTTTATGTGTGGATTTTTTGTTTCATGTAGATTTTTTGTGTTAATATGTTGTTGCATGCAAGTATTTTGAACTAATTTGTTGTTGCATGCAGGTTTTATGAGAGGATCTATTATTGCATGTGGGTTTTATGGAGTTTAAACAATGATTCATGCAATATTTATTTACATGCAATGAACAATAATTCTTCACATAGCCTAATTAGGAGGTTTTAATGAACAACAATTTTTCACATGGCCTAATTAGGAGGTTTTAATGAACAACAATTTTTCACATAGCCTAATTAGGAGGTTTGAATGAATTCCACAATTCTCACATAGTTCTAATTAGGATTTGGATCAAATAACAACAACAAATTTCACATTTCATGCATGCAAAGGTTTTAAAATGAACAATAAATTGCATTTAATCATGGTTTAAATTGACCAAATCCTTTTCAAGTTAAGGTGGAATTAACCTCATCTAGTCTTAACTGGGATTCAAATGGATCAATGAACTCATATCATGCAAATTTTGAAGAAAGACTATTCGCCTTAGTGTAGAGAACATTTCATTTCCTAAGGGATAACGAATACCATGTATGCTATGTTTTCTTTCATTTTTCTTGTGTGTTTTAACCCTTAGAAGGGCTTGCCTCCCAATTTTCATGGCACTTTGCATAGGCATTGGTGAGAGGGAATAATCATTGTAGTGATGGGCTAAGGCCAAGCTCCTCCAAACCACTCTAAATAACTATGTCTGCAACAAAATTTGTAAGAAATGGGTGCTGAAATGGCATAATAATGATTAAATTCTTTGGATCTATGCCCACCCAAACAGATGCCCTGACTAAAACCACTTGTGTTTAGAGACCAAAATCCCTCTATTTGTTGACTCGGGCATTGTGATACACGCATGCCAAACAAACCTCTCATCTACCCCTCAATTAGAGAGATTAAATTATTGGGAAGTGATGCCCCTTGAATTCAAAGCTTGGTATGCCCATGCAAGTGAGTGTCATGGAGGGGAGCCAGTGCTACCAAGCTTCTAACTATCCGATTGAATGTGGTATTTTATGGTAAGAGTATTCAACAGATATTGTCCTTGAAAGCCTTAGGAAATGTTTTGAAGGTGAATGATTATTCTGGGTCAAATTCCAACAAACATTTTGTCTTCTATGTTTGCCAAAAGTTGAATAAAAAATACAAGTGTCACAAGAAGTCATTTTCAAGAGTCTTAACATTCTCCAAACCAAACTCAAAACAAGGTTCAAACAAAGGTCCAAAATCTTGTCCAAGTATTCATCCAACATTCAAACATGGTTTCTCAAAACATTGGAAATCCTTGTCTCAAAATACATGTCACTTAGGGTTATACTTTGCATAGTCCAAACTTAGGTCTTCGGACATAATCATTACTCTTCATTTTAGTCCATTTCATTTGTAGTGTCCTCATTTTGCACATAGGTTTAAAATCATTTTCCTTAGGTCTTGCATTGTCATTTTACTTACCCAAATTAAATCCTCACTTAGGTTACATTTTGCATAATCATTGTCAATACCTAAATTAAGTCTTCACTTAGGTCATACTAAACAAAATCATACATTTGCATTTACATCCTTGGTCTCATAGTATTAGGTTATTGGTCCTTAGTTATTTAGTCTCATAACATTAGTTCATATCATTGTCTCAAAAGTCATTACATTTCATAGCATTAGGCCATATCATATAACCCTAAATCATATCATTAGGTCATAAACAATTTTCATCCATATCATAACACAAGGTTGCATTTACACCCTTAAGGTCTCTTCATAACTTAAGTCATTATCATAGCATACCTTGGGTCCATACCCTTAGTCTTTGTCACAATCATTCTCCTTTTGTGTATAGTTTCAACATTAGGTTTTATCAAACTTGAAAATTCAAAACTTGAGATTAAACCCTTAGTCATTGTTAGGGAGTCTTGACCTTGTCCAACATTTGTCCTTCTTGTCATCAACACCATTTTGTCAAACCTAGCTTAGTATCCAAGCATATAGGTGAGACGTTTTCATTTTGTCTTATTGTCACTTGGTCTTTTGTTCTCTTATGGTCTATACTTTATTTCAATTTCCTATGGGCCATATCTTTTAGGTTTTCATTCTACAGGTTTGTCAAAAAACTTAAAAAACCACAAAAACATAGGTTTTACTCTCACCCTCGGTTGCATTGTCATTTGCATTCCCTAAAGGCACACTTAGTTGCATGTCATTGTCATTTTTAAGAAATTCAAAACTCCAAAAATGTAACTTGCATTGTCAATCATTTAAGTTGCACTTAGTTGCATTGCATTCCCAAAATCCAAAAATTCAAAAACATAAGTTGCATTATCATTATCCGTAAGTCGCAATAGTTGCATCCATCATCCAAAATTCCAAAAATTTCATAGTGACATGTCTATTGAAACAAGATCTAAATCGAATAAATCACAAGAATCTACATATCAAGCCATGTCTTTTCCAATGGATGATAACTAGTTGAGACAATCACAATTCTATCCAACACAACAATGAGACAATATCATACAACCAAACTTAAATCAAAATGTTGGTCCACATACAAACATGCTACCAGAATATGGAATCATTCAATTGGGACCACCACCAAATTTTGAACTAATATTCATACCAATGCAACTAGGACTTGGTAGTGTTCAACCAAGATCACCCTCAAATCATACAATCATTCAAAACCAAACTTCAAGTTTGGTTTTGGATGATTGTATGATTTGAGGGCTTAGTTCGAACAAGATTGATCCTAGCCCACATGTGATTTTGTTAGAGAAAATGATGAGAGAAAATCAAATACCACCAATCATAAGAGAATTAGACTTAGACTCGGAATCAGAATCAGAATTGGAATTTGAGTCATACCAACCTTCATATTCTTCTGAGACTCAACCTTCAAAAGTAATGTATCCTTCCTACCAGTCCAACTTACACATGGTCCAACAAATCCAACCAACACAAACAATGGTACAATTTCAACAATATGTCCAACCAAACACACAATATCAACAATTGGTTCAACCAACTGTCAAGTATCAACATCCAACTCAGTCAATAAATCAATATTAATAATTACAACTGGAAATTCAAAAACAAAAGTTGCAACTCACACCAGGACAAATCTCAAACATGAAAAAACAATTGGACAAAGTCCCAAATCAAATCCCATTCAACCAAAACCAAATTTCAAACATGTCAAACTAACTAAACCATGTCCAAAATCAAAACATCACACCAAATTGAAACCAAATCCCCTTCAAACAAACTCCAAATCAAAACCTGATCATGTCAAAACCTCGCAAGGATTTAAATGTGTCTCCAAAGAAAGGTAGCTCTTTTATACATCTCTTAAAGAAAATCTTAAGTGATCCTTCTAAGAAAGATAAAATTCATATACCTATGTCTAGCAATGGCTCATCCCTTCATAAGAAAATTGAATCTCCAATGGCATCTATTCCCACACCTCTTGAAAATTCACAAGAGCCTTCCATATCATCCCCATCAAATGATACACCTAAGGATAAAATTCCCCAAGGGTTGTCTATAATTTATTGCCAAGCTAATCCAATTCATGATGCAAGTCCTTGCCATGCTTCAGAAATGCTAGACCCAATGCCACCATGCACTTCATTTCCCATCAAACCTATTTTAGAGGACCCCATTCAAAGTCCATCTCCCTCATGTAAAAGCATTGATTCCTTGTCAAAACCCCCCGTGCATATTCAAAGTCAAACCCCATGTCATGATGATAATTTAGAGCACAAAGAAATGAGTCCTAAAAAAATTCAAGATCAAGATCACGAAACCTTACCATTTCATCTAATTGTTGACTAGGATCCCATCTTCCCAGATGCTCATGATGTTCCCACCATCCTTGACCATCATATCCAAAGTCCTATTGAAATTACACACTCCGAGCAAGATCAAGATATCCTAGTCCACCCTATCCCAAATGATTCCCTTCCATTTCATGAGCAAAATATTCCACTTCCTCAGCAAGGTCAAAATATCCCCTTCATTCTTTCTGATGATCCCATTGAAAGTCAAGAGTAGAGAGCCTTTAAAGAGGAATCCAATGATCCTCCTTTTCAATATCAAAGTATCATTTGAGATCCATGTCCACCACAAGACCCTATTATCCCTTTAATTCCCCCAGACAATTTTGTCTCCCGTGAAGAACCTATCATTCCTCCCATTCCATCTCATGAAGAGCCTATCACTGGTCTTAGTCCCCCTCATGATTCTAACATTTTGGTGCGAGATGTTCAAGAACCCCCTACATACACAATGGGTTCCTCCCCTTTGGTCCAATCGGATTTGCTTCATAATCCCATCATTTCTAACATATCATGTCCACCTCATAATGGACTCGCATCTTATTCCCAAAGCAAAGAGTCTTCTACATGTCAAAATATTCATAAAGGCAAAGGGGTAGACTTTCATGAGTAAGAGCCCCTCCATATCAAATAAATTGTTAATGTTCATGGCCTTAGTGACATTCCTCAAGAAGTTGGTATCTCTCCATCAAAATCCAAGCATACGCATTTCCCTTTATCCCTTCCATCTATTTTAGGTCCTTATATCCCTTCATCCCATATTCAAGGTCAGAAAAGGCACACATCTTTGAGCACCTTCCATCCATCCAAAAGACCTTCATATCATTCCTATCCATCCATGCATTCCTTTCCCTCTCCAAGAAATTTGGATGCCAAGCATAAAAGTTATAATTCTAGAAATCCACATATATTTAAGGATCAACATGTCCAATCTAATTGACATGTCAAAATAAAGAAAACTATAATCCAAAAAGAAAAGGAAATGTGCAAAAGGCCACTAAGGCCCACTGAGCAAAAGAAAGTAAAGTCAAAATCTATATGGGTTCCTCAATTTTTGAACACAATGTACCACTAAGAGGGGGGTGAATTAGTGGTTCCTAAATTCTTTTTCTTTTTAAAACAACTTTAGAATACTGATTATTATCCTAAGCACTAAATGTTGGCAATTTGGCACTAAGTTGTCATTGATATCAACCGACATGATGAATACTCACATAAGGGTGAGCATAAAGAATGAAGACCTACCAATAGTCTCACACCACTAGAGGTGAAGATGTGTTACTAGTATAGGGTGTTGTACCATATAACAGAAGAAGAAAGCTGTACTAGCAAAGAGTTGTATTGGTATGTGTTTTTCAGACCAACTGTGTGTTGGTGGTCCATGTCTTGATCGTTGTGAAGCCATGTGAAGCAGAGGTGGCAAATGTGTTGTGGTTGGTGAAGCCTCATCGACAGGGTTGATGAAACAAATAATAGCCATTAATGGAGGAGCCACAAATCACAGGATTGTATCTGACTGATTGCGACTCAAGGAAGAATAAATGATAGAGGAAGATCAAAGAGTAGTTGGCACCTGAATCTATGCAAGGGAAATCCAATTTAGGAAGTCCTCGAAAAGAAATCTTGTGAAGCGCTTTATGTGTCGACTGATTTTGTGACAAAAGATCTGATTCGAGATTGCCATTTCCAAAAAATGTGCATTGGATAATGGAAAACATGTGCAGGTGCATCCTCCTAGGATAGGTAATTGATTTGAGATAGGTAGGATTGGATCTCATGAATATTGTATCGAAAAGAAGAAACCCTAATCGCTCAAGTTTTTGAATTATGTTCTGGTAGGAAATCACCATATAAGAAATGAGAGCTCAAAACAAAAAAGTTGATGCTGTAAAAGAGGATAAGTGTAGAGAGAAGTAAGCAAAGAAAATAATTGTGAGCCTTATAAAGAATTCTATGAAAATTGTAGTGTGTGTGTGTGAGCAAGCATACCGGTGAGAGGATTCTACTAGCAGTTTTCTAGTCTTACAGTTGAGCCTAACCAGTAAGGTGTGGCAGAGCAGGTAGCATCCTAGTGTGATCTAATGTGCTAAGAGATTGTGTGTGAGAGGGAGAGAAAGATAATAGAGGTTGAGAAATAGAGACAATAATTCCACAATCGATAGTGTGAGTTTCAATGGAGGAGAAAAGACTGTCAACCAACAAAGTGTTATTCGATCAAAGAGTTGCAAAATTTATTTGCAACAAGAAGCCTTAATTGTATTCAGATAGTATTTTAATATACACCACCAAGTTGAAGCTTGATGCAGGGGTTGGTGCTCCTTGGGTTGGTTCCTTAAAAGACAGGGGTTGGTGCCAAAAATATTTGTAAGTCAGTGTTTTACCTGAGAGGATGGAATGAAGCAGTAGTCTCCAACAACTTTTCTCATCGGGTTTTTTCCCATATTGGGTTTTCCTCGTAAATTTGGTGTTGTGAGTTACTTGTGTGTGAATGATCTCTTTGGGTTTCTCTCTTGTATTACCTGTTAGGATTAATGACAGTCCCAAAGATATTGAGAGGGGGGGGGGTGAATCAGTATCTAACTGGTTTATAGAATATTTTAACTTATTAAGAACTTTGCATCCCAAAACAATGTACCAGTAAATAAGAATTAATGCAGTAAACATGAACAATAAAGACATCATAGAAAACACACCATAACACAAGATGTTTAACGAGGAAACCCAGTGTGGGAAAAACCTCAATGGGATTTGTGATCCACAACATTCACTCATTGGCCAATGAATAAATTCTACTTACTGATGCTCTACAAAAAGGGATTGTTAGGAAAACCTATTTGATCACTACACACACAAAGAGAAGCATAGGAAACATATGTTTGTTATTAGTGTTAGCAAATCAAAGATTAAACACTATCCTAAGCAAGCATATCAAGAAAGACACTACACAACAAATAGAAAGCTTAATGAATCTAGGAAATGCAACTAAACATCTCCAAATGCTCTCTACCATGTTGGTAGCTTTTCCTTCCTTGTTCCTCTCCTCTCTAAGTTCCAAATGAGTGTAACTCTCAATAGCTTTTTGCACTATGGATGCCTTATGGAGGCTCAAGATTGAAAATGATTGACTATGCAAATACAAGTGTAAAACAAACTAATATTAGATGCTTATGAAATGAAAATGATTTATTTTAGTCCAAAATAACAATATATTAGTGATTTATGCTAAATGCTCTTCTCTAAAATTGACTATAATGTAAATGCATACAAGTTTTCAGGATTTGGATTATGAAGGAGGTAAAATGGAGCAATGGATGGTTGAGATTGAGTAATCTCAACAAGGGTCGAGATTGAATAGTTTAAGAACTATGTGAGGACTTTCAACCCAATCCAAGGATGACAAGTGTCAACATGAGAGGGGTTGAGGGGAGAGGTAAGAAGCATTAAATTTTTGACATGACCTGAGGGTTAACTTGGGAGGTAAGGTTAAGGTTGAGTTGAGTGAATAAATTCATTATTCAAAGAATAATGCTTTTATCCAATGGATAAACTCTTGTGCAAGAGTTAGTAAGGATAACCATGGTCAAAGCAATAAATGCTTGAGGAGACACATGGGTTACATGAGGGTTGAGTTAGGGGTCAAAGTCTCTAACCATGGGTGCAAGTGGATCTAACCATAAATGGTTATGTAAGAGCCATAAATGGTCATGTAAGAGCTATTAATGGTTTGGAAGACTTTAGAGGTTAGCTTGTTGGACACATAAAGCATTAAATTCTTTTCAAAGACTTTGGAGTCTTTCAGAAGTGACTCCAAGTTGCTTAGGAATGTGACAATAATTAGGGGATGGATTAGGTTAATTAGGAAGAGGTTAGAAGAATCTAGAAGGGGATTTAGGATTGCAAGTGGGTTTGGTGGGTGAAGGAAAATAGGTTTTTTATTAAAATAAAATTCATTTATTTCAACAAATAGGTGCAAGTTACATTTTTAGGAGAATGCAAGTGGGGGAAATTTAATGATTTAAATAAATGTTTTATTTAATTTATTTAAAAGAGGAAAGAGGGTTAAATGAAGTAAATAGGATTTATTCATTTAATTGATTGTGTATTTAGTTTAATGAATTAATTAAAATAAATTGAATAATTTATTTAATTAATAGGAGAATGTTTGAGGATGAATTAATTAAATGTTAATTTAATTAACCGTCGGCTCCTGGGTTTTTTAATCAAATAAATATCAAATATTCATTTATTTAAATTGGACATATTTATGTGACTACATTTGCCCTCTTTGAGGTGGTGCAGTTTATCGTGTCATTTCAAAGAAAGAAAAAATAGGTGTGAAGAAATATGCCCCATAAAATGTTAATTTAATGGGTGGTATGCCCCTTCGAGAGATGGGTCAAAATTTTTGAAAAATCAGGCGATCTCTCGAAAAAGAATGAAAATTGGCGCAGAGATAGAAGAGAAGAATTTAGCAATACTGGTGAAAGAATGGAAGGAATCAAAAATAAAATGGAGAAATGGGAGGCGCTAGAAGTTCACAAGGACCACGACAGTGAGCAAGGTAAAATTAGGTTTAGGGCGAAAGGTATATATGGGGGTGAAGGGGTAAAAATAGGGTCATTTGCATTCATCTCCATGGTGATTTCAGAGCTCTGATAGTGACCTTATTGAAAGAGTGAGCAACAGTTAGGATGTCGATACCACTAGCAGATCATCGGCTAGAGCGAGTTCGTCGATTCCAGCGGCTAGATGACTATGGACCAGCGGTATGTAAATTTGAAAATTTTCTTTTCATGCATTTTTTATGCCTTTTTTGCCTTGTCCAAGTTGAATCAAAACAATAGCACTAAAACTATGTTTTGGCATTGTTGTCAATTATATTAGCGCTATTGTGCCGCTATAAGCCTATTGCATAGTGGTTTTAGCGCTTTTGCAAGTTGTAGCGCATTTGTGTAGTTGTTTTAGTGCTAATGAAGTTTGAGCGTGTCATGCCCAAACTTTTGGGCAAAAATGGAACAACAATTTTTTTTTTTAACAGCATAAATTCATTAAATAATCTACATTTAAAAAGGAATGAATAAGTTTTGTCTTAACTAAGGGTTAACTCTGGGTTAAATAGAATCATTTACTAAATTTGATTTAATTAACTAAATCAATACGGCGACAATATTTAGAGAAGACTAATTATTCCCTAAGAGGGTCCTCTCAACTTAATTAATTAATCTAATTAAACTAATTAATTTCCTCTAATTAGAAATGAGAGATATTAATTATCTCAATAGTATTTAAAATACTCAAGGCTAAGTAAAAATAATGATAATGTTAACTCATATTAAAATTAATTAATTGTGCAACCACGAAAATGCCTTTAATTAAATTAATAAAGTTAACCTAATTCAAATATAATATCAGATTATTAATTCATTCTATATTACATTCAAATTTAAATCCCCTAAGACATTTAAATTTCAACTATTAATTAACCGGCCAAAAATGACCTCATAGGCTAGAATTCACATAAAACAATTAATAAATTTCATTAATACAATCCCCCAAATTAAATTTAACCTAACATCCATATTTAATTAAATATGAAAAATAACTATATTAAATTTATCTTTAATAACCTTAGTTAATAAAATTAAATCAATTATGCGATTAATTTAGCTATATAAAAGTTAATCCCCAAATTATAATTATGCCTTGATAATAAAGACTATATTAAAATTAATTAATTTTCACCTTAGTCAAAATAAAGAGTTCAAATTAATCCCACACATGGCTATGTTAAATGGGGAGAAATTTTTTTTTTTTTTAAATTTAAAAACGAATTCCTCCTTATTTCATTTTAATATTATTTTAATCTCAAACTGTAATTAGGGTTGAGTTATCACTTTTATTTTATTTTAAAAACTAACCTATTCATTTTATATTTTCTAAATGATAACCCTAACCCAAATATGGGCTAGGGTTGCATACCTTATTCTCCTTCTTTTATTTTAAATGCTAACCCTAACCCGAAATTGGGTTAGGGTTGCATATTTTATCATATCATATTCTTTCTTTTTGTTTTAGGTTTTGGTGTGTGTGTGCAGGTTTGAAGGAGGCGGCGACGGAGGAAGGGAAATAAGTGAGGGAGACCGCAGGGAAATGGAGGCGGTGACAGGGAAATGGAGGCGATGCAGGGCAATATTTTTAGTTTCCAAATGCAACATACATATTTATTTTCTTTTGAACAACAGCTTAGATTTACAGGTTTAAAACTGTATTTACATTATTTAGAGCAGTTTATTTTTTTATTTTTTTTTATTTTAATAATAGAGTAGAATAATTTACTGTTTTTATAGAATGTAAAGAAGTAACAGAATTAAATTATTTTTCCTACTAACATGCATTTCCAAATTTAGAAAAATGTATAACATCAATAAAGTTATTTATAGCTACAACTATCCTTTTTTTATTTACATTTCTTTATAACAATAAACAGCAAGATAAAATGTAAATTTACTCTAGATCTAAAATGTCTATTTATTTCCTTCTTTTAACATGTATTTTTCAGAATGAAAACAAACAAATAACATAAACAGCAATATAATTCTTCCTAATCCATTGATTAAAAACAACAAGATAAAATGCAGTATTAATTCTAGATATCTATTTATTTTTCCCTTTTTTTTTGTAACACATAGAAACAGAAAATAATTTTCATTCCTTTCTACATTAATATTTTAAAATAGAATAAAACATCATTTTTTTTTTTCCAGCAACTATAACAAAACCAAAATAATCCAAAATGCATTCATTTTATTTAAAGGATCAATACTTCAAATAAAATACAATTTATTACATGGTAAAACTTAGTCAATAATACATTTTATTTTCTGCAATATAAATACAACAGGAAACTTCTTTTTCTTTCTTTTCTTTGAAACTAAAATACAAAAAAAAACTCTTTTTTTTTCTGCAACTAAATACAATCAGCAAGGATCATTTCCAAGCTTTCCCTTCCAAATATTTTCCAAAGAAACCTACAATAAAAGATTGAGGTTGTGACCATGGAGGCTCACCTCCCAACTTAGGCTTACTAGAAGCCACCCCTAAGCTAGGAGAATCAAGGCTAGACGAGAAACACACATACATGCAGAAACTCAAAACAACAAAAACACTCCCAACCCAAGGTAAACAATGTCACAACACTTTGCAAATAGTGAACATAATGCCATAACAAGGCTGCAAATATAACACATCCACAAATTCTAAACTTGTCGCTATAATTCCTTATGACCCCCAAGGCATATAAGCCAACAACTCCCCATATGACCCCCATTGCATAAACATAACACTATGCAGCAAGGGTCACAAAAATCCCTTGAGAATCACTCTCTTCCAAAGAGAGCCTCTCACTCAAAGGTTGTCAAACAACCCTTCACCCCAAGACCACTCTACCCTCCCAAGGGTGAGTTTGGCCTTGAAAACTCCCAAAACAAGGAAACATAAAAACACAACAAAAACACATAAGGAAGATTTCTACTCCTTCCTACACAAAAACAACACCAATGGAAAAACAAAAACAACCACAATCTTTTCAAAAGAAAGCAACATCATATAATAGTTAGGAATTTAACCAACCTTAATCTGTCGAAATGGGTAAGAGAATTTGTAGGAGAGCTTCCCAAATCCACAAATTTTCTCCTTCCAAACTTAGCCCAAAAATTCTAAAAATTTTATGTCTCCAAAATGAAGAGTGGGTGATCAAACTTCTCCCTCCCAAACTATTCCCTATGAAGCCACACCTCACTCTTTCCAACCCACTTGGGAAGGGTGAAGGATGCTCATTGGTTGGTCTTCCCAAAACCTTACACACCCCCTAACCAAGGTACCCCAAAAAGGGGAAATGGAATGGGGAAGAGAAATGACACTAATGAAGTGGGTTATCTAACCTAGGAAGGCTCTTCTAAAGATGAAATTCGGCCAACTTGGGAAACTCACTTTTTGGGGAGGTTAAACAAGCCCTAGGGAGTGGACACATGGCTAAATTTGGCCTTCATCCATAGTTACATCATATGGCCCACTAAAAATGCCCCTAACTTGACCCCAGGAATTAGTTTAACCCCTTGGAAGTCCACCCAAAGTTTACCTACGGGTCAACCCTGAGTTGACCCTCCTAATGGCTCCCTATCCAAGGTTTACTTGGGACTATTTTAGGATAATTGAAAATATATGCATTGGTAGAATAAATTTCTTCAAAAAGAGACATGACAATACCAACTCAACTTACAACACATGTGTCAAGTGACACTACAAAAAGAATTACACATCACTAAAACACACATGGTAAATGTCCCTTTTGAAATTTATAAATTAAACAAATTTCCAAATTAAACACTCATCCAAGCATAACATTTACAAATTAAAATACATTTACAAATGAGGGGTTGTCTCTCCAAATAGACAACCCCTGGCTTCACAATCGCACATAGGCCTAAGCTTGATTCTCTAAATAATTTCCATGGTCACATGGAATAATTTTCCTGCACATCTCACTTGCACATTAGTAATTCCAAAAATCACATATAATATTATCAAAAGAATACAATTCAGACATCACATAAAATTTCAATTATAAAAATCAAGTATCCAATTATCTGATAACATCCACATACAATCATCTACTAAATGGCATCATCCTCATAAACATGGAATTAAATCATTTATAGAGCATGCATTTGTAATTTCAAGCATAAAAATAAAGTACTGCAAATCAAAGTAAATGATATAATCATATCAATGTTATCCACCACACGAGATCATATAAAATCTATGTCCAAAATGAATCACAATATAGTATCCAAAATAGGGCCAACATGAAAAATAACAAAAATGCTATGACAGCTCAGGGTAGGGCCTCACAGAGCACTATTGAGTCCTTCTTGTAGTGCTATTGGTTTGAAATGGCATTATTGTGTGGTTGTTCTAACACTAATATGTAGTTGTTGTAGCGTGATTGTTATCAGAGTAGCGTGAGTGTTAGCAGAGTAGCGCTATTGTGTGAAAAATAGATGCCCCAGTGTTTAGAAAAAGAATCTCCTAATGCCAATGATGGATGGATGGAGAGGTTATCTGTTTTGAGCCATAGTAGCCCTGTTGAGACTTAGGTCATTAGGATAAATGTCTGTTGTAGTCTAGGTGTGCCATGATTTCTTACCTATTGAGACCTAAAGATACTTGATCAAAGTATCTGTTGATATTTTAGGTTTAAACTTAAGAAAGGTTGAAAGAAAACAACTGATGATGATGGTTGATGTACATGTGTAGAAGGATCTTCACATTTTACAAATGTAGGAGAGGTATCTAGCCACACAGGTGTTGCAAGATCGATTGACAGAGGCCGAGGTTGATTGCATTGCAGTGACAGGTCTGTACGATGTGATGTATATGCCCGTGATTCGGATTAATTATGGTTTGATGATAGCATTGGCAGAGTAGTGGCACAGTGAGATGTGTACATTTCACCTAGCACAGGGGGAGATGACTGTGATACTAGATGATGTGTGGTGGATCTTACACATCCCTATTTAAGGGGAGTTGGTGACATATGACCAAGCTTGGGGGATAACAGTAGTGCAATGGGTTTTTATGAGGATGTGTTCATTCACGATGGCTCAATAGCATGGGAAGATATAGTTGCATTATATGAGCCACTAGCTATTATATTATTAGGTATTGTTGGGGCCTACTATTCCCTAATCGATGATCTCATGAACTGGCCATGGGTTGGGGCCAGATGATAGAGCAGATGATGACTAAGGGGACCTGCTTTGCATAGGGACCGTGCATGTTGTCGCACCTATATTGGGAGTTGCATGAGGTAGTATACTAAGAGACAAGCTCATTGGGAGTGGGGATCACTCTACTACATATCTGGGCATGGGAGAACTTACCTATGATTTGACTGGTGAGTCTGAGATTTAGGGCAGTAGATTAGCCCTATGTATATATGTATGGCAGTATGATGAGTCAGCCCCACCTAGGGAAGTTAGAGTGGTGGCGGTGGGCTCTCAATGATTTAGATATAGTGATCTGGAGGCCTTATATCAAGTGCAAGCCCTAGGAGGATGATGCAATGGCCTTGCCATATGTATTTATGACACGATACTTGATTGGTAGGACAACCTACAATGTGGAAAGACAGGTACCTGGTAGAGTGCTGAGATAGTTTGGACGAAGGCAGAAATTGCCGAGTGGGTCTAGAGAGTATGCACGGGTGGTACGAGAGAGGTTCTAGAGGGGGCCAATATTACCTTATGATCAGGCTTTAGTAGAGTTTCAGACTCTACAGGTGAGACCATTGCAGATGAGGCCGGGGGTGGTAGATGCAGGTGTTACTGATGAGTACACGCAATATATTGTGACACATCTGATTCCTCGCATATTAGATCCAGTAGAGCCAATTCCATCCTTTGAGGAGGATAGGAGACAAAGATAGAGGAGGAGAGGAGGTCATGGAGTGGTAGTAGGGGGACGAGGAGGAGGAGATGGAGGAGGGGATGGAGGAGGAGGTGATGGAGGAGGAGGAGGTGGGGGTGGTGGATTTGGAGGTGGAGGTGGTGGAGATGGTTATAGTGGAGAGGGAGAGGCAGGCAGCCATTGCAATTTTCATAGGGACCTTTGATGTAGGGAGGAGTGAGATTAGGTGGCAGGGATATGGGGGAGGGAAAGGCACCTATGGATATGAGAGAGGGAGCCATTGGAGGAGGGGGAGCTATAGGTGAAGGAGATCTACAGGATCATTTGATATTAGTTTTTCAGAGTCAGCTAGAGGATATGGAGGTGGAGGTTGTAGCTAGAGATGTTTAGCTGTTTGCATGGGAGTCAGAGTTGACTGTAGTGTTGTGGGAGAGAGATCCGACATTTGATAGGGTGATCCAACTATAGGAGAGAGTTCAGGCCTTGGAGGGAGTACAAGGACATGGGACATCGATTGATTCACTGGTGAGGGAGTTACGAAGGGCAGGTGGAGAGGTTGATTATTGGAGGGGTCTATATGAGCAGGCAGTGCCATCTAGTCGTTGGGCACTAAGCTATTCACAAATGCGTCAGGAGAGATCAGAGCGGTCTTAGAGGATGCAGAGTAGTGGTGGTGTGATGAGTTTTCCACGGTGAGGTAGTGCAAGTGGTGATGGCGGTGCAGCATCTGGCCAGAGTGGCATTTGAGAGAGCATTTATGTATTTTATTATATTGTCATTTTTGACTGTGTCTTGGATGGCTCTTGGTAGCCATTTTTATTTTATTTTATTTTTTGACATCATTGTACTTTGATACAGGTATATTTTTACAAGATGATATGATGTGATATATGAGGAGATCCCATATTTTGTGATGATATGCATGTGGATGAGATGTATGGCTTTATGCAGGATGATGATCTATGATTTATGCTTAGATGGATACTGGTACTTTCTATATGTATGTTTTTATGAGTTATATTGATTTATATTATGTCTATATGCATGTTTTATGAATGTGATGCTAACATGTGGATATAGGTTTATGTATGTATGATGTGTTGATGAAATGTTTTATGTATGTAATTCCATGACAATGATGTATGCCTAATGAAATGATACTAACAATGATACAAATAGTACTTGTGTTTTATGTTGATGAGATGATGATATGCAGTTGTGTGAATTATGATGAAATGCAATGAATCAAAATGACTTATGTAGATGCATAAAGATGGTTAAAATGAATGCAATGTGGATAAAGTACCAATGTTTAAGTAATGATTTCTAAATGAATGTATGTGTAAAATGTATAAACCAATGTTGAGACAAATGGTTTTTGTTATAATTCTAAAATGTCGATAAAACATTATTTAAGTGAAATGATAATGTGATGATAATGCAACTCATGGCTAATGAACAATTGCACCTTAATGCAATTAAAAGGATAATGAATGCATTTTAATGAATCCTAAATGAAATTGTTGTAAGATGAAAATGAATGAGTATATTCTTTATTCTAGATGGATAGATGAATGCACTTTAACTAATGAATAAATAAATGAATGCATGCAACTAAGGAAATCTAAACAAATGTATGGTAAACAAGCTTAAATGTTGGTGAATGATGATGTTAAATGATACTAAATGAATTCGCAGTAATGGCTAATTATGGTAGTAAATGCAATGATGAGAAATCTATACAAATGAATCTAAATGTCTTGATTTTTGCAATGATGAAATGATGTAATGATACTAATATAAGTAAATGATAATGAACTATATGTATGCAAGTGCAACAAAATGATATCAAATGCACTTAAATGAATATCTAAGAATGAAGTTTATTTAAATGCAACTTAATGTAATGAAATGATGAATGCACAGCTAATAAATGGTAGTAAATGCAATGATGATGTGTTCATGATAGATGAATGCAAGGTTGTTTAGACTTTGTATGATGCACTAAGGATGTATCCGAGAACTCTGTCATGATTTTTATCCAAGACCAATTTATTTTTCAAATAACTACACATATTTAAACTTTGTTCTCACTTGCATACAAAATCATGAATATGAATAATGAATGATCAAATGGATGGGTGATATGCAACGGAATGCAGTATAAACAGATGAGATGAAATGACGATCCATAGTGTTGTATTTTCATCATTGAGCATGGGTAGTATCAATCTTGGACAAGGTAGTAGGAACCAAGTTTGGAGCATTGTACCTATAAACAAGCATCATAAATAAAGAATAAAGAGTATGGACCCTCCATAATGGTTCATGTTCATATGGTTGAGGTATACGCTATAGTCAGCAAGCCATAGTGATCCATGACTGTATTCTGTGTTAGGCCCAATATGGAAAGCTAATGTACTAAGAGGGGAGGGGTGAATCAGTACTTCAAATCCTTTCTTTAACAATAACTTTACTGTTATGCATAAACCAAAAATTGCTGTAACATAACATAAAGCTAAAACAAATAAATAACAATCATACATGATTCACTCCATAACACATATATTTTGGTTACGTAGAAACTCTTGGTTAGAGAGAAAAACTACGATGGGGATGGCACCCACAACTTCACTACTGCAATAATAAAGGTTGCTCAGTTAGAGCTACATGTTTAGCTATTTCTGATAGCTTACCCTGTTAGGAGTATCAAGATCATTAGATCTACCTTGCTAAAATATTTTACAACACTTATTCTAAATGTTGCACTTGGTTAAAGGCTTTACAATTTATAGACTTTGTTAGAGTCTTTTACCCTATTAAAGGTTTTTCTTACAACTCAAAATATTACAATAAAATCTTTACAAATATCTGCAACTTTACGTCTGGAATGTTATAGCAAATTCTATGTGCTCAAAATGAGATTACCTTGCTTATAGCATACCTCGATAACCCATAAAGTAACTCAGTAAACCTTTCTGTTTACTTTGTTCCTTGGTTGTTCTATGAAATCCTTCTCAGTGAACTCTGTGTCTCTGACAGTCACAATACTCAGTGCTTGCTTATCTATTGCACATGTCTTGCTTCATACACCTCATTTCTTTTTTTCTTTTTTTCTTAATCCATGCTATATAAATAGATCTCTTATGTCGGTGATCTGGTTCATTGCTTCGATCTTACAAACATAATTTATCGAATGAATAACCATACAAAATATTTCATTGGATAGATGACCTCAAAATCATACAAAATCTTTAAGTGCAGTTTCCAATGAGATAATGGTTATTTGTTCCTCGATCTTGTAACACATTTCCACACATGTGTCTGTTAGGTCCCGGAGATAACTGAGGAGAGGGGGGGGGTGAACCAGTTGTCTAATAAATTCAAACCAAAAACCATTTAACCAACTTAATGCTTAATATCGATAAACCAGTTAAGTATGCCGATAGACAGTGTTAACAGTAAATTGTTATACCGGTAAAGATTAATACATGAAACATAAACATAAAGTCATCCACAACACATAACACCAATATTTGTACGTGGAAACCCCGTAAGGGGAAAATCCATGGTGGGAAACCTTACCCAAAATCAGATGATACTACTACAGATAGTAAGTGTACATAAATGGGGTCTACACATGCAGAAAGGCCAATAGCCTAGAGCTCACTACTCAATCACAAAATGGGAGTCACACTGACTACAGTTGGATGGTTAAATCCAATAAGAATGTACTATACAAAATAGCATCTTTATATGTTGGATTCAATACCGGTGTATTGTTGATATGCTTCTACAAAAACCTAGCTTCACCTTCAAATGATGTCTTCGTGTATACCTCTGCTTAATCTCACATATACCTTCTCACAATTCTTCTTCGCCTTGCACATTCGATCTTACAAATAAGATCTTACATTTATACCATAACCTAAGACCAATTTTAGTAGGTTGACTCTACAAGATATTACAATAAAAACATTTTACAAACAATATAATATCCAATACAATAACCGATTGAACATGTCGGCTTAATGCATTTACAACAATAATAAATCATCTCCATAGCGTGTCATGCTAATCTGGAAAGGATAAACCTATCGGTGTAGCCCTAGATAACCCTGGACCTGTTTGCCAATAAAAGAAAATATGCAAACATGAATATACCTGTAGACACCTAAAATTGTCCTATCTAATTAAATAAATATTTTATTTATTTAATTATTTTAGCCTAATTCTTCTATTAATTAAATAAATCTTTATTTATTTAATTAATTCATTTATCCTCTTCTATCCTTATTTCTCATTTAAATAAATACCTTTATTTATTTAAATTATCCTTTCCTAAATTAAATAAATATCTTATTTATTTAATTGATTCCACTTCTTCTATTAATTAAATAAATCTTTATTTATTTAATTAATTCATTAACCTTTTCTACCTATGACACATGTCATTCATCTCTTAATTCCTACACTACCTACCCTCTCATTATTTTATTATTTCCTCTACCTACCCTCCAATCATAGCCGACCTCTTTTACACATCTCAATCTTATCCCTCCATTTCATATAGTGTCTTCTATATAAGGAGATGCTTCCTTCATTATCAACCCCAATCGAACTAATTAACTAACTAACTCAATTATGCACTCGACTACACTATGTCTTTTGCATTTTCATATGCGATCCTACTTGAAACCACATTTCCATTCTTTGTTGAGCTCTTGTGCACATAAAATCTGAGAGCAAATATATCAAGCAAGATCAATGGAGATAGGAAGAATGGAGATTCAAACCCTATTAGACATGTGATGGTATAATCTTTGTGATTTCATTTGATTTGCATTGTCTTAGGTAATCTTCATATGTTATGGTGGATCTTTGTTGTTGTTAAGCTAGGGTTTTGTGGTTGAATCCATTTAGTCTTTCAATATTGTTATTGTTGTTATCCACTTTCACCATAAACAATACCAATGATTAATTCTTCAAAACAAAGTGTCCACATGATGTCTTCGACATTACCAAGTGTCTTCCATATCATTCCAAGTGCCAGTGAACATTATATCCTACTGGTGAACCATATACCAGTAACTGTATAATAGTTGCTTGTTTGCCAGTGAATGTTGTTGGATCTCCAAAGTGATAGTGTTTCAGTAGGTGTTGACATCAATGACAAAACCATACTAAAATACCAACAATCTCCCCCTTTGGCATTGATGGCAACACAAGATGGAAAAACCATCAAAGTGCCAAAATAGAAATGCCAAAAACAAAAAATCAACAATCTCCCAAAGAGATCATAACTAGAAAACAAAAATACATATTATCTCTCCCCAATGGATAAAGTCTCTCCCCCTAGGAATAATATGTGTTATCCATATGTTTTTCCATAGATATCTCTCCCCCTTTGACATCAAATGCCAAAGTTATAATAAAACCAAGTTCATATACAAAATACCAATCAATTCAATATACCAACTACTCCCCCTGAGAAGTAGCTTCCTCATCAAAGACCGGAGTAAAAGATTTGTCTTTCAATCGGTTGATGACAATCATCAACTGTCTAATTCTCTACCGGTGGTGGTATGACTCCAAGCTGATCCTTGATATATTCAAAAGTCTCCTTAGGTAAAGGTTTTGTGAAAATATCTACAAGTTGTTCTTTAGTATTCACATAAACCAGTTATATCTCCTTTTCTTCAACTTTTTCCCTTAGAAAATTTAGTTTGATAGAAACATGTTTTGTTTTAGAATGTAATACCAGATTCTTAGATATATCAATTGCTCTAGTGTTATCACAATATATAGTAATAGGTTCTTTGCATTTTACCTTTATGTTTTTCAACATTTGCTTAAGCCATAGTACCTGTATACAGTTAGTTGCTGCTGCAACATATTCTGATTTTGTTGTTGATAAAGATGTACAACTCTATTTCTTACTCAACCAAGAAACTAATCTCTTTCCAAGAAAGAATGCTCCTCCAGTGGTGCTTTTTCTATCATCCACATCTCCAACCCAATTTGCATCTGTGTATGCACATAGATCAAAATTTTCATCTCTAGGATACCATAATCCAAGATTTGCAGTGCCTTGTAAGTACTAAAAAATCCTTTTTACTGTTGATTCATGATTTTCCCTAGGATTACTCTGAAATCTAGAAACAATACATATTGCATTCATAATATCAGGCTTGGTTTGTGTCAAATACAGTAAACCTCCTATCATACATTTGTATCTAGTTGGATTAATAGGTGTAGATTCATCCCTAAGATAATTTGTCATTTGTAGTCATAGGTGTGCTTATCGGTTTAGAGTTCTCCATCCCAAATTTCTTTAGTAATTCTTTCAAGTACTTGGTTTGACTCAAAAATATACCTTTATTAGTCTATGAAATCTGCAATCCTAAAAAGAATTTTATTTCTCCAATCATAGACATTTCAAATTCTTGCTACATTTTAATAGAAAATTCCTTACATAATCCATCTTCTCCTCCAAAGATTATATCATCAACAAATACTTCTATAATCAAGATGTCATCATTAGTTATTTTGTAATATAAATTGTTGTTTGCATTTCCTTTAGTAAAACCAATCTTTAAAAGATACTTATCCAACCTTGCATACCAAGCTCTTGGGGCTTGTTTTAATCCATACAGACCTTTTCTTAACCTGCAAACCATATCATTGTCATCTGTCAAAGAAAATCCATCAGGTTGTTCAATATATACTTCCTCTCCAAGATCTCCATTCAAAAATGCACATTTAATATCCATTTGATAAACTTTGTAGTCCTTGCGAGCTGCAAAAGCCAAGAATAATTTGACTATCTCAATTCTAGCTACTGGTGCAAAGGTTTCATTGTAATCAAATCCTTTCTGAGAATATCCCTTACACACTAGTCTTGCTTTATTTCTGACAACTTTACCATCTTCATTAAGTTTGTTTCTAAATACCCATTTGTTTCCAATTACATTTTTATCTTTAGGCCGGGGAACTAATGTCCAAGTATTATTTTTCTCAATTTGTCCTAATTCTTCTTCCATAGATTTAATCCAAAATTTATCTTCACATGCCTCATTGATAGATGATGGTTCAATTTGAGAAATAAGACATACCTCTTCATTTTCCAATCTTCCTCTTGTCATAACTCCTTTAAATTTGTTTCCAATTATCTGATCTTCAGAATGATTCAATCTTACACACCGGGGTGTCTTAGTTTGTTGTTATTCTTCAATTATTGTGGAATCCTCTGATGGTACCAGGGTAACTGGATCTTCATTCTGTACCGGTGGATTTAGTGTAGGTTCATTTGTCACAATTTCTGTTGCCGGTTCAAAGTCTATATACCTTGAAGTTCCTCTGAATTGTTCATCAATTTTTACATTTGTACTCTCAACAATTTTCTGCAATCTCTTATTAAAACATCTATATGCCTTGCTCTTAGATGAATAACCAATAAATATTCCTTCATCAATTCTAGGATCAAATTTTCCAATATACTCATCTCTTCTAATATAACATTTACTTCCAAAAATTCTAAAATACTTAAGAGTAGGAGTATTACCAAACCATAGTTCATGAAGCATCTTACTAGTTTCACCTTTGATGTGAACTTTGTTGAATGTATAGACAACAGTGCTAACTACTTCTCTCCTATACAAGTGGTAGATTTGCTTCAGATAACATACTTCTTGCTGCATCCAAGATAGTTCTATTTTTTCTTTCAACAACACCATTTTGTTGTGGTGTCTGAGGTGCTGATAACTGTATCTGATTCCATTCACTTCATAGAATGTATTAAAGTCCTTAGATGTGAATTCTCCTCCCTGATCTGATCTTAAACATTTGATTTTCTTACCGGTTTCATTCTCAACCATTGCTTTGAACAGTTTGAACTTTCCAAGTGCTTTTGATTTTTCTTTGAGAAAAGTAACCCAACACATTCTAGAATAATCATCAATAATTAGCATGAAATATCTATCACCTTGTAAGCTTTTAGTTCTAGCTGGACCACATAAATCAGTGTGAATCAAATCAAGAGCATTATTGGATTTTTCTGGAATACTTTTGAAACTAGCTCTAACTTGTTTTCCAAATTGACATTCCTTACAAATTATATTATGAGGTTTCACAATTTTAGGTAGATCTCTAACTGCCTTAGAAGTACTGAGTTTTACCATGCAATCAAAGTTTACATGACATAGTCTCTTATGCCATAACCAACTTTCATCTATATGTGCAATCAAGCATGCCTTTTCACTATTATTCAAATGAAAGATATTACCTCTAGTCTGATTACTGGTTGCAATTTCCAAACCAGTTCTATTCATGATTTTGCATTTTCCATTTTTAAATTGTAACTAAAATCCCTTCTCAACTAATTGACCAACACTTAAAAGATTATGCTTTAATCCTTCAACATAGTAGACATTGTCAGTGTTATGCTTACCATCAAGAGGTATTAAACCCTTACCTTTGATTGAATAGGCTTTGTCATCTCCAAATCTTACTAAACCTCCATTGTATTCTTCAAAGTTCAAGAATTTACCTTTGTCTCCTATCATCTGATGTGAGCATCCTGAGTCAATGATCCATTCATCCTTTACTTCAACTTTAGCTCCTAGGGCTTGTTCTACTGGTTGAGCAGTAGGTGCCAGTTGATCTTTTGTTATAGCAATAGAAACCCATCCATTGTCTGCTAGATCCTCATCAAAATCATCAGTCACACCTTCATCAGCAATGTAACAAGATTTGTCTTTGTTCTTCTTAAATTTGTATCTCTGATATTCAGGATTAGGCTTGTATGTTCTTCTAGCTTCTTCTCTTAGTCTATCATGTCTATCAGGGCATCTCAAAGCCATATGACCAATCTTATTGCAGTTGAAACATTTAAAGGGTGCTTTACCTTCATACTTACTTCCAACTGGACCTTTTGGCATTTTCCTTGCAAATAGTGCTTCAAGTTCTTCATGCTCTTCATTCTCCTTCCTAGTTTCTTCAAGTTCTCTTGCATAAAAGGCTTTTGAGTCTGAATTATCAAATGATGGAGCAAATGATGTTGATTCTTTAAAGGCCAAATCTGTCTTTATAGTAGCAAAAGGACCAAATTCCTCAATTTCAAAGGCTGAAAGTTTTCCAATCAATGTATCCCTAGTTACTGATGTATTAGGCATTGTTCTCAACTCATTTATAGCAGTAAACTTCATTTTATATGCCAGTGGCAATCCTCTTAAGATTTTTGAAACAATTTCATCCTCACTCAGGCTTCCTCCACAACATTTAATACCCAGAACAATTTCATTTACTCTTTCCATAAAAGTAGAAATTCTTTCATCTTCTTCCATTTTCAGATGTTCATACCTGATTCGGAAGCTTTCAAGTTTTGCAATCTTGACTATGGAATCTCCTTCATTTAGTGTTTCTGTAAAGCGGAAAAATCGAACCCTAGTCGTTCTCCCCTCCCCAACTCCGAGGAGGGAGAAGGGAGAGTCACTAGGGTTGATGGTTTTCACTTAGGAGGGACTTTACATTCAAAAGAGGGGTTGAAACCCACAAGATCCAATCCCACGCAATGCTAGATTGGATTCTATATGAGTTTCAAGGGTTGTGATAGCAAGGATACCCTCTTTTGTAAAGAATGTAGATGGAAAGATTGAACTAGGAATGCATAGAAAGTGAGAAAGATTCGCTTATAAACTGAGTTAGGGATATAGGATGAAGCTGCGGACCTGGAATTAGTAGTAAAATGTCGAGACGGCGCTGTCCTGCAAATTTCAGCAAAAGTTGATGGGACGATGGCGCCCGGCGTGCACACGGTCCTCTGAAAAATTTGCGAAACGAAGGGGGATCTGTTCGTCTCTGCACAAGGATTCCAGATCTTCAATTTCAGCCACGTACCTGCAACCTACACACAAAAAAGCGAAGATGATTGGGGGGTTAGGGATTAGGGGTTTGCCCTTAGGTCAAACCCCGGTTTTGGAATTAACCAAGAAATGAGAAATGCTGTAAATGTAATGTAAAACAAGTACTAATACCTTGTTGTAAGGATGTTTGTATCCTTATATGCGAAGGTATAGATGTTGTTGTTTGTTGTATGTTGTATGTTGTAGCATGTAATATGTTGTAAGTGATCTCCTCTTCAATGGTTGAATCCTTGTCTTGAATGCAACACTTAGCCTTGAATGGAGACTTAGAATGATCAATTGCTTGAAGGAATGCTTGAATGCTTGAATGCTTGAATGTTTGAATGTTTGAATATCGTTTTCACCTTTTTCCATCTATTTTCCATCCATCCCAATGAGAGAGGAAAAATGTAGTTTATATACTTGCCAATTAGGGTTAAAAGACTGATTTTCCCAACCTTAGGCCGACCAGGAAATGTTATTTTCCAATTTGCAAACAAAAAGGCCCGAAGTCCCATAGGAGACCGGGCCCAAAATAGGGCCAGGGACCAGGGCGCTGGGCGCCATGGTCCTGGGGGACCAGGGCACTGGGCACCCTGGTCCTGAAGGACCAGGGCACTGGGCACTCTGGTCCCACCTCCCGGGACAGCAGGGTGCAAGGAGGATCAGGCCAAGGTGCTGGAAAAATGCAGTTTTTGGTGTCATGAGCAAGTTTCAGGGTCTCCATTCAGGTTTAGTGTTGCGTCGCCATCGTGAAGACCCAAATGCAGTCGAAATTGCAAGTGTCACAATTTTAGGATGCTACATTTAGCCCCCACTTTAGCGGGAGTATAAGCGTACGCTCATACTTCCGGTAAAGTACAAGGAAACAACATTGAAAAACTTTCACCACGTCAAGGAGGCAAGATACACCAAGCCCCCAGTGGACTGAGGATCTTACAACTTCGATTGACAAGGTAAAAGGGAAGATCACAAGGGAGAACCATGACTATCAGTAGTAAGGTTCCCTCACTATGAGTCATGCAAGAAAGATATCAAAAATTTTCAAGGCAAAGCTAAATTTGTCAAGAAATTTTCAAGTATCTTGAAAAAATATGAACTGGATGTATGCCCCCCTACATTAAAGCAATCGCACACGCCTTACCGGGGGTGATTGCTTTAAGGTAGTGATACATATAAGAAAATGAAAGAGGGAAAGGAGTGCGTTATCACAAGGATTTATCCCCCAAGTGTGAGATAAGCCCAAGGATAATAGACACAAAACACAAAGCACAAGGTGACTTCTCTTTCCTCGGGGTCAGTATGCTGTATGATAATTTGTTGGGAAAAATGGTGTCTCAACCTTGCATTTATGCGAGGTTACTATTTATAGTAAGTTTTCATTTGAGCACGAAATGGTGCGAAACTCTCCCTAAAGCTTCTAGTTGGCTAGATAAGCATTCCGGTAAAGTTGCGTCGCAAGGTCACAGCTAGTTTTGAAGATATTAAAGTTTTCGTCTTGGAGGGGTGCAATAAAATGTTTAAACTTAATTTTGGGGACTTTAGAGGCTCCGAAATGCCCTAAAAAGTGGCTGTAACCAGTGAAGTGGGTTACAAGGTGATAGAGCATTTCGCGAGCTTTCCGGCGCTTCAAACGGTTCGTCAATCGGACACACGGTTCTCAAGTTATGGCCTCCAGAAGTTTGTCCTCTTGAAATAGGAAAAATAATTTGTATCGAATACATAAATGAGCTGTAAAAAGGGAGTGACACGTGTTGATGTGTGCTTTAACATGTCATAGGGCATCTAGAAGGAAGATAAGGTCGGCTACACCTTATTGGGTGGTTTTAGCCCATGGTTTTGTAATACCGTTTGACGGTTTCTTGTATTGTATCTCTTATTTATGAGGTGTGAGAGATAGAGGTTGTGTGTAAGAGTCCTATGGCTATTGAGTTGCCTCTAAATCTCTGTTTAGTGCTACTCCTGCAAAGAGCTTGCTCTGCAAGTATGTTGTAATCTGTTTTTGATTGCTGAATAAAATATTGAGCTGCTTTTGGAGGGTGGGGTTTTTCTCCCGAAAGGGTTTTCCCCACGTAAATCATTGTGTTGTGGTATGAATGTTATTATATCTATTTCTATTTTCTATAACTGTTGTAATGATCTGAAAAAGTTTTGCATTACCCTCCTCTCAAGGTTAGTGTAGGAAGTTGTTTCCGCTACTTAACTTCCTTACATAATTCATGTATATCATATGTATGTATGCATAATTGTTCTTCATTCCCCAATCAAGGAAGGTCACCTAGAAGAAGGGAACACGTGTCTTTTGAGTCAACATGAGAGAGATCGAGAGATCTCAATGTTTTGCATTGTCCTCAAGTAGACAACACTAAGGACAACAAATAGAAGAATGAGAATAACACATAGAAGAAGTAACGAAAGAGAGGAGGATAGAATCTGCTATGCTAATGAAACTAGTCTAGCACATCATCTACCCCCCGATCTTGCTGATCAATGTTTCAGGAAGGCAGGGAACATGCTAGAGGAGGAACATCCAACACATTAGATGGAGCTATCACAAGATCCAAACAAGGGCTATGTTCATATCCCAAGCCACGGTGTTCTTGTCTAGGAGCTAGGATAAGTGCTTTAGAAAATTCGTTAGATAAATGGTTATCAATATCAACAAGTTCATATTCACTATTAGAATGAACAGGAGAAGTAGCATTTTCATCATGAATAACATTTTCATCTATATCATCATCAAGATTTATAAACATAGGATCTTTAACTCGCACAGGATCAGGACCATCATGCATCTTATGTTTAGGAGATTTCGGCTCAATCGTCGGCTGAGGAGAAAATGGAATAATATTAGTTGAAGGTGTTTTTGGGGATTGCAAAGTTTGAGAAGCAGCTGCTTGAGCTCTAAGATGACGCTTTCGTCGGCGTTCACGTGCAGAACGATTTCCTCTAGTCTTAGTAGGGAGTTGAGAAGATTGAGGAGGAGGAATGTTCTCATCCTTATCACTTGGGTGTTTAGGTTGTGGTCTCTTAGGTTGAATAATAGGAGAAGAGGAAGGTCTCTTCTCTCTATAAGAGGAAGGAGGAGGAACTGCTCCATATAAGGGAGGAATATTTGGTTTAGGAAGGAGACCAAGTCCATCATGACGAGGAGGGATAGGTCTACTTTTAGAAGGTTTATTAAGCATAGACATAGTCACATCCATGGGGATGGGTTGGGAATCTTCTTGAGGAAAGACATTAGTTTTATCTTTCAAAGGAAGAACTTCCTTCTCAAGAATGATAGGAATGTCAAGTTTGGGTGTTCTAGGTTCACTTAGAGATAGGATCATATCTTTTTTCCACTTTTGATAAGATTTAAAAAGATGATCACTTCATGGAGGAAGAGATTGGAATTGTTTAGGCCAAAAATAATCAAGAGGAACGCTAGAAGTTCTTTCAGCTGGTTTAAAGAGACTATGATTGACAGTAACAACTTCACCATTATGGGGAAATTTCAAACACTTGTGAATAGGAGAAGCAATAGCTTTCATGGAAGATAGCCAAGGATAGCCTAGCTTCACACGAAATTGTTCGGATGATGGAATAATAGCAAAGTCCACATCAAGGAATTTGTTATGGACCTCAATAGGTAATGTAATAGAACCAATTGCAGGAGAAGAAAATGCATCAAATAGTTTCACAACCACATTTGTTTCATCATAGATCACTTGATTCAATTGCAAAGTAAAAAGAAATTCTTCAGTAATGACATTAACCATGCAAGAAGGATCAATAAGCACTCCATGGCAAGGTGTATTTTTGACTTTTGCAACTATTTATAAAGGACCATCAGGTGCCTTGATAGTTTTGCTAGAATCAAAGGTGATGGAAGGTTCTTTAGGGATTTTCTGCTGCTCTACAAAGTTAATCACATTCGGAGTCATAGACACAAGATCATCAGGTGAGACAGAGGAATCAGTAGTATCAATCACATTAGAGGTATGAGAAGGTAATGGATCAGTAAAAATCTGAAGATTTTGGTTAGGAGGAGCTACAGATATATTGCCTTTATCATTCACTCCAGAAACAGAGATAGTATTATTATCAATCAAATCTTGAATTTTACCTTTTAAAGAAAAACATTTTTCAGTATCATGCCCAGGTTGACGATGAAATTGACAAAAAGCTTTGTTATCAAAATAAGGTGAATTAATCTTTGCAGGATCAATTTTCCTTATAGGAGGAAGAGTAAGCACATTTTGTTCCAATAACTTATTCATAATACTATGCAATGATTCATTCAAAGGAGTAAACTTTCTTTCTTTCTTGAAAAACTTAGAAATAGGAGACACACCTGATGCTGCATTCACATTGTTGTTGATGATGTTTTCATTGAATTTAATGGACTCTCTGTTTGGTTTAAACTTCCCAAATGGTTGTTGACTACTATCACCCTTATCACTCGGAGCCATAGGATGTGATTGTTCCATTTGACCCACAGTCGGTTGATAATTGTGAAGAGTTGCGCACAACTGTTGGAAAGAAGTAAACTCAGAAAACAGGAGTTTTCCTCTAATGTCTTTTTGTAAATTAGAAATAAAGATTCTTTGGATATCATTGTCAGGCACTAGAAAAGAAATTTGAGCATACAAATGCTTATATCTACCAATGAAATCAGTCACTTTTTCTGTAACACCTTGTTTACAATGCATTAAATCAATCAAAGTAACTTTAGGACTTATATTGTTTTGAAATTGTTGAATGAAAGCATTTGCAAGTTGTTCGAAAGAAGTAATAGAATAAGAAGGCAACGAGCAATACCATTGTAGGTCTTTGTCTCTTAATGTTCTAGTAAACAGTTTTGCAAGCAACCTTTGGTCATAAGCAAAATCAGTACATATTGTTTGAAAAGTCTTAACATGTGTTAGAGGATCACCCTTACCATTATAAAGCTCCAAATGCGGAATTTCAAAATGTTTAGGGGGAATAGCTCGAACAATGTCAAGAGAAAGTGGACTCGCAACATCAAATGTGGGCACACTAAACTTAGATTGATTCATAGAGGCAATTTGTTGCTGTAAAGAAGAGACAGTTTGTGCAAGATTGTTAATGGTCACTTCAGTCGAAGAGTTCATATTAGACGTGTTAGATTGTGATGGAGGTGTTATGTTATTGAAAGAAGGTAGAGAGTAAGGTGGTGGGACACTATGATAGTTAGTCATAGGAGATGATTGGACAGGAGGAACACTACAAGGAGGAATGGAAAATGAATTGCCCCCTTGCGTCATGTTCATTTGTGGTGATATAATAGGAACACTCATTGAAGGAATGAATGAAGAAGTTGGATTGAATGAAGGAAGACGGTTAATTGAAGAAGAGGGATTGCCCCCATGACTGGTGATCATAGGAGGAATGTCTTGTGTTGAAGTAGTCATTATGTTTGATGTAAAAGTAGGTATACTAGCAATAGGAGTCGTCAAAGGAATAGAATGATTGACTTGAGTAGGAGGTTGTGTATAACCTAAGGTTTCGGCACAACTTTTCATAGGCATCACATTTGAATCCACAATGTGTGAAATACCACACAAAATATCAATTCCATTCTTATCACTTTGAAGCATATGTTTTAGACCCTCAATTAAAGGAAGAGCTTGACTATCAGGGTATTTTTAAGACATCCATTGTCGAAAATCGTCAAATTGGTTATCCAATTTTGAAAGTTGTTCTACAGAAACCTCATGGAGAGCTTCTTCATCATTAAGAGGATTAGAGGAATTACCCATGTCCTCGTTAAAAAGACCATTCAAATTAGGTTCCATCTCCTCAGTAATTAAACCTTGGAAGGACTTAATTCTAAGGCTTCGTCTAACGGGAATAGTGTAAGTAGGGCTTATTGTTGTAAAACTCATGCACTAGAGAGAGAGAAGATTTTGAATTTTTAGAGGTAGCAAATTTAAGTAAAACCAGCCAATCTTCTAGATTTAAGCTGTTAAATACAATCAGGACAATCTCCCAAAATTTCAGAAAAAATGTCCGGGACCGTGGCGCTCGGGGTGCACACGGTCCTCGCAACTTTTTTCAAAATTTGCAGGGATGAAAGTTATGATGATTTTACAGCTAACCTGAAAAAATTGAGTGATTTTACGATCTGTAGATAGGCCAAATTAAAGTTGCAATCTCAAAATTGAACCCTACCAAGATTGTCGAAAAATGCAAAATTTGAATTTTGAAAAAGAGAGGGAAACTGAAATTTTGAATTTTATGATTTTAGAGGGAATACCAAAAGCAATGTAAGTTTTGAAATTTGAAAGTTGACTCAATTTCACACAAAATTCAATTTTGAAGTGGAAATCAAAGTTGTTGTAATTAAACACTTAATTTCAAAAGTCACAAATTGCAAAAATTTGAATAAATCACTGAAATTTCGAATGAATGATAACACACTTTTCGGATTTAGGACTGTAAGAAACACAATTTTGACACAAATTTCAATTTCAACATTTTTTGAATGATTAGAAGCCTCAATCCAAGCAATCACTAGACCAACTTTGACTGTAATTTTGAAGGTGTTATAATTGATAAAATCAGCCAAAATTCTGGATTTTAGCAGAAAAATACAGTAAGATCTAGCTCCCGAAATTTTGGAAAAAATGTCGGGGACGATGGCGCTCAGAGTGCACACGGTCCTCGCAACTTTTTTCCAAATTTTCAGGGATGAAAGATATTGTGATTTTATTGCGGAATCCAAAGTTACAGCTGATTTGGAGATGTTTTGATCAGTGAAATTGTCGGACAAAGGTTGAATCAAGAAGGTTTCAAAAATTAGGGTTTTGACACTTAACCACTTAATTTTCAAAATCAAAGCACAAATATGAATTGATAATTTGTAATAGAAGGGCAGATCTGAAACAAGCATCAACAATTAAACATTTCACAATTTTAATTACTTAAAAAGAAAATTTAGGGTTTTTATGCAATTAACCTCTAAAATTTTGCAAAAGATCAAACATGGAAATGTAATCAAGGAATCCAATTTTCAGATCTAACTATGAATAATCAGAAAGGATGTTCACGTCGAGTTCACCAAAATGTAAAGCGGAAAAATCGAACCCTAGTCGTTCTCCCCTCCCCAACTCCGAGGAGGGAGAAGGGAGAGTCACTAGGGTTGATGGTTTTCACTTAGGAGGGACTTTACATTCAAAAGAGGGGTTGAAACCCACAAGATCCAATCCCACGCAATGCAAGATTGGATTCTATATGAGTTTCAAGGGTTGTGATAGCAAGGATACCCTCTTTTGTAAAGAATGTAGATGGAAAGATTGAACTAGGAATGCATAGAAAGTGAGAAAGATTCGCTTATAAACTGAGTTAGGGATATAGGATGAAGCTGCGGACCTGGAATTAGCAGTAAAATGTTGAGACGGCACTATCCTGCAAATTTTAGCAAAAGTTGATGGGACGATGGCGCCCGGCGTGCACACGGTCCTCCGAAAAATCCGCGAAACGAAGGGGGATCTGTTCGTCTCTGCACAAGGATTCCAGATCTTCAATTTCAGCCGTGTACCTGCAACCTACACACAGAAAAGTGAAGACGATTGGGGGGTTAGGGATTAGGGGTTTGCCCTTAGGTCAAACCCCAGTTTTGGAATTAACCAAGAAATGAGAAATGCTGTAAATGTAATGTAAAACAAGTACTAATACCTTGTTGTAAGGATGTTTGTATCCTTATATGTGAAGGTATAGATGTTGTTGTTTGTTGTATGTTGTATGTTGTAGCATGTAATATGTTGTAAGTGATCTCCTCTTCAATGGTTGAATCCTTGTCTTGAATGCAACACTTAGCCTTGAATGGAGACTTAGAATGATCAATTGCTTGAAGGAATGCTTGAATGCTTGAATGCTTGAATGTTTGAATATCGTTTTCACCTTTTTCCATCTATTTTCCATCCATCCCAATGAGAGAGGAAAAATGTAGTTTATATACTTGCCAATTAGGGTTAAAAGACTAATTTTCCCGACCTTAGGCCGACCAGGAAATGTTATTTTCCAATTTGCAAACAAAAAGGCCCGAAGTCCCATAGGAGATCGGGCCCAAAATAGGGCCAGGGACCAGGGCGCTGGGCACCATGGTCCTGGGGGACAAGGGCGCTGGGCGCTCTGGTCCCACCTCCCGGGACAGCAGGGTGCAAGGAGGATCAGGCCAGGGTGCTGGAAAAATGCAGTTTTTGGTGTCATGAGCAAGTTTCAGGGTCTCCATTCAGGTTTAGTGTTGCGTCGCCATCGTGAAGACCCAAATGCTGTCAAAATTGCAAGTGTCACAATTTTAGGACGCTACAGTTTCCAAATGATCGCAAATAGCTTTGGTAGTAGACCTATCTAATAATCCCATGATTTGTTGATCTGATAATGTGCTCAAAAGTGCTTCTCTTGCTTTGCAATCATTCTCCTCATCTTTAGCTAAGGTAGTTGGAGCAGTCTGACTAGCTACAACAGCAGTATAACCATTCTTTATAACTTCCCAAATGTCTTCACCAATGCAGTTCAGATGTGTCTCCATCTTGATCTTCCATATCCCATAGTTGGTTCCATCAAGTTTAGGACTGTCCTTCCTCAAATAATTAGTAGACATTGGATCTCCTCAAGTTCTTAAACTTTTGCAAAAGAGGACTAGGCTCTGATACCAATTGTTAGGTCTCGAAGACAACTGAGAGGGGGGGGTGAATTAGTTGTCTAATAAATTCAAACAAAAAACCATTTAACCAACTTAATGCTTAATACCGGTAAACCAGTTAAGTATGCCAGTAGGCAGTGTTAAGAGTAAATTGTTATACCAGTAAAGATTAATGCATGAAACATAAACATAAAGTCATCCACAACATAACACCAATATTTGTACATGGAAACCCTATAAGGGGAAAAACCACCGTGGGAAACCTTACCCACAATCAGATGATACTACTATAGATAGTAAGTGTACATAAATGGGGTTTGCACATGCAGAAAGGCCAACAGCCTAGAGCTCACTGCTCAATCACAAAATGGGAGTCACACTGACTATAGTTGGATGGTTAAATCCAATAAGAATGTATTGTACAAAATAGCATCTTTATATGCTAGATTCAGTATTGATGTAATGCTGATATGCTTCTACAAATACCTAGCTTCACCTTCAAATGATATCTTCATGTATACCTCTGCTTAATCTCGCATATACCTTCTCACAATTCTTCTTTGCCTTACACATTCAATCTTACAAATAAGATCTTACATTTATACCATAACCTAAGACCAATTTTAGTAGGTCGGCTCTACAAGATATTACAATAAAAACATTTTACAAACAATATAATATTTGATACAATAACCGATTGAACATGTTGACTTAAAGCATTTACAACAATAATAAATCATCTCCATAGCGTGCCATGCTAATCTGGAAAGGATAAACCTGCTGGTGTAACCCTAGATAACCCTGGACCTATTTGCCAATAAAAGCAAATATGAAAACATGAATATACCAATGATTAATTCTTCAAAACAAAGTGTCCACATGATGTCTTCGACATTACCAAGTGTCTTCCATATCATTCCAAGTGCCGGTGAACATTATATCATGTCGGTGAACCATATACCAGTAACTGTGCAATAGTTACTTGTTTGTCGGTGAATGTTGCTGGATCTCCAAAGTGCTAGTGTTTCAGTAGGTGTTGACATCAATGACAAAACCATACCAAAATACCAACAGTGTCTAGGTTCAATGAATCTGGTAAAATGTTTCACTCGGTGTGTGTTCACTCAGTATATCATTTTTGCTTCTTGGTAGACATAGAGTGTAACTCGGTAGACAACTCGATGTATACTAGGCTCTGTGACTACTTTCTTCTATAACCGACTGCTTTGTGCTTACCAACTGAATATTTCGGTAGTAGTAACCGACTAGAGTATATAGAATGATTTTGGATATAAAACTAATGGCAACTTAGTAAGTAGTAACAATCTCCCCTTTTGACATTAGTTGAGATGTTTGACAAAACTACTTTTAAAGTCATAACTCAAAAATCTATATACTTACAAAATTTGACTAAACTGACAGTATATACAATTGTCAATAAAATAGTATATTCAGATATACTCCCCTTATCAATATACTGTACATAACTCTGATTTTGCATACTTGGTGATCAATCTCCTATATTAACTACTTGGTTGTCACTGCTCTGTTCACTGCCGGTTCACTATCAAAATTAACTGTGCATTTAATACTCTGTTCGGTATACTCCCCCTTTGATACTTTGATACTATACTCACTCCCCCTTTTTGACAAACATCAAAACTTAGTTACCATTCGGTGGTGGCAACTGGTCAAAAATGGATTTGTACTTTGTCCTTGCATTGGTGAGTGTGGCAGAGAGGGCATCCTTGACACTATCCATGAGTGAATTCTGAGCTGTAATGTTAGCTAATAGTGAAATTAGTCCATCTAAGGTGCTTCTCTCTTGTTGAGTGGATAGGGAGGTAGCTTTGTTGATCTGTTCTTGGACGGATGAAAGATGAGGAATGAATAATGTCTGAAGAGTCATTATATCCATCCTAATCTTGTGCTCTTCATTCCTAAGTTCCAATTGTTGAGCCATGAGCTTTTGTAACTTTGTATAGAAATTCTGAATAGAATTTGGCTCAGTGGTCAACTTATTTGAGAGATCGGCAATCTCTTTCTCAATCAATTCTATTTTATTTTTGATATCTTTAATGAATAAAGAGAATGTACAAAGTTTTTGAAATAAATAAAGAATGTGCTTGAGTTGAGGGGACAACTCAGCAATAAATTTGACAAGTTTTACTTTGCCAATAGCAATAGCTTTCTGTACCTCTTCAATCATTTTAGCAATGAGCTCTTTGTCCTTCAATTTGCTCAAATATTCAGATGCGTCTACTCCAGATGTCTCTATTTTAGTTAGGAGTTCATCCAGTTGAATATGGATGACTGCATCTTTTGTCACTGTAGCTTCAGATAGTATACCTATTAATAGTTCTTTCACCTTCTGAAGTACTTTGTTTTTCTTTTGAATATCCATTTGTTTTTCCTATTCTGCTTTGGCTTTGCATATTTCACCGAATTCAATGAGTGCTTTCCCTTTTAGTTCAGAAATGTCAAAATTTGGAAACACTATTGGTTTTGACAAATATAATTTGAAACTATGCTTTTTCATTTTCTTTTCTTTACCTTTGACTGGTTGAACTAACACAATAGCTTGGGAGGCTTGTTGAGACCCTCGGTAGGTTTCTCGGTAGAGGCAACACTTTTGTCAATTTCTTGAACCTCTGATGTAGCCTTTGTTGTGTCCTTCAGTGCTTCTATGCTTGGGATCTTGGTTGTAACATTTTCAGTGCTAGAAAGAGCTTGAGAGGTCTATTCCCTGGTGGCCTGAGAAGTAGTGTCTCCTTCTGTAGACTTGTGATCCTCTATTCCTTGTTCAGTATCCTGAGGGGCCTCGGTTGAAGCAGGTTGAGTGACTAGAGGATAGGGCTGAACTCGTTCCAACATGGACTCAATGGATACTAGTTTGGCATATGCATTCCCTTCTATCATTTCCTGTTCTTGTGTCTCAGTGTCCATGATATCCTCATCAATTTGTATAGTGCTAGTAGGGTCTTGCTCGGTGACATCAACTATTTCAACTTCAACTTGTTCACCAACATTCTTGATTCAAAATATTTCCTGCCATTTTTCCTTTGTCTCATTCTCTACATCCAAGTAAAGGCCATTCATCAATTTCAAGGCTCTTTGCTTGACTAAGAAGTTTGTGTGGCAGTTTTTCAGATGTTCTTTTATCTCATCTACCGACATGTCTAGAAAGAGATGTACCAGACTTCTTTCTCTCATCTATTTCTCTAAGTCCATGGCATAGTTCCACCTATTATCAATATGCAAATATAATTCATTTGGAAGAGATTTAGATACTTCCAATGGGGCCAATCAGAATTTCAGAAGTGTGCAGATTATGGCTTCTTCAATTTGTCTCTTTTCATCATTAGATCTAGATTCATACTTTGCATATCTGAATGCTCCAATACCACCATATTGCTTCAGATTAGCACAAAAATTATCAACACTATGTACATCTACCTTTTTACTCTTGACAATCTGAAATTTGTTTTTGTCTTCAGATTCGGTGTCACTGGACTCTTTAGTCAAAATGAGTCTCCGAGTAGATTTCTTGTAAGTTTTTTTTACCTTTGTAACAACAACATTCTTTGGTTTCTTACTTGGTGATACTATAGATGATCTTGTGTTTGGGTGCTTTACTGAAGGAGTCGGTGATACCTTTGATGTATCCTGTTTCTTCCTTTTCAAAACTTTCCCTTTAGGCAACTCAGTGCTCAAAGTAATAGATGCCTCTTGGGCTTCAGATTCCTCCTCGGTGATTACTGGAGTGCCTTTGACAGGTGTGGAGGAAGAACCTTCTCCAAATTTCTCTGTTAATGCCTTGATTATTTTTGTTGCTTTTCTTGTAGCCTTGGGTACTACAATACTCATCTTTACTTTCTCTTTAACTTCTTCATAGGTTCCATACCTCAACTCGGTAGCATGCCTTGGTAATGTAAGAAAAGCATCTATCTATTGTTGTGTTATGTCAAAATCAATCTCATAACCCATAGGTGGCAAATATTGAGTTCTCGATTCCACAACATTAACATAGCAGTAGTCGGTGTCTACTTCAAAGCATATGTCATCCTTGTATTTCTCTACTAACTTGGGTGGAATTCTATACCTGTTATGCATCTTTTCCTAAAACTTGCTAAAGTAATCATCCATAATATCATTAAAGTTATCACCTTGCTATTTGATGAAGTCATTGATTTGATGGGTGATTGGTCGATGTAGCTCCCAAACTACATTATCGACTGATGGAAATAATTTCTCAAAATAGAAAAACATGCATACCAAAAGTGATCCAAACTTCAGTGTATTAGCCGAGTTGTTCTTCTTCAGCTTCCATATGGTGTTTAGATTCTCAAACAGGTTTTTCAACAATACTTCACAAAGATCAATTTTAATTCCCTTCTTCACAATTTTATATGCTAAATCGACTACTGCACAAGGTACACTATTTTCCCTTGCCGATTGGAAGAAACAATAACCTATGACTCTAATGGCAAACTTCAGCTCTACATCTATCACATTGTTCAATTTTAGTCCTCTGTAGTCAGATTCAACTCTGGTTAGAGTGATTAATTCCTTCTGTGATATCATTTTCTGAGCTCGGGCATGATCAAAAATAGGGTAATCGGTGATCAAATGAATGATTTCCTTGGTGATTTTGAATGGTTGTTCCACTAACCACATGAAATCATCATGAACTCTGCTCAGAACAAACTTGACCCATTGGGGTTTGAAGACACGGGGATAGGTTAGGGCTTCGGTCAATCCCTTGATTTTGATGGTATCATACTTGCTATCCAATTTCCCATCGGTACACAATTCATCATATGTGTCCTTGATCTCAACATGACCTAGTTCCTCAACACGACACTTAGTGAAGAATCTTACATCCTCAACTAATAAAACTCTATCCAGAATGAGTGAAAAAATTGTTTTATCATCCGGTTCAGATGCTACTTTGGGAGTTAGAGAGTATTTCAGTGAGGGCTTTTCAATATTCTCAACAACAACGAGCTTCTGGATCTTAGGTGCCATTGCAAATTTTGGATAATCACTTAACAAAAGATTCTTAGGGTTTGAACACTTTTAAACAACAAACGCTTTCTCTTAACAAATCTAAAATAGATAATCACACTGGTATTTCCTGGTAGCTAGCTCTTAAAAATGCTTGAGATCAATGTGTAAATACCTTGAATTACGCTTCGTAGGAGGTTTGATCACCTTTGAATCACTTTGCTCTGCTCTCTTGAAAACTTGGTAAGTGTAAAATGACCGCGCAAAAGCTTTAAGTACACAATATACCTTATCAAGCTCCGTGCAGTTAGGTCAAAAACATTAAATGCACTCGGTACCACTTCCTTTTTATTCTTTTACCGAATAGCCAGACTTCCTGTACTTACTGACTAGACAGACTTCCTGTATTTACCAACTTGATAGGCTTCCTTTATTTCAAACTTGCTAATGCATCTTAGCTATGCAGATTTTGAATTAAGTACATAATAAAATAGGAACTGTTAAGATTTAACCTTTGTAAGAATGCAGTCCCTTCATACCTTCACCAATTAATTTGGAATAGGTGCACCTAACTCGGTAGGTAAGGTGCTTTCTTCATTTGACACAATTTCCTTCTTTTTTCAAATCATTTGTAATTTGCCTTTTATTTCCTCAGTGTCTCCTCTAGGTTGATCTCTGCAGTCTCTAGCCAAGTGTCCAACTTTGTGACAATGAAAACATGTCATACAAGGATTCCTCCATGATCTTCGGTTGTTCATTCCAAACCTTATAAAGCAGTTGGCACTTATGTGTCCATATCTTCCACAACATTCACACCATATCCTTGTATTGTAGTCCCATGGTACTGCAAATATTGTTGGTTAGAATCTGTGTGAGTTCGGTAGCCTCTAGTATTTGCTCGGTGTGCAGACCACATATAGTTCTTTTTCTTAAACCAACACTTCTCAGTACTATGTCCATATCTATTGCAGTTTTTACAAAATCCTTTGAATTTTTCCTTCTGATAATTGCTAGCAGACTTTGTCCTACATTGGTTAGATGTGTGACCATATTTATTGCAATTGTGACAATAACCATTAGACCTAGTGACATTCAGTTGCTTACCTTTTCTGACTTGGCACATATTAGCAGTATGTCCTTGTTTTCCATAGTAATTGCAAATAGGCTTCTTTCCTTTGATGTTCTTCTTGTTTCCAGCTTGCTTTGATGATTCTCCTCTCTCGGTAGTGTGGATTCCCCTCTTGGTAGAGTCTTTTCCTTTGTAACCGAGTCCTGCAACTTTGTTGGGTCTTTTTGTATTCAGTTGCTCATCCAACATCTTTGATGCTTCAAAACTCTTCTTCAGTGTTTCTTTGGATTTCTTCTTTGTTTCGAGTTCATCGGTCAACCTTGATAGTTCAAGTTTCAATGCTTGATTCTCATCATCTTTCAGATTTGCTTCATGATGTGCATAACCCAATTGATCTAACAGATTACTTTGAATTCTAGTCATCCTAATGATTTCATCATTCTTTTTAGATACTAATGCTTGAAGCTATTGTTTTTCTCTTTCTAGATCTCTTACTTTATCCTCAACTGTCCTCAATGCATCAAGATTTTTAGTCATCTGTGTGCTGAAATGTTCATGTCCTCTTTTCATTGCTTTTAGCTGATTAGTTAGTGCTTTGATCTTTTCTTTCAATTCTCCAATTATTTCTTCAGTCTCTTCAGATATACTATTCTCAGATGATGTCTCAATTTGTTCCACTAACTCTTGAGAGTCCTGCAAATCATCAGACAATCTTCTTCTAACTTTCAATGATTTTTGCATTTGTCTTTGCATGTCTGCAATCACTTGATTAGCATGATCCAACTCTTCTTGCAAATACACAATTCTCCAAGATTGTTTATAGCCTTCCATTGATAAGATCTTTTTCTTTAGGCTGTTAAACCCTTTTCCAAGATTCAAGCTCTGATACCAATTGTTAGGCCCAATATGGAAAGCTAATGTACTAAGAGGGGAGGGGTGAATCAGTACTTCAAATCCTTTCTTTAACAATAACTTTACTGTTATGCATAAACCAAAACTGTTGTAACATAGCATAAAGCTAAAAGAAATAAATAACAATCATACATGATTCACTCCATAACACATATATTTTGGTTACACAGAAACTCTTGGTTAGAGAGAAAAACTGTGGTGGGGATGGCACCCACAACTTCACTACTGCAATAATAAAGGTTGCTTGGTTAGAGCTACATGTTTAGCTATTTCTAATAGCTTACCCTATTAGGAGTATCAAGATCATTAGATCTACCTTGCTAAAGGATTTTACAACACTTATTCTAAATGATGCACCTAGTTAAAGGCTTTACAATTTATAGACTTTGTTAGAGTCTTTTACCTAGTTAAAGATTTTTCTTACAACTCAAAATATTACAATAAAATCTTTACAAATATCTACAACTTTACATCTGGAATATTATAGCAAATTCTATGTGCTCAAAATGAGATTACCTTGCTTATAGCATACCTCAGTAACCCTTAAAGTAACTCGGTAAACCTTTCTATTTACTTTGTTCCTTGACTGTTCTCTGAAATCCTTCTTGGTGACCTCGGTGTCTCTGACAGTCACAATACTCAGTGCTTTCTTATCTATTGCACATCTCTTGCTTCATACACTTCATTTCTTTTTTTCTTTTTTTCTTAATCCATGCTGTATAAATAGATCTCTTATGTCGGTGATCTAGTTCATTGCTTCGATCTTACAAACATAATTTATCGAATGAATAACCATAAAAAATATTTCATTGGATAGATGACCTCAAAATCATACAAAATCTTTAAGTGCAATTTCCAATGAGATAACGGTTCTTTGTTCCTCAATCTTGTAACACGTTTCCACACATGTCTAGGTTCAATGAATCTGGTAAAGCATTTCACTCGGTGTGTGTTCACTTGGTATATCATTTTTTCTGCTCGGTAGACATAGAGTGTAACTCGGTAGACAACTCAGTGTATATTAGTCTTTGTGACTACTTTCTTCTATAACCGACTACTCTGTGCTTACCAACTGAATATTTCGATAGTAGTAACCGACTAGAGTATATAGAATGACTTTGGATATAATACTAATGGCAACTTAGTAAGTAGTAACATTTTGCATATGATCACATAGCTTAGTGAACTTCCCACATAGACACCATTAGTACATGCCACAAAACTTCATTGGAATAATTCGCAGAAGACATACAAACAATGCGTATGAACCATCCCGGCTACTCTAATCACTTCATCCTAGAGTAGCGTAGGAACTAGGTATAAATGAATAAATAATTAACAAACCAACCAAGTATTTGATAGCTTAAACAAAATTTTCTTGTCAAAGAAAAATGTTATCTTGTCTTTGTTTTGGTGAGGAAATATTTATCCTAGTGAAGACAGTTTGCATGTCGATGATGATTGTTTGGTCGATGTGATAAGTGGTCATCATTTGAGTATTGCACAATCTTTGTTTGGTATCTACTTAAAAAGCGTATGTACAAAACCGTTGCCATGTTTTTTTATTGATTTTTTATGTTTTCTGATGTTTTTTTGGATGTTGTGAGTGTTTTTGAATGTTTTTGGTATTTTGTGAGTGTTTTTTAATGTTTTTGGTATTTTGTGAGACAGTTTTGAATGAAGAACTCAATGAATCAAAAGTAATGCAAAATCCACTTCCATCAATAGGTTAAGAGCATTGCCCTTAGTTTAGACATGACTATGAAAAAGTGGGATGCAAGACACATGAAGTACTATCCTTGATTACAGATCAATAACAAGCCATGGTATGAATGATGGATGAGTCGATGCAATGAATGTGATCACAACAAGTCTAAAAGACAATGGAGCCATAGCCTTTACGAGTGGCACTTGTTTGCCAGGTTTTTACCATCGCACTTACCCAAGGTGCCATCGGAGTGGTTGTTCACCATTTGGATGCATGATTTTTCTTTACTTTTTTTGATTTTTTTGTATTTTCTTCAGGACATTTATCTAAATGTTTTTGGTTTTTTTCTGGTATGTATGGGAGCCTGATGCTCTGTATAGCTTATGTATAAAATCATTTGAGGTGCATGTTATTGATTGGATCTGCTACCGGTTCTCCTTCTAAAGTGGCCAACTAATATGCCCCAGACCCAAAGATGGCAATGATGACATAGGGTCCTAGCCAATTAGACTCAAACTTTCCTTGATGTTCTTTGTTTGGTTGGTTATGAGGATTCTCTCAAAGAACAAGATCACCTACCTCAAATGTACGAGGTCTAACTTGATGATTATAGCTTCTGCTCATGCGTTGCTGATAGGCTTTGAGGTGATTGTATGCAGCTTGTTGTTTCTCATCAAGTAGTTCCAAGTCTTGAAGATGTGAGACTCAGTATGCTTCATCATCTATGAGATTATGCAAGGAAACCCATAAAGATGGTATTTTGACCTCAATAGGAAGGATAGCTTATGTGCCATAGACCAGTGAGTAGGGAGTTGCGCCTATAGGGGTTCGAATGCTAGTTCGATACACCCATAGTGCTGGATTTAATTGAACGTGCCAATCATGGTCGACATCTTTGATTATCTTCTTGAGGATTCTTAATATGTTCTTGTTTGATGCTTCAACCTGACCATTTCCTTGTGGGTAATACGGAGTGGAAAAGCAGTGTTGGATGTGAAACTTCTCATAGATCTCACGGACATCCTAGTTTTTGAAAGGAAGCCTGTTATCTGTGATGATGGACATGGGTACACTATACCGGAAGATGATGTAATTAAGGATGAATGAGGTGATCTTCTTGCTAGTGACTTGGGTAAGTGGAACAACTTCGATCCACTTTGTGAAGTATTCGGTGGCAGTAATAATGAATTTGTGGTCGTTGGATGAAGATGGATGAATTTTACCCACAAGGTCCAATCCCCATTGACAAAAGGGCCATGGTGTTGTGATTGGTTGCAATTCCTATGTAGGTGCATGTATCAGGTCTCCATGAACCTGGCATTTCTTGCATTTTGTGACAAAATAGTAGGAGTCTTTTTCCATGGACGACCAATAGTATCCAATGCATATGATCTTCTTTGCTAGTGAAGGACCGCTTGCCTAAGTTCCACAAATTCATTCATGTACCTCTTCCAAGGTCTTTGTTATCTCATTGTGTTCCAGACATCGAAGGAGAGTACCATCAAGACTGCATTAGTATAGGGTTTCAACAATAATGGTATATCAAGTGGTTTGGTGAATGAAGGTTTTACGTTGGTTATTTGATTGGTTAGGAGGAAGTGTATGATCATGTAGATAGGTGTAGAACTCACCATACCATGGGGATTCAGAATCAACAAGGTGACATATCATCTTGGATTCGGGGATATCATAAGAGGGAATCAAAAGTTGTTCTACTAAGAACTCATAGCATGTTGAATTCTATGGAAGATCTAGGAGAATGCAACAGTAGCCAAAGTGTCAGTAGCTCGATTATGATCTCTGGGTATCTGCTCAAAGGTGATAGTAGTAAATGATGCCTTTAATTTGTCCACCATTGGCTTGTACGAAATGAGTTTATCATCCTTGGTCTAATATTCATCGGTTACTTGTCGAATGACGAGTTGGGAGTTGCCATATATTTGTAGCTCTTTTAATTTCCATTGTATGTCTAGTTTGAGTCCTATGATCAAGGCCTCATATTTTGCTATGTTGTTTGTGCATGGAAAAGTTAGCCTGTAAGACTTCATGATACTATCACCTTGAGGTGTGATAAATAGAATGCCTACCCCCGAGCCATGCCTAGTGTATGAACCATCAAAGTATAGTTTCCATGGTGGTGCTGCAGTGATCATGAATATCTCTTCATATGGAAAATTGGAAATGAGAGGATGATCACCTATGAGAGGTGCATCAACCAACTCATCTGCAATAACTTGACCCTTGATAGCCTTACGGTCCACATACTCAATGTCAAATTCACTTAGAATCATCACCCATTTGGCCAAGCGGCCAGTCAATGCTGCTTTGCTGAGTAAGTACTTTAGTGGATCAATTTTTGCAATGAGTTGTACTTTATGTGTTAACAGGTAGTGCCTCAGTTTAGTGGCTGCCAAGATTATTGCTAGGCAAGCTCGCTCAATAGGTGTGTAATTGAGTTCATAGCCGACTAATGTGCGAGAGATGTAGTAAACAACACACACTTTCCCTTCTGCATTATGTTGAGCCAGTAGCACTCCTAATGTTGTATTTGTTGTTGAAATATAGAGCAATAGAGGTCTACTCGGATCTAGTGGGATCAACAATGGTGTATTCATGAGATAGTCTTTAAGCATCTGGAATGCTTACTGGCATCTGGCATCCCATTAAAAGCGGATGTTTTTGTGTAATAGGTGTGTAAAGGGGTGACACTTATCTGCCAGTTGTGCAATGAATCTTTAGATGGATTGTAGCTGCCCTTGTAATGTCCTTAGTTGACTGATATTCCTTGGAGGTGGCATGTCAATGATTGCTTTGACCTTTGCAAGATCGACCTCAATGCCTTTGCTTGAGACAATGTATCCTATAAGTTTCCCCGAGGTTACTCCAAAGACATATTTCTTTGGGTTGAGTCGAACATGATATTGTTCCAATCTATCAAAGATTTTCTCTAATATTTCCAGATGGCCCTCGCGTGTTAATGATTTTTCTAGTAAGTCATCAACATAATATTCCATTATGGTATGCATCATATCATGAAAGATGGTGGTCATTGCTCTTTGATAGGTCACTCCTGCATTCTTTAGACCAAAAGACATTGCATTCCAATAGTATGTTCCCCATGGACATGTGAAGGTCATCTTATGTTGATCCTCAAGTGTGATTTTTATTTGGTTGTACCTTGAAAAGCCATCCATGAGAGAAAGCATGACATGTCTTTTTGTTAGGTCTATGATCATGTCAATGTTTGCTAGGGGGAAGTCATCTTTAGGACATGCTTTGTTTAGATCTCTAAAGTCAGTATAGATATAGATGCCCTCATTTGGTTTGCCAACAAGCACAATGTTGTATATCCAATTTGTATAATCAATTAGTCTAATAAAACCAACATCTAGGAGTTTCTTAAGTTCTGCTTTGACTAGTACCGCAATCTGGGGGTGCATCTTGCGAAGCTTTTGCTTGATAGGCTTAGCACCTTCTGCTATAGTGAGGTGATGCATGACTAAATCAGGATCAAGACCAGGCATGTCTGCACATGACCATGCAAAGTTGATCTGATGCTTTTGGAAGAATTTGACAAACTTAGGTTGTTCCTCTGGAGTTAAAAGAGACGCCAGGTGTATGTGGTGAGGACTTTTAGGAGTCCCCATGTTGAATTATTTTGTTTCCTCGATGAGAATCGTTGATCATTCATGTTGTGTACTATATGGGAGGATGTCAAACCTTTCATCCTCAGGCACCTCAGAGAGGTTTTCACCATTGGATACACTTTCTTTTTACTTTTTTGGGATCAAACAATGCCATTGTATGGTTTTCACTGGAAGATCCATGCTTTATTGTAATATTTTTGCAGCTGAAAGGTTTGGCATCTACCCCAAAGTATGTTGTCCTATTTAGTTCAATGGAAAATCCATCTTTGTGATCCCCGCTTGGTATGCTATCCCTTAGTTCCAAGAAGTCAATGATCACCTCATCATTTTGGAATTGGTCAAGGCATGGGGGATTAGATTGGTTCCATTTGACGAGTTCAGGATGTTTAATAGGCATTACCTCATCGATCAGGTTAAGTTCATAAGAGGTGTCAGTGAGGGTTAAGACGTTGTGGTGAAGGTTGTTGATGGTACTCTCCTTGTCAGAATCAGGCATAGGATGTGATGTAGGGTCTGCGGAAGATGTTTCTAGTTCAGGAACCCAAGAGGCTTTAATCAGCGCTTCTCCATAAATAGGGATTTCTTTGTGAGGTGGTAGGGGTGATGCATCTTCCTCATCTGAAGTATTGAGATGTATTGAATCAAATTCCCGCTCATGTGATCAGTCTCTGAGTCACTTTCCAGTATCCGATTACTATACCATACCGGGATATCCTTTGAGTTAAATATCGCAGGTGTGATTGGTTGATGTACCTTGGGAGATGGAATGGTTGGTTTTGTAGGAAGGATTATTGGGATTAGTGAATCTTATACTGGGAGTATCGACATTATTGAATCTATTGCTTCTGATGGAATTGTCAGTGTTGGTGATACTGTTGGGGGTTCTAATACTGATAATAGTGCTATTGATGCAGTTGTTGTTGCTGATGGGGTTGTTGGTTTGATTGGTGGGATGATTGGTGTTGTGGAAGATATTTCTAGGATTTTTAGCCTCAGTAGGGTAGTTGGTATGGTGCTTGGTGCTACTAATATAATCAAAGGTGGCCTCTTTAGAGTTTTATGTTGATATAGAGGTTTGTTGAGTTTTCCTTTGAATCGGAGCTTAGGAAGAGTCTCCTTTTGAAATCCTAATCCACTATTATCTTTAGGCTTTAATTCTGGCTGTAGGGGCACATGTTGTCCTTGCTTGCAAGGTCCCAACGTACTCTGGCCATCATAGCCTATTCTTTGCATAATGAGAAGGCCTTTTCCATATTGATCTATGGGAAGCTTATCTCATGGTATGTCTATGGTGATAGGGTCTTTATAGATCCATTCTGCTAAGTCGTCATCTCTAGTCTCTTCTTCTTGACTCTTTCCAAGGATAAAAGGCATCAAAGTGCATGCTAGCTTGACAAGTGGCATTTGAAGCAACCTTTGTGGTTTACCATGAGTTCTAGGGGAAGTTGGTAGCTGCCCAACACAAAAGAGTTGGCTGAGATTGTACTCCCCAGGACCTTCCTCTGCCATTTTCATTTTTATCTTCTCTTGCTTGGGTATAGTGGGGTTTGAACTGGAAAGAGAGGTTGGATTTATATATGGTGTGGATGAGATAACTTCTCTATTGTTGGGAATGGTAATCTCTGGTTGATGGTTGATATTGTTACAATATGCAAATGGATTTGCATCACTCAGGATTGCCATTTCTACACCATTATGAGGAAAATTGATACACTAGTGGTAGGTGGATGGAACGACATGCATGGCGTGTATCCAAGGTCTTCCTAACAACAAATTATATAGCAGAGGAAGGTCCAAAAATTGACATATGATGTGCTTCACCACTGGGCCCATTCAGATTGGTAACACAACTGCCCTTTTGAAGAACGTTATGCATCATCGTAAGCTTTTATTATTATATTTTTGTGGGGATCCACTGATTCAACTGCATATCCCAATGTTGCGACCAATTGTAGTGTACAAATATTTAGGCCTACTCCATTATCAATCAAGACTTGCTTGATCTTGTGTTGGTTGACAAATCCTTCAATATGGAGTGAGGCGTTATGAGGTTGCTGGAAGGATGCATTATCACTTTCCAAGAAAGTGAGACATGGTGATGACCTCAGACTACCAACCATAGCTTGAAAGTGATATGTGTTTAGATTGGAAGGGACTGACACCTCTTGGAGAGATTGATCCAAGATTGTTTTATGAGATGGGGATAGGTGCAACAACTCTAAGATAGATATAAGTGCGGGCATTTTATCTAATTGTTTCACAAGGTTATACTACTTTGGGATGGAGGGGGTACCTTATGGAGCTTCTTTAATGGAAATTTTGCCATGCCGCATAACAACATTCCAAGTAGAGCTTGGATTTTTTATGGTAATGGTTGAAATTTGTTCATTGGCATCATATAGGTGATTCATAGTGTAATTATAAGTGGCTCGTGTATAATCATTGGTATCTGTGTTTCGTCTTGACATGGAAGGACCCCTTTGATCTTGTGATGGAAATGGATTCTTAAATATAAGATGATCATTGTTTGTGGTTTTTGGGTCATGTCCTTCAATTTCAATCTCACCTCGGTCAATAAGATCCTGAACAAGATCTTTCAATCTATGACAATTACTTGTTTTATGCCCTTTCCCTTTATGGAATTCACAATGTTCATTATCCCTCCACTATGGAGGTTTGACCTGATGTTCGTAATTAGATGTTCTGGGTAAGGTCACTAGATTTGACGAGACCAATTGATGTAACACTATTTCAATACGTTCCCCTAAGGGAGTGTATGTATGTTTTGATTTAAAATTCTACTGTCTTTGCCTTGGTTCTTCTTGCTGAACATTGTGTCCTTGATTTAGTGGGGGATGAACCATGTTGGTCTTAGGGGGGGGTTTGCACCACAAATCGGACCATAGGTTGTGCACTTTTGATAGTCCTTGCATCTACAACCCCATCATTGATGATTTTTATGTTTTTATTCTAGAAGTTAGGTTTATCACTATTGAAGCGTGAGCGAGGGGCATCTTTTGGTTCATTGTATAATTTGATAAGCCCCTTTTTGATGAGGGCCCTTTCACATTTTAAACCCTATGTGATCATGTCATTAAAAGACTCTGTGCCTTTCATGTCAAAATGAAATTTCATTTCTTCATTCAAGTTGGAAATAAATATTTCCACTAGCTCTCTTTCAGGTAGCTAAAGGGAATGTCTACTAGACATTTGTCGCCATAGTTGCAGGAAAGCTGAAAAATAGCTCCCCTGGTTTTTGCTTGGTGCTACACAGGTCTGCCATGGTGACATCATGCTCTATTTTATGGGAATAATGTACAATTAATTTATGGGCTAGTTCTTTGAACGTTCTAATGCCGCCTGTGAGTTAGGAAAACCATTGCATGGTTGTCCCTGCCAAACTCTGAGGAAAGAGACGCATTAGGTATGTGTCTTCATATGCCACTTCTAGGCAAGCGTAGTGAAATTCTCTAACATGATCCCGAGGGTCTCCTTTTCCTCAATACTTTTCGAACTTAGGTGTTTCAAACTGTCATGGAAAAGGTAGCATATGTAGATTCCTATCAAAGGGATAGGGACAAATATCATTAAGTGAAAACTAGTTTTTTTTCACACCACTATGGAGTTGTTGGGTGAGATTCTCGACTTGTTGCCGCAACATGTCAATGTCATTTGGAGGTGGAGGAGGTGGGGGATTTCCTTGATGAAGGTTGTATCTAATTTGATCTCGACCTCTTCCATCCTCATTACAACTCTGGTGTTGTGATGCTTACCATAATTGTGTTGTATAAAAATCAGAGGGTAGTTTGGCTCCCTCTTGGGCAAGTCTTAAAAAGTGAGCATCTGCATTGCTTCTGAGGATCTCATCAAAAATTCAATTGAAGAGAGGGTTGTGTTTTGCCCTTTCTATTACTTCAGGAGTGGGAGTATGAGGATTTTCATCACTTGCGTTTCCTCCAAGAGCTTCTTGGAATTCATTGAGATTTTCCTCTTCTTCCTCTTTGATTTCTTGTTGTCTAGTCCTTGATCTGGTTTGAGCCATTTTGTTTGAAATTTTTTGTTGAAGCTTGATGAAAATGATGATAAGTTGATGATGATATGAGAGATAAATGTTTGGTGAAGTGTTTAGCATATGGATCTCTAGCACAAAGTCCTTTTATGAATCACTTGTTGTGTTTGTTGACAATGTTTGATATGATAAGGTTTAGAGAGGCCTGAGATGTGTTACAAACCCAACTACCTAGTAATGAGAGGATGCACTCATAGACTAGTTTTAACCTACGTAGAAATGCCTCTTAGGATGAGTTTATCCTAGATGTAGAGACACTCTAAAAGTGATGTGTTTGTTTTTTATTCAAGCTATTACTAAAAAGAACTTAGGACAAGACCTTCTTATGTTTCGAGAGTTGGAATGGATTGATGATGTGTGAATGTGAGAATGGATGAAATGTTAATTTCAATAAAAACTCTGTGTTACAAATGGGGCAAATTCTTCCTTTTCTCTTTCGAGGGTTGGTGGTTCTTCCCTAGCTAAGTTATATGTGATGCAAATGTCTAGAAAGAAAGCAGGATTTATTTTGCCTCCTTTGTTTTTATGATAACTCAAAGCTCTATATTGAGTAAAATCTTTGCGGTTTAAAGACTCTTGATCAAACTCATTTGATTTTCCTTGAAGATATAGATGCATGTGACGTAAGAAGGTTCTATGTGAGACAAAGATTTGTCTATTGAGATAGAAAAATTTCCTTCTTTTGATGAAAGCCTTTGAGCTCAATGGTCTTTTCTTCAAATTGATATGTTGATGAAGATTCTTCCTTCTCAAAATGTGAAGGATTGTCATATATTTTGATACTTTTTTTTTCACTTTGTTTTTGACCTTTGTTGGTGTTAGAAAATTTTGTGTTGGATGAATAATTGTTTTGGAATTGTTTTTTCTTTTGATTTTTCTTTGACAAGAAAACAAAGCAAGCACACAAACACAAGAATGTTGCCTTTTGAGGCACAAATAAGTGTGGGTCTAAATCAACCCAATCTTTGGACTTTTATGACCCTTTTTCCAATTTTTTTTGAGTACGTTTTTCCAAAAAGCTTGAAGTCAGCTCAGTTTATCACTAGTCTTGACACAAAACGAAGACACTTCAAAAACACTGGATAAGGTCAAATGGCGAGTTGTGATAATTTCAGCCCACATCTTGATATTTCTTCAACTTTGGTACTACATACCTTATGAATCTTGTCGTGGTAGGTAAGGATGTGATATACTAAGTCTTGCACGAGCATAACAAATAGATGGTCCCTATGATGGGGGAGTCACCACTTTTATCAAGCTACAAGTAGCCTTTCAAAAAGATATGTTTCTACTCAAGGAAATATATATGGTGAGTATCTTGGGAGCAAAACCATCTATTCTCTTGCACTGAAATTCTCACAAATATCCTCAATCAATAGAACAGGTGAGCTTCTACATAAAGGTGTTTAGTAATTTTCAATGTTTTTGGATATAAGTTCATTCTGCAGTGACTCACTCAAGAGCCTTGTAACTTTTGGTGGGGCCCATTTGTCCTTTCGACAAGTTACACTATTGGAAAAACTATACCCAAGGCTACAGCTTTCACTCACACCTGATTTCTATAGCAGCTCGAAGGATTTACCAAGCGAGGTCGTTCCCAAGAGTGATGTGTCTCTTGGCAGGTCTCTCTTAAAAAGATAAAATTTGAGTGTTACTAACACTTTTCTCTTGCCCCTAGGACCATGAAAGCCAAGGGAGAGGATAGTGTGTTTTAGAAGTAGGACCACTTGACAAACTTTGCACACGTGTGCCAATCACAAAAATCACTTGTTCTTTTTAACCATTTTCCATTGCAATGTGATCTAACTATTTGGAGATGTTAGTCCAACAATCATGGTGTTCTTTTTAACTTCAAAGGCAAAATGTTTGGTAAACTAGGAATTTAAAATCTTGGTCAACTGAATTTGAAACACATTTGCTTGAAGTAAAACGCTTTGAGAACAACTTTGACAAATTGGAGATTCTTTTTAACTTGCACAAAATGAAGTGTTGATTGTGAATTTCCTTAAGTTTGATGCAAGAAATAAATTTTGTGTTGTTGATTTTAAGCACCAAAATAAATGAATCCTAACTTGCAAAGAAAGCAATTTTATGGGATTTGAGTTTGTTCTTCTTTTTTTTTTTGCACAATGAGGTTCTTTTTAAGCCCAAGCTGAAAAGTGTGATTTATTTTAGAACCCAAAATGAAGTGTGAAGTTCAATTTTAAAAATAAAAAGTGAATTCATTTTAAAACCAACTTTGAAAAGAAAGTTAGTAAAACAAATAAATCTACTTTTTAGTCTAATTTAAACTTGCACAACAAAGAAAAACAGTTAGTAAAATCCGCCTATTTGGTGGGCTTTCTACAAGCCTAATTTTTTTTTTTTTTTGGTTACAAAGTAAAAAAAAATTACAGCTTTCTGTTACAATAGCGCCACTCTGTGGACACACAAAAGCGCTATTTAACCCGAAAGTGCTAATTCACTGACAGATGTGCTAGAATCAATACAAAAGCACTATACTAAGAACAAAATCACTACAAGAGTCTATCGGATAGAAATAAATTCTGTCAAACTGAGAGTACAAATGCACTAAACTAATGACAAAAGTGCTACTCTAAATGCAAAAGTGCCAAACTACAGTCAATAGTGCTATTTCCAGAACAATAGCACTATTCTAGTGAACAAAAGCGCTAAAGCACAACCTTTTGTAAGTGCTAAAATATGTTCAAAAGCACCAGAGCGCAACCTGTGTGGCAATTAAAATCATGAAAAATGTTAGTAGTTTAAAAAGAAGGTTGCGTGTTTGATTCACATCGGGTTCACCAAATGATGCTTTGCAAAAGGGGATTGTTAGAAAAACCTGTTTGATTGATACACACACAAAGAGAAGCACAAGAAACATATATTAGTCATTAGTGTTAACAAATCAAAGATTAAACACTATCCTGAGCAAGCATATCAAGAAAGACACCACACAATAAATAGAAAGCTTAATGAATCTAAGAAATGCAACTAAACATCTCCAAATTCTCTCTACCATGTTGGTAGCTTCTCCTTCCTTGTTCCTCTCCTCTCCAAGTTCCAAATGAGTGTAGCTCTCAGTAGATTTTTGCACTATGGATGCCTTATGGAGGTTCAAGATTGAAAATGATTGATTATGCAAATGCAAGTGTAAAACAAACTAATATTAGATGCTTATGAAATGAAAATGATTTATTTTAGTCCAAAATAACAATATATTAGTGATTTATGCTAAATGCTCTTCTCTAAAATTGACTATAATGTAAATGCATACAAGTTTTCAGGATCTGGATTATGAAGAAATGAGCTCTATTTATAGGTAAAATGGAGCAATGGATGGTTGAGATTGAGTAATCTCAACAAGGGTCAGGATTGAATGGTTTAAGATCCATGTGAGTACTTTCAACCCAATCCCAAGGTCACAAGTGTCAACATGAGAGGGGTTGAAGGGAGAGGGAAGAAGCATTAAATGCTTGACATGACCTGAGGGTTAACTTGGGAGGTAAGGTTAAGGTTGAGTTGAATGAATAAATTCATTATTCAAAGAATAATTCTTGTATCCAATGGATAAACTCTTGTGCAAGAGTTAGTGAGGATAACCATGGTCAAAGCAATAAATGCTTCAGGAGACACATGGGTTACATGAGGGTTGAGTTAGGGGTCAAAGTCCCTAACCATGGGTGCAAGTGGATCTAACCATAAATGGTTATGTAAGAGCCATAAATGGTCATGTAAGAGCTATTAGTGGTTTGGAAGACTTTAGAGGTTAGCTTGTTGGACACATAAAGCATTAAATTCTTTTCAAAGACTTTGGAGTCTTTGAGAAGTGACTCCAAGTTGCTTAGGAATGTGACAATAATTAGGGGATGGATTAGGTTAATTAGGAAGAGGTTAGAAGAATCTAGAAGGGGATTTAGGATTGCAAGTGGGTTTGGTGGGTGAAGGAAAATAGGTTTTTTATTAAAATAAAATTCATTTATTTCAACAAATAGGTGCAACTTGCATTTTTAGGAGAATGCAAGTGGGGGAAATTTAATGATTTAAATAAATGTTTTATTTAATTTATTTAAAAGAGGAAAGAGGGTTAAATGAAGTAAATAGGATTTATTCATTTAATTGATTGTGTATTTAGTTTAATGAATTAATTAAAATAAATTGAATAATTTATTTAATTAATAGGAGAATGTTTGAGGATGAATTAATTAAATGTTAATTTAATTAACCGTCGGCTCCTGGGTTTTTTAATCAAATAAATATCAAATATTCATTTATTTAAACTGGACATATTTATGTGACTACACTTACAATGAGGGGCCTGCACATGCAGGAAGGCCAACTGCCTAGAGAACACTACTCAATAAGAGTCACACTAACTACAAAAGTGGATTATGAAATCCAATACAATGTACTGCTTCAAAATAGCATCAACTATGCGAAGTTTAATACCAGTTTAAGCTCATTCCATTACCAAAACCTTCATTGTCAACTATATCACAATATCATCCTCTATCTCTTTTTTACTACACAAAATGTCCTATAAGATCTCATATATATGAGTCTTTTACAATATGCCATGTCGGCTTTACAAAAGATAATTACTTTTAAATACAATAAACAAAAGTTTATCCCCTATCGGCTGGGGTGTCGGTATTGTTGTCGTTGCCGATGTATGTAGATGTTTATACCGGTGTCGGTAACTGTCGGTGGCTTACCATATGAGTGCCAAAAGGTTGCCAGATGGTTTCCATCAATGACAACACCAACTATTCTCATAGGAGTGTAGAATGCCAACAATCTCCCCCTTTGGCATTGATGGCAACACTCATGAGAAAAATCCAAAAACTATTCCAAAAATCGAAGTCCAAAAAGTTACCAAAAAGATGTGCTCCCCCTGAGCAAGTGATCTTTTCTTAATAATCATTTTTCTATGTCCACTATTCCCCCTTTGACATAAATGACAAAGGTTGTCAAAAATAATCAAATGAGTGCAAAAATTTTACCTCAAAGTTTGTAACCGGTTGGTTACAATCTGAAATATGTCTGCCAAAACCAAATTAAGACTCTGCATGAATTTGTTGTTGTCATTTAGGGTTGCCTCAGTCTGTTAGATCATGTTGGTGAGATGATGCATGTGCTCTTTTGGTGATCTTTCTCCTTCAAGTAATGTCTTAGAGATTTCATTTCTCAGAGAGATTAGATTGTCCAACTTAGGACCAAGTTTGTACTTAAGTTCTCTCGCATTAGCCTTAATCCTTGCCTTTTCTTTCTCAAATTTCTCCAATTTCTCCTCAAAACCTTCTATTTCCTGCTCAATAACTGATATAGGTGCAGATGAACCAATTATGTTATCAAACATGTCATCTATTTCCTTTTGTACTCTGCTGATCTCCTTTTCTATGTCCTTTGTCAAAAGATGTGGGTTGCATGTTTATCTGTACAACTCTTTGTATTCCAAAATTGTAGTGTTCAATGTCGGTAAAAGTGTATTCATGTGTTCAGTACACTTCTTTATTGTGTCCTCAAAGAATTTATCTTTCTCCTTTTCAACTCTCTTTGAAGGTGTCCTCATTCACCTTATCAACCGTTATTACATTGTCAGTAATGAATTTGGACAATGTGTGCAATTTACCTAAAGAATCTTTTACATGATCTATGTTACATTTTGGTGTAATCAATTTAAAAATTGGTATGGTGTCATCAATTTCCTTGTAGGCCAATGCATTACAGTCTATTATCTTCTTGATTGAATCCAGGATTACCTTTGTTACATTAGTAGGTCTGAATTCACTTGATGAAGTGTCAGATGTCTGACCTATTACCTTAATTACCTCTATGCTTCCAACATTTGTAACTACTTTTCTTGTGTTATCCTCTGGTGGATCAGTCTAAGTTTGCATTTCAACTAGTAAAGGTTTGTCTGATTGTTTGGATGTCTCAGTGATTGTCGGTTTCTCTGTTTCAATATGTATCTCTGCCTCTATAGGTTTCTCTATATGCTCAATTATCGGTGTCTCAGTCTTAGTAGGTTTCTCTATGCCAACATCTATACCTTCAGTATTCTTCCCAGTATCCAATGGTTTCTTTGATTGTAATGATTGCTCCGATTGTAATGATTGCTCTGTTTGGATCTCAACCTCAACTATCTCTACCGGTTTTTCAGCAATGTTGCCATTATCATCCTTAACTTTTGTACTATCCTTATCCACAACAATGTTCACTTCTTGAGTATCCATATTCATGGTGAATAGCATTTCAGATTCAGGATTAGTGTCATCATGTGTGATACCTTCAGTGTTAGTAACTGGTGGATCAACAGTATGTACCGGTGCAGTATCCAAAGGTGGTGGCAAATTATCAGTTATCGTGATGTTTGGTATTCCACCAACTTTACCTTTCCCCTTGTCCTTATCCTTTTGATATACCTTGAATGTTTTCTTTGGCCGGTTCATTTTCTCTTATTTTTCCTTTTCCACAGAAAAGATATCCCATTTATTAGTAGTCTCCTCTGCAATCTCATTTACTCTACTTGCCATCAAACTTACTTGTCGGTGACCACTAGAAAAAATGGATTTGTTAGCTTCACAAATCAAGTCATCAATTTCCTCTTTTGAGTTAACCAAATTTATGCTAGAAGTTTTTTAACTTTTAGTTTCTTGTCCAATTCCATCACTGCAATCCTCTTTGCATCTAATCTTCTATATAGTTCATTAGGTAAATCATCCACTACTTCAATTAAAACTTTCTTGTATATATTTAGATGTAAAATTATACTATTTTCAGTGCTTTCCTTGTCTGAATCTTTGAATGTGTTATACAATTTACTCACATTAGCCAAATTACCATCATCAATTATTTCATTCAACAAATTATCTAATGGGGGTATGACCGGTTTCTGTTTCTTCTTGGGAGTTAGTTTCTTAGCCGGTTGACTTACTATGTGTTGTTTCTTCCTTAAGGTCCTTGTTCTTTTGGGTGAAGGAGAAGGTATCGGTGAAGATTTTCTCTTCCTCTCAACTCTTTTGAATTCAGCTGGTATCTCATTGTCAAAAGATGTGCCAATTGGTGAAATGTGTGCCTCTAGTTGCAGTCCTTCCAGCTCACTAGCCATTATACCAGTAAAGTTGATAACATTTTCTTTGATTTCTTGTACCTTATTTATGCATCCCTAATATACTTTTCTCTTTTCTTCCTTTGCTTCATTATTTTCACACCACTCTCAATAGTTTCAACACTACCAAAAACTTGTTCTATTGGTTCTCTTGGTGCATTTAACAAGGCTTTTGCATATGTCTCAATAATGTTGAGATCTACCTCGGAGCCCATTTCAGTTACCCATACAGTCCTAGGAAGTACAGATTCCATCCATGTCTCATCCTTTTTTATTACAAAACAAATTTCTTTGTCATATTTGTCCACTACACTCAGCGGTAGTATTTCTCTAGTTTTCATTTTGGCTTGAAAAGATTTAAAGTATTCAGTTATATTGTTTCCTTTTGTAGTTCCCATGCTGGTGAAAGCTTCCTATAATTGTTTTCCTACCGGTATATCATATCCAAAGTCTTTTGGTCCTATACCAGGAATTTCCTTAGTGAAATACAACATTAAGCATACTAAAAGATTACCAAAGTGAAATGTCTCTTTCTTATCTCCTTTAATCTTGAGTTCATCTTTTAGCCATTCACACACATCAATCATTGCATTGTTGTTGACCATTTCATAAGCACTATTAATGCAAAGACTAGAAACTGAATTAAGTCTATTTGCATGTGTAGTCTTGTAACCAAGTATCATACTTATGAATCTCACATTGATGTCTTTGATGTCATTCACTCTTACTGATCTACTGTCTGATGTTGCTCCAGTTAGGGTCATTACTTTGTTGTTTGGAAATTTCTTTGTTTTGTCTGGTCTGCTACCAGTTGAGGATAAACCAGTTACTACCCTAATTGCTTGTCAGGTAAATTTGCAGACATAATCCAACCATAGAAATTCTCCATGTGCTCTACTTAGGACAATTCTCACTACTTCTTCCAAAAATTCAGGGATATTCAATATCTCAACAAAACCTAAAGTCTCCACAATCTTGTGTTCAGGTTTGACAATGCCATTTTCATCACAAATTATGGTTCTAAACATTTTCAACAATTCCTCAAAACCTAATTCTTCAATGTTGCAATTAATATAAATCCTAGGGTCTTTAGCATAAGCTACACTTTTAGGAATTTTTGAAAAAGAACCTATGGAATCATCTTGATTAGCTACTTAGGGAATTATCTTAAACACGAGCCTAGGGCATTTTATGTTTTCCACGATAGTAGGGTTTGTAATAAATTCAAGAGCAGAAGAAGAAGCCATTTGAAAAATACCTTTAGCTGCCTGAAAATACATGAATGCTTGAAAGAAATCACTTCACACCTTCACCTTGAATGCCTTAGCTCTTTTTCATGCTCTCTACTAATTTTGAATGCTCAGTGAATCAAAAATGAGGGAAATCCGATGATTTATAATGACTTTTCTCTCAACAACCGCATTAAATGCTTGTCGGTTAAGTGAAAACTTAACACATCTGTCGGTAAAGAAGAAATATATCTTCTCACCATTGACCAAGGGTAATCTGCATGATATTCAATTTACTACAATACCCCCAAAGGGTTACTTCTTAGTTGGATGAAGAATCTCCTGTCAGTGGAGTAATACTCTGTTCTACCGGTGAAGAAATAGTCTCATCAACATTTCAATCTGTCTTCCTAATCCATTGTTTTGAAAATTCTTGCTTTACCTCATCTACCTTTTCTTTGCCTTTCAAACTGGATCCTTTATTATTTGTTGGTGAAGTCTTACTTTTACAGAATTTTGCAATATGTCCAATCTTGTTACAAGCATAACAAGTCACATTATTCCTCTGAATAGCTTTTCCATATCCTATGCTAGTTTGTGTTCTGCATTGATTAGATAAGTGTCCATATCTTCCACAAACATAATATTTCACATTCATTCTGTAGTTTTTTGAATTATGACCAACTTTGTTGCATTTGGAACATTGACCAATGGGTGCATTAATGTTCTGATTGTTTCTAAATCTACATTGATTTTCTTTATGACCATATTTGTTGCAATTGAAACATTTTCCATTAAACTTGTAAGCATTAGGTTGTCTTACCAGTTTACTATGATCATGATTTTTTGTAGTACCAGAACTTTCTCCAACTTCAAATCCAAGTCCATTAGTATCTCCATTTGGTTTCTTGCTTTTCAGCATATCATCAAGTTCCTCTAAAATTTTCTTGAATTTCTCTTTGTGTTGATTTGCAGTAGCCAACTCATTTTCCGGAATTCCCTTTTGTCTCATAAGTTCAGTTTTATCATGTTGCATGTGAATCAGATCTATCTTCAACATATCATTTTTATGATTGAGTCTTAGATTTTCATTTCTAGCATCATTGAGTCTCCTAGTCAAGTCATCTTCATTCTTCTTTCTGTCTTCAATATCTTTACAAAACCTCATAGTCATATCTTGCATTTCATTCTTCATAGTACTTTTTTCTTGTCTCAACTTGTTCACAAGTTCATTAAGAGTTTCCTTTTCACCATTATCATTTTGCATCTTCTCATGAAGTTCTTTTCTTTTATTTTGAGCTATAGTAAGATTCTCTTGAAGTCCTTGAATGAATTCCTATGCAGTCCTCAGATCATCTTCAAGTTTGATATTCTTCAACTTTGCATCATAATCTACAAGAGATCCTTCCAATTTTTTTCTTAAGTTCTCCATCTATACCAGTGTCAGAATCTTCCTCAAGCTATTAGGCTTTTGAAAATAGAAGACCAAGCTTTGATACCAATTGTTAGGACTAATGACAGTCCCAAAGATACTAAGAGGGGAGGTGACTCAGTATCTAACTAGTTTACAAAATATTAAAACTTATTAAGAACTTTGCATCCCAAAATAGTGTACCGGTAAATAAGAATTAATGTAGTAAACAGGAACAATAAAGACAACATAGAAAACACATCATAACACAAGATGTTTAATGAGTAAACCCGGTGTGGGAAAACCTCGGTGGGATTTGTGACCCACAATATTCACTCACTGGCCAATGAATAAATATTACTTACAATGAGGGGCCTGCACATGCAAGAAGGCCAACTACGTAGAGCACACTGCTCAATAAGAGTCACACTAACTACAAAAGTGGATTATGAAATCCAATACAATGTATTGCTTCAAAATAGCATCAACTATGCGAGGTTCAGTACCAATTTAAGCTCATTCCATTACCAAAACCTTCACTGGCAACTATATCACAATATCATCCTCTATCTCTTTTTTACTACACAAAATGACCTATAAGATCTCATATATATGAGTCTTTTACAATATGCCATGCCAGATTTACAAAAGATAATTACTTTTAAATACAATAAAAAAAAGTTTATTCCCTATCGGCTGGGGTGTCAGTATTATTGTCGCTGTTGGTGAAGTGTCTGCCAGTGTATGTAGATGTCTATGTCGGTGCTGGTAACTATTGGTGGCTTACAAGATGAGTGCCAGAAGGTTTCCAGATGGTTGCCATCAATGACAACACCAACTATTCTCATAAGAGTGTAGAATGCCAACATTACCGGTATGACTGTTTAGTGGTTAAGTGAATAACTAATATTCTAAAGTTAGATTAGACAAAGGAAAAGCTTAGGAACCACTGATTCACCCCCCCTCTTAGTGGTATTCTGTGTTCAACACTAAATAGCCAAACTGGTAAGACAAATGAGGATACCAAAAGAGACAAACACATCACAAATGCAAGCCACAATACCAGATGTATGAGGAAAGCCCAATATGGTAAGAACCTTGGTGAGAAATGTTGCTTGAGACTACTACTCCAATCTATCTTCACAAGTGAAATAATGAATTACAAAGATTTAGGGCACCAACCTAAGGAGCACCAACCCCTGTTGATTTAGGGCACCAACCCAAGGAGCACAAACCCCTGCACCAAGCTCCAACTTGGTGATGTATAGTAAAATACAATTTTGATAAAGTTATAGCTTCTAGTTGCAAATGAGATCTACAACACTTGATCAAATAGATTTTTGTCAGTTAACATTCTTCTCTTCTTTATGGATCTCACACCATCGGTTATCAGATTACTCTCTCTGATTCTTGGTCTCTCTTTTTCTCTCTCATCCTCACAACACACTATTTCACACTTGGATGCCTTCTTGATCAATCACACTTCACCGGTTAGCTTAACTGTTAAACCTATAACAATTTATCGATACTCTATCTTTGTCAGTTAAACCCTTTCACCGATTCGCCTACAAACTCACTCTGCAACTTTCTTAGAATAAATTCTAAGGATGATGATCATTTTCTTCTCTCAATCTCTCTTCACTTTCTTCTTCACATCAAGCATCAATCATTTTTGTCTTGAGCTCACATATTTATAATCTTGGATTCCCACCAAAAACCACATTCAAACAATGTCGTGTTAGGTTTTGCCTTCTCCAACTCGAACCAAATCCAATTTGATTCAATCTACTTTTCCAGGGATATGATCTTCATGACATCGATCAACACAAGCAAAGCTTCACATTCCAATTTGCGTTTCTAAATCTGGAGGTTTGCACCATTCTTTTCTTCTTTTCTCTGTCATACGTCATTAATAGATTTGTTTCCTTCAACAAATAGGTACGAAGATCAAATCTTCTTGTAGGATCAGTTCAGTGATTTGCCAACTTGCCTTCTTTGAGCCGCAATCCTCTGGCATCTTCTGTGACTAGAGGGTTCTTCATAAAAGTCAACTTGCTTGCTGACTTATTACATCGATGCACACTCCATCGACCTATGCAATATCACCACCTGGCATCCAGCTGTCATGTTTGTCAACATCCACCTCTTCTTGGATCTCTATGTTAGTTTGACATTCTTTTTTGACTAAGGTTGACTACCAACTTAGTTCACCTTATCGGTATAACCAACAAACATCCTCTGTACCGACAACACATCCTCTTGATAATTCATCTTTCCTTCCAGTATGTCTTCATGCCATCCTCTTTGTTCTGCTCATCGGGTGTTGTTGTGATTCTTTTAACATTCTGCCTCTTCATCACAAACAAACAACCAACCTTCATCCCAGTTTGTGCCTTACTAGTAAGCCTCCTTTACTGACAGATGATACATTTCATGTGTACCGATAGCCTTCCTTTTGTCTACTCACTCACATGTGCATTGCCATCATATTTCTTGCTCTTCTTATATCAACCACCACTTCTTAATTATCAGTGACCCTGCCAATCCAGTTGACATTAATGAAAACTTAATGCCAATAATGCCAACAATCTCCCCCTTTGGTATTGATGTCAACTTATTTTAAGACACTTCATACTGGAAGATTTCTCCCCCTTTGACACAATGATAAAGGGTAATGTACACTCCCCCTTTGATCCATACTGAGCTCCCCCTTTGATCCATACTTAGCTCCCTCTTAGGCTTCTACCAGTGATTGCAGCCAGTACTAAGACATGGTTCAAGAGTTATAGATACTTCTATGAACTCCCCTTGAACCATATAAATCTTTCCTATCTCACGTGTATAAGGAAGGTGACACAACACCCAACTTGTGTCTTAGGTACTCAAAAGTGCTTATCGGCAATGATTTGGTGAAAATGTCTACTACTTGTTCTCCAATAGGGACATACTCCATCTTTACTTCCTATCCTTCAACCTTCTCTCTAAGAAAATGATACTTGATGGATATATGCTTTGTCCTGGAATGCATAATCGGATTCTTTGATATATTAATGACACTCAAATTATCACACCGGATGAGAATAGGATCAGTGATGTCCACTTGTATGTCTTTGAGGGTTTGCTTCATCCAAAGTACCTAAGAGTAGCATGTAGCAACAACAATGTATATTGCTTCAACAGTTGATAAGGAGAGTGAATCATGGTTCTTGCTATGCCATAAGACCAACCAGTCACCAAGGAAGAATGCACCACCACTTGTTCTCTTCTGGTCATCAATGTAGCCTTCCCAATCAGCATCAGTGTATGCTTCCAAGATGAATTCCCCTTGTTTAGGGTACCACAAACCATAACTGAGTGTTCCTTGTAGGTACCTAAAGATTCTACTTACAACATTCAAATGTGATTGCTTTGGTGCAACTTGAAAGCTGGTGACCATGCACATTGCATGTACTATATCTTGTCTAGAAGCAGTTAGATATAATAGGCTACCTATCATGGATCTATACAATGTTTGATCCACCACCGGTGATTCATCATTCTTGCTTAATTTTCTTTCGGTCACCATGGGGGTACTTACCGGTTTGCAATCCTCCATTTGAAATTTCTTCAATATATCCTTTGCATACTTGGTTTCTGAGATAAATATTCCCTTATCTTGTTGTAATATCTACAAACCAAAGAAGTATGTCAATTCACCAAGCATTGACATCTCAAATTCTAACTATATTTGATCAGCAAATTCTTTGCAAAGGGTGTCCTTATTGCCTACAAAAATAATGTCATCTACATACACAACCACAATGATCATGTGGTTTCCATCTTTCTTTATATATAAATTGTTGTCAGCACTCCCCTTTTTGAATCCCTTCTCCTTCAGATATTGATCTAATCTTGAATACTATTTTCTAGGAGCTTTATCTAAACCACTTCAACCGACACACAAAGGTTTCATCATCATGTAGTAGAAATCCTTCCGGTTTCTCCATGTACACTTCTTCCAAATTTCTATTTAGGAAGGTAGATTTTACATCCATCTGATATACTTTATAACCCTTGTAGGCAGAAAAGGGTAGAAACATTCTAATTGCTTCTAATCTAGCTACCAGTGTAAAAGTTTCTTTAAATTCAATGCCATCTACTTGAGAGTATCCTTTGCACACAAGTCTACCTTTATGCCTAACAATTTTACCTTTTTCATTCATCTTATTTTGGTAGACCCATTTAGTGCCAATGATTTTCTTGTCTTCTGGTCTAGGGACTAATTCCCAAGTCTTTTCTTTTTCAATATGTTGTAGTTCTTCTTTCATGACATCTAGCCATTCCTATCTTTTGTTGGCCTCATTGAATGTTTTAGGCTCTACTTAAGTCATGAGGCAGAAGTTGACTTGTTCATCATTCTGGGCAAGCCTCTTCTAGTCTACACACCATCACTCTTATTTCCTAGAATTTACTCTTCCAGGTGATTCAACTACACATACCAATTGGGAGCCTTTTTGGATGCTTCTTCTAGTTTGTTTTCTGACTAAGCTTCCCCACCTTCATCACCAGAATCATCATATTGGTTCACCTATGATTGACTTCCTTTGTGCATATCCTCATCAACTCTCAATGAATATTCTTAGTCTTTTGTTGTAGCATTTATAGGCCTTGTTGTTAGATGAGTAACCAAGGAATATTCCTTCATCACTCCTGGATTCAAAACTACCTAGGCCATCAATATCTCTCTTGATAAAATACTTACTTCCAAATACCTTGAAATATTTGACTGATGGCTTTCAATCATACCACAACTCATAAGGTGTCATTCTATTGTTTTTTCTTAATTGAACCTAGTTCAAAGTATATGCAGCAGTATGAACAACTTCCTTCCAATATGTGTCTAGGAGATTGGCCTCATTTAACATGGTTCTGGCCATCTCCTTGACTGTCTTGTTCTTCCTTTCTACCACACCATTTTGTTGTGGTGTTCTAGGGGCTGAGTATCACCTTCTAATTCCATGTCTTTGACAATAATATTCAAACTCATTTGATGTAAATTCTCCACCCTAGTCTGATCTTAGACATTTTAGCTTGCACCCACTTTCCTTCTCCACCATCTTCCTAAAGATCTTGAATCTGTCAAATGCTTGTGATTTATCTTACAAGAAAGTGACCCATGTCATTCTTAAATAATCATCAATAAAGAGAATAAAATATATTTCACTGACAAGAGCTCTTGTCCTAGTTGGACCACACAAATTTGTATGTACAATTTCAAGTGGTCTTGAGGTGTTGTGCTCTTTTGTCCTGAAGCTCACCTTAGTCTGCTTCTCTTTCACACATTCATCACAAAATGTGTTTACCAGTTTGATGATGGGTGGAATATTTCTTACACACCCCTTTTTGCTTACTACAACTAAGTTATCAAAGTTTATGTGGCCTAATATTTCGTGCCACAACCAGCTTTCATCAACCTATCCCATCATGTAGTGGGACTCATAGCATTCCTCCAAATTGTAAACATTACCATCTATTCTCTTTCCTTCTACCACAACCTGATGGGTAATCTCTTTCTTTGTCTGGTAGCCAATAGAATCAAAGGCAAATTTATAACCTTTGTCACACATCTAACTCACACTCAATAGATTGTGCTTTAGGCCTTCCACATAATATACATCACGTGCCTTCAATTTTCCATCAATATTTAGAGTACCTTTCCCTTTATTTTGATGGATGAGTTGTCTCTGAATCTTACTGAACCACCATTCTAGTCTTCAAGTTTGATAAATTTATTTTTATCATCGGTCATGTGGTTGGAAAAACCACTATCTACAACCTATAGATTTTTCCTTTGAGCATGTAAATTAGTCTGCACTATCAGACTTGATTCGTCCTTTTCTTTTTCTTTCTCAACCCATATCGGTTTGGTTTCCTTCTTCTTGTCAGCTGCTATTTTGTGCTCTAGTTCAACTACCAGTTCTTGATCAGGATTTGCCTTCTTCTTCTTGATCTTTCTATTTTTACAGAACTTTGTTATATGTCCAAACTCTTGATAGTTATAGCATTTCACATTTTCTTTTAAAGTATCTTTAAAATTATTGTAGGACACTGGTCTATTCTTCCTACATTCAAAACTCCTATGACCAAATCCATTGCATTGATAAAAAACAACATTCATATCCCAGAGTGCATTAAAAGGATTCCTACTTTCATAACTCATAGTGGACTTATTGGTTAATCTACAATCAGCTATTGTATGCCCAAATTTGTTACATCGGTAACAATAACCATGGAAGTTTGAAACATACCAGTTAGGTTGCCTTGGTCCTGCAAACAACTTCCTCGTCGGGGGTCTTCCCTTCATGATGTTTACTTTGGTGAATCCTTCATGGTCAACTCTTGCATTTCTCCTTGGATCTGCATGTCGATACATTGAGTTTGGCCTCTAGTTCATTACTTGTGTATACCAGTTTTTGTGGTGGTTTTTAATAGCATCTGCATATGTCTTCTTACTGATATCCTTGCTTACTGTGAACGTCTTCTTCTCTTTACCTTCATTGGAAGAAGTGAACTGTATCTCCTTACTAGATGTGTCTTTGTTGTTTTAACTTTGACATTCTTCAAATCCTAAGCCACCAGTATCTTTGGATTGCTTTTGTTTGCTCAACATCTTATCTAAGGCTTTGGTGTTGCCTTTATATTTGCTTCTCACTTTTATTTCTTCCTTACTTTCTTCAAGCTCCTTTCTAAGCTTCAGTATTTCTTCTTCCAGATCTTATTGCACCTTTTCCTTCTTCATCAGATCAAAGGATGTGACTTCTATATCATCTTGGCTTCATCCAATTAAAGTTTCAATTCAGATATAACTTGATTGGTCTCATCCAAGGATTGCTTCAAGAGACCTTGTTCATCTACTACAACAAGCTTGAAATTCTTGAGTTCTCTTCTTCTTTTACTCAGCTCCTTAAGAGCACTTATAATCTCACCTTCTACATCCACTTCAGCCTCAATGTCTTCTTATTCCTTATCTTCACCAACCGGTTCATCAAGTGCCATAAAGAGATTAACTTCTCTTTCATTCTCTTGGTAGTCATCTTCTGATGCACTTTCTTCATCTGTGGCATCATCCTCAATGGTGTAGGAGCACCTCATCAACAAGCTATTCATGACCCTAAGGATGAATAGTAGGATCATTAGGGTGTCTTAGTGTGTCTTGTGTTTTATGTATGCAATAAACCCCACCATGTAAGCCCACATCACCAATTAGGCAATTTGAGAAGCCAATTGGGACAATGTGGTCAAAAGGGGTAATAGATGGTCTAGATTTGTATTTGATAGGTTTTAGACATGTTTCATGTGTGTTTGGTTGATCCATGTGTGTGGATCCCAACCTTAGAGAGTATGACAACTTTTTTTACAAAATTGCAAAAATGCAACTTTTGAGTGCAAAAGTGCAACTCTTTGTAGATCGGTTAGGAGAAGTCTTTCAATGGCTACATCCTACTCCAAATTTGGTGGGAAACCATTGGAGAGTTTTATAAGCCTTGTGGGAATGACTCCCAAGGTTTTTGATGTTGGAGTTGGAGTTTTGAGAAGCAATAATACACATAATACTATAGTTTTCCCATAAATCCTGAGTTTGCAGGAGTTGCATGTTCCTGTACAGATTGATTTGAATCCAACCATCCATGGAGTAGATAGAGAGATGAAATACCTTTCTTTTGGTGGAGGTATGAAGTCTTAATTGTTCTGGAGTAGAGAGAACCCTCCATTCTTCTGACTATAACCCAGAAATTTGGGGTTTGGAGAGGGTTTTGAACAAAAATGGCCTTATCTTGCACTCCAATCTATTAGAAGACTCTTCCTTTGGAGGGATACAGGATAAGCCACTGTACTTTAGTTTTTTCATGGTTTTCTATAGCGGAAACTTTTTTGTGTGGAGAATGGAACAAGATTAGGTAGGCATCTCTATGTGACTACCTAGGACACAATGTAGGGCAGTCATCATAAGTTGTCATAGCAATGGATCCCAGGCATGCAACCCTAGAATTAGAGGTTTCCCACTATCCCCCACATGCCCATAATTTTTTTTTTTCATTTGGTGTACCTATAAAGGTAGTTGCTTTAGAAAATAGGGCTAATTGCCCCTATTAGGTCTCTTAGCTTCTAAAGGGAATAGACCTTGTATTTGTAGATCTAGGCAAACTATTTTGGGGATCACTACAACTTCCAAAAGGGTATCTGAAATGGTAATTTCTTTGTATGGGTGTGTGGAAAATTTTAAAGATAAGATCCATTCTATTGTCAAATAGGGCTACAAGCCGAAGGGGTAGGTTTACAAAGGAGGTATAAGGAATTGGTGCCCTAAACCAAAACTAGTGTTTGAAAGAGTCCTTAGATGATAGGTGTTGGCCAACTTCAAAATCCCAAGGAATAGGGGTCACCAGTAGAGCATGTTTGATGAATTGAAGCCTTTTACTCATCTTGAGTAGGCCTAAGTCTAGTGAATGTGTGTGTAGTTTAATTCAAGGTGTAGAGCCCTTCCTTGCAAGACCCTTGTGAGTAGTTAAGGGGTCACTAGCCTAACCTTTTTTGGGCTTGTCATTAGGATTTTGGGTAGGCCTCTACATCAAGTGGTATCAGAGTGAAGGAGTTTCCTTTGGAAGAGAAGGAGAAGACAAGATGTTGGAAGAAGAAGGATCCCATGAGGCACCTTCAAGAATGACTAATGCAAAATTGAATGTCCTAGTGAAGAAGTAGATGGTAGAGAGCAGAGCAGTCAGAGCTAAGAATCAGGCCTTGAGAAATGAGATGGACTGGTTGAAGGACAAAATGGAGAGGGGAGAGAGAAACTTTGGAGAAGAAGGGGATGAAGAGGAGATCCCTAGGCGGGAATAGCTAGAGGTACTTGCAGACCAAAGACCCATGATGAGTGTCCTCAATTCCATGGAGAGAAGAATAGTGGATGTGAAGATGGATCTTCTAGTATTTGTAGGCAAGATGGAGCCTAATACAGTGATGGAGTGGATAGACTCCTTGGACAATTTTTTTGAAAGTGAATATATACTAGACCACTAGAGGGTTAAGATGGCCCAATCCAAAATGAAAGGGGTTGTACTAACTTGGTGGAATTTCATCCAAGATGAGAGGGTGAAAGAGGGAAAGAGAAGAATAGCTACATAGAAGAAGATGATGGCTTTGGTGAAAGAAGCCTATGTCCCAATAGATTACAATATCCAATTGCATAGGAGGAGACAAATTCGAAACAAAAGGAGATGGACTTGAGTTCCTATACCATGGAGTTCATGAAGTTGTGTGTGAGGACTAAGGTGAAAAAGAGTGAAGATGAGAAGGTGGCAAGGTGTCTCAAGGGGCTTAGATTTACAATCCAAGAAGACTTAAATCTCCACACCCCAGAGACAGTCCAAAAGTGTTCTCAATTGGCACTCAAGATGGAGGAGAAGTTGAAGAGAAGGTAGGATAAAAATGTTAGAGGTAAAGGGAGACAACAAAGAGAAGGAAGAGGCCCTTTCAGAGGTAGAGGAAATGGTTTTGGATACCAAGGAGACTCTAACCAAGAAGGAAATAGAGGAGAGAGTAGTTACAACCAAGGAGGGGGATACAATCCAAGAGGAAGCTTTAAGGGTAGGAGACCACCCTCTAGAGGAATATCCCAAGGCAGAGGACCTCCTAGATGTTACAACTGCAACCAAGAAGGGCACATGGCCAATAGATGTCCAGAGAAGGCTTCTAGATCCATGGGAGAAAGGAGAAGCAATCTGGTGTAGGAATCTGATTGTTAAAGTGTGGCAAGTGCAAACACTTATTAGAGTGTTAATGTTCCTAATAGCTATGGCTATCTTGAAAGAGGAGAGGCTCTGATGGTGAGGAGAGAAGTAATCACCATGAAGGTACATGATAAGGAGCCTACACAAAGGAAATCTCTTTTCAAACCACTTGCAAGGAAGGAGGAAAGGTATGCAATGTTCTAATAGACTCTGGATCCACTAAAATTTTTGCATCACTTGAAATGGTAGAAAATCTTAAACTTGGGAAGCTACCTCACCCTTACCCCTATAAGGTCTCATGGCTCAACCAAGGTCAACAAGCAGTGGTGGAAGAGTAGGCTTGGGTGGAGTTTTAGATTGGATCTTACAAGGATAGATTGCTATTTGACATAGCCAAAATGGATGCATGCCATCTCTTGTTTGGGAGACCATGGCAATATGACTTGAAAGCTCATCATGATGGGTTGAGAAACACCTACTCAATCACCAAAGATGGGAAGGTGATAGAAATATTACCTCTGATAGAGGAAGAGATGGAATCAAAAGGGAAGGATACAAGAGTTTTTATGGTAGAAGATAAACAATTCATGAAGGAGACTGTAGAGAAAGGTGCAGTTTCCTATGCCCTCATGCCTAGTCCCAAAGTGACAAGGAAAGAGAAATATGCAAAAGAGAAAAAGGGAGGACCAAAGCACATAGACCTGACAGACAAATAGTTTCTTGATAAGAATCAAGGAATCATCTTAGATGGAATGCCAAGGTCCCTACCACTAGTGTGAGAAATCATTCATTGCATAGATCTGATCCTTGGATCTACATTGCCAAACAAGCCAGCCTACAAGCTCACCCTAGACTAGAATGCAAAAATGGCAAGGCAAATTGAAGAATTGCTTGAATAAGGATTGATTGGAAAGAGTCTAAGCCCATGTGTAGTATTGGTAGTACTTGCACCCAAGAAAGAAAGCACTTGGAGGCTTTGTACAGACTCAAGAGCCATCAACAAGATAACCATAAGGTATAGGTTCCCAATCCATGGAATAGAGGATTTACTTGATTTCTTAGGGAGTGTTAAGTATTTTACAAAAATGGATCTAAAAAGTGGATACCATCAAATTAGAATAAGTCCAGGGGATGAATGGAAGACAACTTTTAAAACAAATGAAGGGTTGTATGAATGTAAAGTCATGCCATTTGGGTTGTCCAATGCCCTAGTACCTTTATGAGGTTAATGAATGAAGTCTTGGTGGAATTCATAGGAAAATTTGTTATGGTATACGTAGATGATATCTTGATCTTCAGTCACACAAGGGAAGAGCACCTCAAGCACATAGATATGGTTCTCAAGAGGTTACATGAAGAGCAACTAATGATCAATTTGGATAAGTGTTTGTTCATGCAAGAGTAGATCATCTACTTGGGTTTTGTAATCTCATAAGGTGAGTTGAAAATGGACCAAGAGAAGGTAAGTGGTATATTGTCTTGGCCTACACCTAGAACTATGAATGATGTCCAAAGTTTCCATGGTTTAGTAACTTTCTATAGGAAGTTCATAAGAGGATTTAGTCATGTTTGTGCACCCATGCTTGACACCATAAAGGGAGGACAAAAGTGCAGGTTCAGTTGGACCAAAGAGATAGATGATTCATTTGAGACATTGAAGAAGAAGGTTGTAGAACAACCAGTCCTTGCCTTACGAGACTTTAATAAGGTATTTTAGGTGGAATGTGATGCAAGCCACATGGCTATTGGAGTAGTGCTCAGTCATAGAGGAAAGCCTATTGCTTTTTTAAGTGAAAAGCTAAATGATGCCAAGAAGAGATACCCATCTTATGACTTGGAGATGTATGCTCTAGTACAGTCTTTGAAGAAGTGGAGGTGCTATTTATTTCCTAAGAAGTTTATAGTTTTTACTGATAATCAGGCACTTAGTTTCATAAATAGCCAAGAGAAGCTAAATCACTGGCACATGAAGTGGGTAGAGACCCTGCAAGCCTTCACATTCACCCTCAAACTCAAGAAGGGAGTCAAGAACAAAGTTGAAGATTCTTTGAGCAAGAGGGTCTTAACTGTCAACCAAATTAAGATGGAGAGTGTTGGTATTGATTCCTTGAAGAGTATGTATGTTGCTGATGAAGACGTTGGAGAGATCTACAAGGTATGTGAAACTTTTGGTGACCTATATCATATTGAGTTTTCTTAATTTCAGATACAAGATGGATTGTTGTTCCAAGGAGTAGAGTTGTGTATTCCAAAATGTTCCATGAGGTTGAATATTATTAGGGAGAAGCATTATGGAGCTATTGTAGGTCATTTTGGCCTTGACAAGACCCTAGACCTTGTGAAGAGACATTATTTTTGGCCTAAATTGCAAGCATGTGTAAGAAAGTTTGTGGAGACATGTGTTATATGTTAGAAAGCCAAGGGGAAGTCTACAAATGTAGGTTTGTATCATCCCTTACCCATTCCTTCTAGGCCATGGGAGAGCATAAGTATGGACTTTGTCTTGGGTCTGCCTAGGACAAGGAGAGGATTTGATAGTGTCTTTGTAGTGGTGGACATGTTTAGTAAAATGGCTCATTTCTTGCCATGTAAGACTCCTTGTGATGCATCATATGTTGCAGACCTATTTTTCAAAGTGATAGTCCAGATACATGGATTGCCCCTAAACATTGTTTCAGACAAAGATGTGAAGTTCATAGGTCACTTTTGGAGGACCCTTTGGAAGAAGTTGGGGACTAACCTAGCTTTCTCATCACCCTACCATCCTCAAATGGATGGGCAGACTGAAGTTGTCAATGGGTCATTGAGAAACCTATTAAGGTGTTTGACAAGGCAACATGGAGAGAAGTGGGATAACATTTTGTCACAGGCAGAGTTCTCTTACAATGACACCATAAATAGGAGAACCGGTAAATCTCCTTTCTAGATTGTTTATGGCATCCACCCAAGGGGAGTGTTGGAGTTAAGAGATTTACCCAAAGAAGAAGCCATTAGTGCCGATGGTGAAACTTTTTGCATCAGCCATAAAAGAGGTGCATGACCAAGTCAAGTCTCATCTTCAACAATATATAGTTAAGTATAAGGCTCATGCTAATAAGAAGAAGAGAGATGTACAATTTAATTTTGGGGATTTGGTATGGGTACATTTAAAGAAGGAGAGACTCCCAAAAGGCAAATACACCAAAATAATGTAGAGGAAAATTGGACCATGTCAGATATTGAAAAAGTGTGGACAAAATGCCTATGAGATCCAACTTCCTCCTGATCTTGGATTACACCCATTTTTAATTTGTGTGATCTTACACTTTTTAAAGGTACTAACAATGGAGAAGAAGAACCAATGCAAGTTGTAGCAGACAACAACATTCCAAGGAAGGAATCACCTAAGTTGGGGAAAGTGTTAGACACTAGAGTCACAAAGAAGACAAGGAACAAGGAGTACATTGAGTACTTGGTGGCTTGGCAGGACAAACCAGACTATGAGGAAGTTTGGATGACAAGTGAGCAAATATCTAATAATGGTGCAGATTTATAAACTTTGATCTCAAGTGGGCTTGAGATATCTTCTCCTAGGGAGTATGGTGTAGGAGCACCTCATCAACAATCTATTCATGACCCTAAGGATGAAGTTTAGGATCATTAGGGTGTCTTAGTGTATCTTGTGTTTTAGTATGCAATAAACCCCACCATGTAAGCCCATGTCACCAATTAGGCAATTTGAGAAGCCAATTGGGACAATGTGGTAAAAATGGGTAATAAATGGTCTAGATTTGTGTTTGATAGGTTTTAGGCATGTTTCATGTGTTTTTGGTTGATCCATGTGTGTGGATCCCAACCTTAGAGAGTATGACAACTTTTTGTGCAAAATTGCAAAAATGCAACTTTTGAGTGCAAAAGTGCAACTTTTTGTAAATCGGTTGGGAGAAGCCTTTCAATGGCTCCAACCTACTCCAAATTTGATGGGAAACTATTGGAGAGTTGTATAAGCCTTATGGGAACAATTCCTAAGTGATGCAGAGCCCTCCTTGTATCCTGCCAAACACTCCAAGATGAATTACACTAGCCCCTCAAAGTAACAATAGGATCCTATCAAGGCAAGGCTCTACAACCTTAGTTCAACATCTCACAATCTCCAAGACTCATACTTACTCAACTTGGATAATTTACTCCAACATACACATCGACACCTCCAAGGATTACTAACCATTAGCATAGTTGTTTTGGGTCAAACATGACTCACCTGGACCAGATCAAACATTGGTTGTGCTGACGGGCATTTTGATGCACCCACCAATAGTCAAGTAGTTTATGAAAACACTCACCACCTCTCCTGAAAAGTAATAGGTTCGAAAGAACTCACTACCCCAAGGTCTCTGTAGTTGGGTCTCGATGGTGATGGATAACTCAATGGCTGATGTGGTTATACTTGTAAAGAGGCCTGTTGGTTAGAACTAAATCTCGTTGGTTTACGAACAATGGTACTTCCTTTTTTTTTTGTATTTTATGATTTAAGACTCTCTAGGGAAATAAAATGTGAAGTGCAAGGGAAACAAGAAAATAAAAATGAAAATCAATACAATGACAACTCAATAAACTATTCAATTAGTTCCCTACAATTTGGGCAATTATCAAATATTATCCAAGTTAGCATTCAACAATGGACTTCCATAAAACCTACAAAATCATCAATTTCACAAATCTATGGACATAGAATCATCAACAATATGGCCTATCATAGTAATTCCCATACACCACTGACATGCGCAATATGGTTCATATCATAATAGATAAAAGATTACCATGTTGCTAACTCAAAATAATAGACGTTACCAATTACACAGAACAATTTGATAGAATATAGATGTAAATCAGGCAATTTACAAGATTCTTTTCATATTAATCTCCATGAATTTATAGCAAAAATAACTCAAACTTCTTAACAATCTGAAAAAATCTCTAAAATCTCTAAGTGGGCCACAAATAATCAATTTGGGGATGCTTACAAATGAATTCAACTTCTCAATTTATAGAAGTTTTTCACACTATTATTTAGGAAATAATCCTACCCTAAATTAAGAACTAAAAATTAGGAGTCACAGTTAACTTGCAAGTTTCTACCTGGACACTCCACTTAACAACTACGAACTAGACGTTGCATGAGCACTATGAAGACCATACTGGGTGAGCCACATTTTCGTAATCATGCAGGATTTTCAAAATTGGAACTTTGAGTAAGAAGAGTAGTTTCAAAAAAAAAGCTTTGCTATCTTTAGCAATTGTGTGCCTAGCTTTTTTTTTTATTTCTTGGTAAATGCCTTATAATTTTCAATTATGCATGCAACTGCTTGAAATGGCGGATTAGCTACATGCTTAATTCTAAATTTATACTTCTTCAAAGTCTCCTCTGCATGGACTCCTTGTTACTCTAATTCCTTTACCGTATCCGCCACCTCTTGACACTGAGTAATCAAGTGTGTGTATCTATCCATAAGGGCAACATCGAACTGGGCAGCAGGTCCTAAGTTTTGTGCCTCATATGCATCCTATTGATTCAAAACTTGTTGCTGGTCCATTATTCCAGTATCAGCTATTCCGAGGCCAAAAGGCCCTAGTATATTCATTACAAAATCTTCATATGACAAAATCTCTCTGAGAAGAGGGTCTCGAATATTAGTCATCTCCTTGACATATTGCTGATACATCTCTACCTTCATCTCCAAAATGTATATATAGGACTATAAATTCTCACAACTATCTCCTCCCAATATGTCTTCTTTTATAATTAGCTCCTCTCTTAACTGTAGTATCTTTTTCAATATTTAGAGTTGTTTATTAAAGGTGTTTTCCTTCCATTCCCAATGTGTGGAACAGGTTGCCAAATCTCCACCTACCTGTACCACTTTACGGTATATTTCCATTATGTCCTGTAGAAACAACCTAATTTTGGCTACGTTCATTCGAGTCCAAGACTTAGCGGCCGCAGCTACTTGTCTCACCTCTAATAGTGCCTTTACATCTCCTTCTAGCAAGGATGAGGTTGAAGGCAGGTCATCTATCCTACAATAGTCCAAAGGTTTGCACATTTCTACCAAGAGATGTTTATACTACCCAAGCTACGCTTTAAGTTCTACATTTGAACTATGTTCCTTTTCCACGTGCCCTCTGACAACGCTTGTGGCTAGCTCCAAGGTATCTAACTCTCCCCACTTGGTCTGCTTACCTAGGTTTACCTATGATACTTGGTATTTGGGAGAAGCTTGTCCTTTGGCCTGTGATGGAACCGCCACATCTGCAATCACTTCACTGGAACTAGTTTTCGACAGGTGGTGAACTATCTTCAACTTCTTAATCTTTGGTGGTTCCTCGGTGATTGATTATTGTAGAGTAACCTTGGGAAACTCTTCTTTTCTCTTTTTCTTCTCAAAGGTAAGCTCTAACCATTTTGGTATATCTTCAGCTTTATCATCTTGATGTGATACAAGCTCAGTAGTTATAACATGCACCTCTGCCTGCTCCTCTACCTGCTCCTCCGCTTCAGCTCCCGTTTGGCCAGGAACTTGGAATGATTAAATTTTGCGAGCTAAGTTAGCTTGGAGAGCTTTTTGTTTGTGTAACTCTCCTAGCCTACCACTAACTTCCTCATTGAATGCCATTTCTTCATTCCCTAGGTCGATCTCTGTTTGTCCGACTTCTATATCCTTAAGCAAGTCTTCTTGGTCTTGAGGAGTTAGAATCAACCTTTCATTCAGGATATCCTCTGCTTCACCTCCTTCTTTCTCACTACCTAGAGGTTGTTGTTAGTTGAGATTATCTTCTTCCTAGTCAGAGTCAGACTCGACATTTCTAATTTTCACTTTTTTAGTAGTGGATGTAAAATCTTGCACTCCGGACTACCCTGTGGATACATTTATAAATGGTGGTGCGGGAGTAGCGGTGCCTGAAGGACTCATTGTACCTATGGAGGGTGGCTAAGGAGGTACCTCCTTGGTGGCTTCTAGGTTCTCTTCTTGTTCTTGAGTATCTTCTCCTTTAGTGTAGCCTATAGCAGTCCTTGGTGGGAGAACTCTAGCAAGTGGAATGATGCCTAGCCCATTAGTCACCCCTAAGTTTGTAGCCTTCTTTAGTAGTTCAAACTCCTTCATCTTATCTTGGAGTTTCTTTAGCAAGTCCTCAATGCTTTCCTTAGGCTTGTCCTCCTCACCTGGGTCAGTAGAGGTATTCTGTCTTGAAGCTGACCTTGTTTTCTGAGCATACTCTTTATGGCCTCTTGACTGCGGCACCCCTGAGGTGGATTCTTTTTGTTTTGTTTTTGATGCACTGGGTCTGACCCTCTGGCTTAACCATTGCTTAGTCCTATTGATGACTACTTGGGAGACCTTCTCCATATCTATATCTTCACTGGCAGACAATTTTAGTGGGGACAGGGGCCTCTTGTCTATTCTTGGTTCTTTTGTAAATTATATCGAGTAACTCTCCATCATCCCTCAGGTCTTTAGGGAGGTTAGTCTCAATACCAAAGTCTTTAACCTGTGGCATGGACAACCTATTATAATTCTTCTCCCTGACTTCAAAGTTGTCCTGCAAGTTGGTCCATAAGTCTTCCAAGCTAGGCCTATGCCCCTCATATGCCTTAGGCATAGCTTGCTTAAGTTTCCCGTAGGGATCACAAAATTCCCTAATATGATTATATTCTTTCAGGTTCAGATCCTAAAGCTCTTGCTTGGCCAATTTTGCCACTTTTATTTTAGAATAGGTGAAGTACCCAATGGACACCGAGAAGTCAATACCTATTTTATGCTTAGAAGATAGCAGTGATTGGAGACCAAGAAGTTGTCTTACATACTCAAGCAGGATTACCCTATTGTTGCAATAACGAGGTAGTAGCATTGGATTTCTTTTGAATCCACTAACTCTAATGTAAGTGGAATGTGGGTTTTGGATGAACCAACATGCCCACTCCTAGATAATAGGCATGGCTTCTGGGCTTATTTGATATCCTATGTCTCCAGTCAACTTAATCATTATAGGGAAGATGAAGGCATCATTAATAAACTATGTCTTTGTTTTTGTTAGAGTGAGCTGGGAATAATATTCCCATATCTTCTTCTGTCCCTCCTTGTCTCCTAGTTGCCCCTCTACCTAGAGGCCTAGAAACTTTCTAGCTCTAGCAGCTACCCAAATGACATAGGATGTGAAAAAGAACTTCTGGGTGTGCTGCACCTCCTTCATCTATTTACAAATGTTGTCAGAAAGAATTTTTGGCCAACCAAAGTATTTCTTTCCTATCAATATGGTACTCATAAATTGGAACATCCAAGGGTGGAAATGCTTACAATCAGGCTTACCAAAGGCCCTGCTGAGCATGATAATTAAGTCCCTCTGAGGCTCTTTGAAGTCTGCCCTCAGGATCTCTGTAGCCTTAAGCCTTGTTTTCCTCTCCTCTTCCAACCAGTTGGTATTCATGTGTCTTTTGCTAGATTACACCTTCTCGTTCCATGTTTTCAAGGCCTCTTCTTCTGTTAATAAGAATGCCTCTTCCCTAGTTGGGATTCTGAAGATGAACCCTAGCATATCTAGTGACAAGTCGATAACAGTCTTTCCATGTGCATCCATACACTTTCTTGTCTCTGGATTGTAGAATGGAGCGATGGTCATTATAAACTCAGGTGCTTGAAGGGACTACGGGAATACAGTAGCTTCCACAAGACCCAACCTCTTTATTCTTCGGTGGAGAACATCTAGGTTAGGTTTATCTAATTGGGTTGCAATATCCCCAATCTCTATGTGTCCCACTTTAGTGTCCATGACCCATCTAATTTGATCATCTAGCTTTGAAACATGGACCTATCCTTGATATTGGTACTTCATGGTGGCTAGAAGTCTGTCAATTTCTTTACCTCTCTTGTTGGCAGATGAGTCCATCTAATCACTGTAACCTGTAGGAAAAACACAAATCTTAGTGCTCAATATTAAACATTATTCTCGATCCACTTTGGGACTTTAGCGTCCCAGGGTAAGAAAAAAGGAAAGGGGCTCAAAACTTCGGGGTTTTGGGTTCCAGATTTGGGATGACCTGAAACTCTGGGGATCTGAGGTTCCGGGGTGGGATGGAAGGCAAAACTTGGAACTCCGGGGATCTGGGGTTCCGGGGTGGGATGGAAGGCAAAACCTGGAACTCCAGGGATCCGGGGTTCCGAGGTGGAAAGCTAGGGCATTCGCTTAAAACAACAAAAAAGAAAAAGAAAACAAAGAACAAAAACACAAAAAAATGTCTAATCTAGAAAAAACACAAGGAGAGAAAACAAATTCACCAACCTAGTAAATCAAAAAAACAAATGGACGCCAAGAAAAAGAGCTCGAGAGTCCGGAGGTTCGCGACTTCGAGTTGTAGAGGAGAAACTCTAAATGCACAAAATGAACTAAAAATGTTCATTATCTCCTATATATAGCCTCCCAAAACCCTTCCATACAAAAACCATAAACACGACCTCGGGACTCCAGGGTTCTGGGGTGGAACAAAGGAAAAACAAAGCCACCTTAGGACTCCGGAACTCTGGAGTTCCGATGTTGAAAGACCCAGGACCTCAGGACTCTGGAACTCCAGAGTGTTGTGGTTGGAACAACACGGAACCTTGGGACTCTGGGATTCTGGAGTTCCAAGGCGAAACCAAAATGAACCTCGGGACTCCAGAGTTCTGAGGTAAATCCAAAAAGAAACCTCAGGACTCCGGGACTCTAGAGTTCTGAGGTAAAAACAAAAAGAGACCTCGGGACTCCGAGACTCTGGAGTTCCGAGGTCGACACCAAGAACAGAAGAAAGAAACCAAAAAAAAGGGGGGGGGCATATTTTGACTCAAGGAAACTAAAATGGGGAAATAGATATGCTAGGCATAACAAATGGCGACTATCTGGGAAAAATGACTATAGGCAATTTAGAATTTCAGAATCTCTAGTTAACCCGATACATAAGGCTATTATCACTCAAAAGGATGTATAAGAATTTTAAGATGAATAAGTGATTTGAACAAACAACCAAGATGAGAAATAAACATGATCAACTCTTAAGTTTGTGTGTATGATTTATTACTCCATCATTTCAATAATGTAGATAGGCAGAGAAAACTAGGCACAAGTTACATAGGTGAAGTCTTTAATCATGTTTCATGCAAGGTTATCTTGGGCATAGCTCTGCTGCTAGCCAGACATCTATAGCCCCAACAGAGATACCTCTGGCCTCACTCAAGTAGTGCTCCACTGCCAGCAAGGCATCCATAGCCTCGGTGGAGGTTACTTGAAACACCTATTTGAGTTGCTTAAGAAGATCATTTATCTTATTATTATTATTATTATTATTATTATTATTATTTCTCTTTTTTTTTTTATAGAGATTTATAGGATAAAGAGAATGACTTATTTCTTCAATAATCTCTCAAGCAACTTCCAAACATTGAAGTTTGATGACTGGGTTGGAAACCATGGTGGATAACATGAAACACCTTGACTTCGGATTTTTCACTTGAGACCCAATTTATCCGTTATCTCACAAAACCTTTCTGACGTATCTTAATGTGATGTTAGTGTTGAGTTTATCAAGCTAGCCTTTTCCAAATTGAAAGTCAAAAACTCGTATCATAATTAAACAATTATACACCACTTTGAACAAGTATAGACAAAGGTTTCGAACTCAACCAAATGACAATGAGAATATAAATAGCAGAGAGTCGAAGTCTCTCAGAATCTGGCAAGATGTTATACAAAGGATACCTACTTCCCTTCAGAATCTTCAAGAACAAAACATATACCCCAACTCAACAAACAAAAGAACAAACAAGCAAGGAAAACAAAAACAAAAGGGAAAACACACAACAAGGCCCAACGAAGAACAACCAAAAAGAAAAAAACAACTAACTACTATATACAATAGGTCAAGCTTTATTAAGGATTTAATCAAAGTAGTGCTTGAGGAACTGACCATTGACGGGCAATGGTACCAGTTCTCCAGTCAATGAGCTCAACCTAAAAGTGTTCTCGCTTAGAATTTCAGCTATTTGGTAAGGACGTAACCACAACCTTTCAAACTTGTGATGATCACCTTTCTTTTCCTTGGCCTTGTCCCATAACAAGACTAGGTCAGAGATCCAAAAATCTTTCACCTTGGGTCTTTTATCAAACCATCGCTTAAAAACAACTTGGTGCTTGCCAAAGTGTTGTAGTGTATTAATTCCTTTTTCATCAAGTCTTAACAAGTTTAAGAGGCAAACCTCTACCTGATCCTCAATATCAAGTTCTTTCATTAATTGGAGGACCGGTATTTACAAGTTAATTGGGAAAATAGGGGTTTGGCCATAAACAAGGTAGTATGGAGAAGTTCCCAGGGCGGCTTTTATTCTGGTTTGATCAGCCCACAGGGCATATCTCAATTGATTATGCCAATCCCTAGGGTTTTTCTCAAGTATCTTCTTGATGACATCTATGATGTTCTTGTTCGTGGATTCAACTATCCCATTACCTTGTGGGTAATAGTTGGATGAAAATTTCAATATCACTGTATATTGGTATGACCATTGCATCAACTGTGCGGAAGTAAAAGCAGGACCATTATCACATACCAGAGCGAATGGCATACCAAACCTAGTGACGATATGCTCTTCAATGAATTTCAGGACTACCTTAGCAGTAGCATTGTGGCAGGCTATGGCTTCCATCCACCGGGTACAATAATCTATTGCTATAAGAATAAACTTATGACCTGTAGATGAATTAGGATTAATAACTCCTACAAAATCCAAGGCCCATTGAGAAAAAGGTCTTACCTCAAACATTGGTTGGAGAGGCATAGCAGGATTTCTTTCTCTGGAGGCTGTAGTTTGACACATATGGAAATGTCAGACATGTTCATGAGTATCCTTAAATATGCTAGGCCAATAATATCCAACCTTCAAAATTTTATGTGCAATGGCATTAGCTGACCCATGACCTATACCATATTTCCTGCGAAATTCCTCAATCATATTATGAGCTTCTTGATGATCAAGACACCAAAGGTAAATACCCTCATAATTTTTTCTGTAGAGTGTTGAATCCTTGATCATATAATTATCACTCTTGAGCCTTAATGCTCATCTTTGCATAGTTGTCAATCCCTCAGGACACCTATTATTTAATAATACAAATACCAAATCTATGTACCAAGGGTCTTGAGTAAATGACTTCAATTTATATTGTTGGCACTGAATTTGAAGGATGTCAGTCACCATGGCCTGAGATAATCCTTGGCCTCAGACTAATTTCATTGGATGCATCTCTAAGTTGAATTCTTGTAATATTGCCACCCATTTCCCTCATCATTCTCCAAGTTCAGACTACATGAGTAATGACTTTACTGCTTGGTCAGGAATGAGCACATAGATTTTACTCCTCAGGATGTAATGTCTAAACTTCTTGACCACTCTAACTAGTAAAAAGGCCTATTTTTCAAGAGCAAAATATCTAACCTCAGCACTTTTGAAAGGAGAACTCATAAATGCAATAGGCTTCTCATCTCGTGCTTGCCTCTATGTCAAAATAGTTGCTCCTGAGTGTAGCGAAGCAAAAGAATATATGTAAAACAACAACGTGTAATCTAGGCTAGTTAGTACAGGGGCTTCAGCAATGGATTTCTGGATCTGGGCAAAAGCCTCTTTTGCTTCAGTTGTCCACTTGACCTTAGCATTCTTCTTCATCATTTCATTCAAAGGCTTGACTATCTTTGCAAACCCAGTAATGAATTTTCTCACAAAATGGATCTTTCTGAAGAAAGATCTCATCTCTTTTTTACTATTGGGCATTTGTATTTTTAATAATGCTTCTACCTGATCTGGGTCTATAGAGATCCCCCTCTCAAAAATTATGTGGCCAAGTAACTTTCCTTCAGCCACTCCAAACACACATTTCTTGGGATTAAGGGAAATCCCATATCTCCTACACCTCTCTAACACCTTTATGAGGTGGTCTTGGTGATCTTCCCCGATCTTAGAAAATATCATTAAATCATCCATATAAATAATAATGCATTTTCCAATCAGTTCTTTGAATGTTGTGTCCATCGCTCACTGGAAGGTTGCCCCAACATTAATTAATCCAAATGGCATTCTTTTATATGCATACGTTCCCCACTTCATTGTAAATGTCATCTTCATATGATCTTCTTAATTTACCAACACCTGGTTATATCCTGAATAACTGTCTAAAAATGACATCATTTGTGAACCATTCACAATTTGTAATACTTCATCCAAAGAAGGGAGTGGGTAATTGTCTTTCTTAGAAGCTTTGTTGAGATTACAAAAATCCATGCAAAGCCGTGTTTCTCCATTCTTTTTCCGTACTGGTACCAAATTAGCAACCCAAGTAGAATGTCAAACTGGAAAAATTATCTTAGCGGAAAGTAACTTTTGCACTTCCTTGAAGATCAAAGGTTCTATCAGTGCATTGATCGGACGTTGTTTTTTCCTGAAGGGTTTTATGTTTGGCTTTAGAGGAATCACATGGGTGATAATTGTTGTATTGAATGTCTTTAAATCTTCATACCCCCATGCTATTACATTGATGATTTCTTTCAAGATCTGTATCAGCTTTTCTCTTTCACCTTGAGTGCAAATCTTCCCAATATAAACAATTTTCTCTTGTCCTTCAGGACCAATATTATGAGGCTCGTATTTCCCAGCATCTGAGTCGGTTGTTAATCTCTCTTTTACTCTCAGGTTTGAATCAAAAAGTCTCTCCAAGGTGACCATCCCTTTAGGAATAACATTGGTTGGCAAATCCAAAATATCCACATTACCTTCGTTATTGAAATCATCCGATTTATCTTCCTCATCAATAATTTGATCTTCAAAAGCCCCCGAATTGGTGAGAAAAGATAAGATATGGGCATCGTCTAGGAAAACATAAAAATGTTTGATATTATCAAGCACCGCAGGTGCAGAGATTAATTCCACCGAAAACTTCTTTAAAGGGGATTGGCTTACTAGTTCTAATGTGCTAGCAGCTACAGCCACCGCATCAGGTATTCCATTTACTTTCCTAAGTACCAATTGAATGTAGAAAGCCTTGAAATCTTCAATAAGATCCCACACTCTATTCTGATATGCCGCTAATCTCTTGTCATGGCACACGTATTGGCTTCACACTTGTTTAACCACCAACTCTGAATCTCCTTGCACCTTTAAACACTTTTCTCCTTTCTTATGAGCGAAAAGTAGTCCTCTAATTAAAGATTCATACTTCATTATGCTATTAGTACAAGGGAATTGAATTCGATAAGAGGCTAAAAGGATTTTCCCTTTTGGGCTGGTTAACTCTATGCCTGCTCCACTGCCTTGTTTAGATCTTGACCCATCAAACTTTAAAAACCATATTTCATCTTTTTGTTTCTTCGTATTTTTCACCTTTGGGTCAATGCTGAGGTTAGATCTCATAGAGGATTGTTGCTTTTCAAGCTCAAGACTTTGTGACAATTGATTTTGTTCAATCCTTGGTTGTATAAGCACTTCAATTGTATTCAAAACAACCTCCTGTTCAGATTGAGGTTGAAATTTGGATTGTGTTTCTTCCTTCTTAAGCTCCAGAGGAACATCTCCCTCTTCCTTTCTAACAACCTTAACCGCAAGAACATCGTGGTTGTATTCTTTAGGTACGGTAATCTTGTCTACGGGCTTGATTGTCTGAGACTCTAATTCGACACCTTGAACTTCCCCCATATTGTTGGTATGATCATCCTCTTCGAAGGGAAATGGATTCATCAACTTTGTGATCTCATTGTGACATGGGATACATGAAACTTCTGAGTGTTCCTCATGGTGTATCTGACACCACTTCGGTAGTAGCAGCTCTTGTATCTTCATAGTATTTCTTAATAAGAACATTCCTTGTTGTACTACTGTAATGAACTCTTTCACCCACCCTCTATATGCGGTCTTGTCGGTTTGAGATGGTTGAAGCAGGGTTGGTGCAGAAAAATTCAAAATCTCATTGACTCTATAAACCCCTGGGCTTACCTCAGAAAATGCCACTTCATTAAGAGCACCATAATCCGTGACCAATTTCTTCAATTTAGGCTCACTATCAATTCAGAGCTGGTTGCTCACCCCTTTCCAAGGAAGCCATAAATACTTAAAACAAGTTGAGAAATATCCTCCCAATGTATTGGACCAATCTCTACTGAGAAGCATCCCATATACTTCTAGAATATCCACCACTTGAATGTCAATATAATGAGATATTTGAGGATCAGCACCTAACTGGATATATACATCTTTCAATTCTCCAATGACATTAACCTCTATTTTATCTAATTGTACTACCTTACTATTTGCACGTACTAGTTGAAGTCCAAGTTGTTGGCATATAGAGTAAGGCATCACGTTTCCTAAAGCTCTTGAGTCCACCAAATAGTTATGTAAATTCTTGCCACATATCTTCAAACTTAGTAAAAATGGTGGATTTTCTATTGCATCATTACTAACGTTAGCATTAACTTCATTAACATCTGCCATCTTAACCTCATTACTCTATGATTCTAACATCTCCGACTTCCTAAGGAGAGCCTTCTTCTGTTCAGGGCAATATCTCAATACTTCCATTAAGGACATAGTAGGGGCAGTCCTTTCCATCTCTTTAGTAACATCAAATGATCCTTTCAAAACATAATCTTGTCCCTAAACTTGCTTAGGGCATGCTCCTTGGAAAGCTTGAGGTGGATGAGGATTGTTGCTCTCATTAGTGTCCGGGAGTACAAACCCACCCATCGGGGGAGGTAGCTCTGTTAACGGAGCCTTGCCTTGACTTCTAAGATTATAGTTGTTTCTGGTCGAAAAGGCCTGAGCATCGTATACGCATGGTTCATCATCGGCTTCAGCTTGAAACTCTTTACACAGGAAAGTAAAAACCAGCATGGCAGTATTAACCTTATCCGGTTTATCATTGGAACAATCTTTAGGCTGAGAGTCAGCTTGAGCAATTCTTATGATTTTTTTGAATTGTGCAAAATTAACCTCAGAATTGGAAGTCGTATCATGCAACATGCACCAATTTGTTAGTAGATTCATATCAGCAAGGTTAACACTTTGTGTGTGGTTTGGGTTATCCTGTGCATCCAGGTGGTCATGGTTCACCCCACCATTATTCGGACCCATATTCCATTGCCTATTATAAGGTTTATTATTGTACCTTTGATTTTGGTTCTGGTTATTGTAGTTTCACTAATTATTATATGATTGAGATTGATTATACCCTCCTAGTGGATTCATCTTTAGCTGGCTCAAGTCTAAAGTAACCTGCGAGATCATTTTCTTTAAGGCCTCTACTTTTGCAGATATATGGGATCCTTCATTCTCAAGTGTCATAGTTGGAAGTTGGTTTGTCGAATGCATATTGTCAAATTGTTGATTTCTGGCTTGCGGCTGACCAGCGTACTGTGTTTGAGTGGGAATGGTAGTAGTACCATTTCTCCAAGTCAATGCTTGAGCTGTGAACTGTTGACTTGCTTGTGGTTGGGGTGCATAAATTGGCATGGGGTTCATTGTTGGGGCACCGACAGGTAGAGGCAAGGGTATACCTGGGAGTTGATTGTAATTTCATTGATTCACCCTATGGGTAGATTATATTCGATCCCTCCTGGGGTTTGATTCAACTCCTAGTTCATGCTAATTGCTAATGTGAAGACTTTCGCTAAGGTATCCCTTTGATCTTGAGGAACACTCTTTTTAATGAACATAGCAGTCCAAGGGTCAATAGCTCTTAGATATGAGACGATGGATACGTTAGGTGCTACTTGGTAAGGGGCTTGCAGCCTCTTGAATGCCCTTTGGAAGTTAGTATTAAAAGTCGTTAATGGCTCATTTGGCAATTTCCTAAGAGAAGCAAACTGATGGTATAATGACCCGGGGTCTACATACACTCAGAATTGATCAATGAAGGCCTTCTCCAAAAGATCCCAACCTGTGATGGAGTTTGCAGGTAGGGTTAAGTACTAATTGTATTCATTCTCCCCAAGTGAATATTGGAAGAGTCTACATACTACATCTTGGTGTTCAATATGATTACGAACAACCACATCTTTGAATGCTTCAATATGTTCATCAGTCATTCATCCACCTAGATAGTAAAATTTGCTGCAAAATTTGTCAGGGTTTCTAGGTAGGTCATGTATACCCCCTGGTATGGTTCCTAGTGGTGTAGTGTCTTGGTTGAAGTAAGCCATCGAAGGTAATAATGGTGAACGTTGGGTTACAAAAGGTGCAGCAATAGGCTGAGGACTGGGGATCAGTTGGTCTCTTACGTTGAGTATGGATGGTTGTACTAGTGAGGATGTTGAGGGTTGTTTCTTAGCTTCATCCTTCTTCCTCCTAGTGGCAGGTCCTAATTCAACTAAGTCAGATGGTGAAGAACCACTCCTCAAGACTCGGTGGAATCTCTCAAGAGAAAAAGATGATATACGATCTAGCTTAGTAACTCAATTACCTAGAAATACCAAATGCGGTTCACCAACAAGGGGTTTAGTCTATGGCCCTCCTTCTAGCGCTAGTTTCTGTTGATGGGCGTTTTGATGCACCCCCCAACAGTCAGGTAGTTTATGCAAACACTCACCACCTCTCCTGAAAAGTAATAGGTTTGGAAGAACTCACTACCCCAAGGTCTCTGTAGTCGGGTCTCAACGGTGATGGATAACTCAATGGCTGATGTGGTTATACCTGTAAAGGGGCCTGCTGGTTAGAACTAAATCTCACTGGTTTACGAACAATGGTACCTCCTTTTTTTTTTTTGTATTTTATGATTGAAGACTCTCTAGGGAAATAAAATGCGAAACACAAAGGAAACAAGAAAATAAAAATGAAAATCAATACAATGACAACTCAATAAACTATTCAATTAGTTCCCTGCAATTTGGGCAATTATCAAATATTATCCAAGTTAGCATTCAACAACGGACTTCCATAAAACCTACAAAATCATCAATTTCACAAATTTGTGGACATAGAATCATCAACAATATGGCCTATCACAGTAATTCCCATACACCACTGACGTGCACAATATTGTTCATATCATAATAGACAAAAGATTACCACATTGCTAACTCAAAATTATAGATGGTACCTATTGGGACTAATTAAAATTGAGTCAATTTTATAGGCCCATTTCAAAATTTTGCTCTGTATGTTAGAAAGGCACCTAAATAAGTCAGTTTGAATGGCCTAGTTTGCGAGAGGGTAAATGGAGCCGATTGATTTTAAGAGGGTAAGGCTCGGGATTCATGTCCCACACCTTTCATTTGGCCCATTCAGTGATGTGCAACTTTCAAAATTCAATTTGGATAAGTTTATGAGGTACCCAATTTGAGGGGTGAGCTGAAAGTGCATTTTAGGCACAAATGCAGTTTTTATTGAGTAGCCTACTTTGAGCGATTACATCTTTTTACCTATTGATCGTCATGGAAAAATTTAAAGTGGATTCAATTGTATGCATTAATGTGAGTCATCCTACAAAATTTCAGGTCTTGATGAATCCATTTGCTCAGTTTTCAAAGCCGAATCCATTTGCAGTTTGTGTGTTTTGGCAAGTCCCTGTTTCAATAGCTAGTCGGAGCCCTTTTTCGCATAAGTGTAAAATTTGCCTCAGTAAGCGTCATGTCAAAGTGTTTGTTCCGGGATAATGTTGGTATAAATGATGAGCTACGTTTCAAATTTCAAGCCTTTATCAATCCGTTTGATCGGTTTTCAAAAGAGCTCATTTTACCATCAAATTCAGTTATCCGCACTCCAGTGTTATATCAGTTAATGTAGCCATCTTGGTGAGTGCACCATTTGCATCCTGTCAGTCTGGTGATCGAATTGAGAATTCAAAGATTTAATATGTACTTAAAGGTACCTATGTTTCAAGTTTGAGGGCCTACAAAGGTCGTTTGATATTTTTGAGAAAGGTGTCATGTGTTGCCAAGACATTGACTTCATTAGGTCCGCAGTGTCGACAAAGCCAGTTGGGCATTTTCGGAAATTAATAGCTCTTTGCTCGGGACTCATCTTGAAAAACCATTTGGTAAAGTCATCCTTGTATATCAGAGTACACGCCTATCAGATGGCGAGCTCCAGAAAGGTGTTTTGACAAGTTTGAAAATTACGTCTTCGTGATTAAATGCGAAAATTGTGGTGTAATCGCCTGAAGGTTGTAAAATGCGGATTAATGATCCGAAAATGATGTCGATCATTTCCAGAGGTATGTTTGAGGTCCGTGAGGCTTTTCAGAGGTCAATTGCTTGAAAACAAAAATTTTTTTTAGTCGGACCCACTTTGGGGCCCAACCTAGCTCTTGCCTGTGCAGTGTTATTTCATTGGCAACTTGGCCTTATCAGCACCTCCAAGATAATGTTGACATCTGTGGTTGGAGTTGTATTCTAATATGTTTCCCATTAGAGGATAATGCAAAATCAATGCCATATTTTCCTTCCCTGCTGAAATCTGGTGGTTGGGAGATGAGTTTTATGCAATAAGCAAACCAAATGAAAACTCCACCGTTTTCCCTCTTTGCTGTAGCTCACATGGGTGTATGGAAATCAGAGAAATTATCAAACAAATGCATTGTTGGGTGTGTTGCTATGATCCACAGCCAATGCAACAGCAGTTTTAATACTTCCAACAAACTTTGCTAACATCCCCAGCACTTTGGTGAAAGAGGACAAAGAAAATGCAGCAAATTAAAATCAAAAAAAGCATTGAAACAATTCAATAAAATGCAATTTGTAGTGTAAACCACACTCCAAAGACTTTGACAGCCTCCTATCTGCGTTGAAGGAAAGGCATTAAATCTTCGACCAAATACAAAATTGACTGGTGTAAAGCCATTAAGTTCTTTGAAAAATGTATTGGAGGGGCAGAGACGAAGTTAAAACAAGTTTTAGCTCATGCAAAATGCAAACTTATAACAACAACAATGATCCTCTATGTGGTGGTGTTTGGAAGATTGTTAGAAGCTCAAGCATGTGATAAAAAACCAGTCCATCCTCCTCCTCTACGTGGTTTCTTTGAGACAGCAAAATCTTTCAAGCTCCCAGCCAAAACCCCCACCCACGTGGAAACCAATGAAGGCAATGTGACATGGCTGAATGCCATTTTAATTTTCAAACATATTGCAATTCGTGGGGTGTGTAATGTGAAGCCCCTGTGTGGAGTGTGGAGGAAGGAGAGGCCAATAAACTTCTGCGTGATATTTTGAAGGAGGGTTTTCAGTTTCAAAACAAATGCATTTGGATTAAGAAACCCTCCATTGATGCCAATCTCATATTTCCCACGTTTTTCCTCATTCTTCTCTGCTGGCGATGGTGGTTGACCAAGGCCTTGTAAGCTCTAAGCAATGCATTTGGTAGTTGCAAAGAAAACCTTCAGAAAATGTGTTCCCAAGCTAAAAATATTTGTCCCACATTGGCTGGGAAGTGTTATTTTTACATGTTTATAACCAAATCCACACACTAGTAATATGTCTAAGCCATGAAGGCTTTTGACAAATGGTGCCTATGGGTGCCCAAGGTGGGCCCACGCGCGAGCATGCTTCCCGAGGCAACAGAGGAGATGACTGAGCGATGACTAGGTGGACCCCACGTAGGCACGCTTCTCGAGGTAGATAGGCAAAATTTTGCAGAGGAAGGTCGGCTTAACGAGTGAGCAAGTTCGAGTTGGATCAAGGGTGCGCACTATTTAGCGAAAGGAAGATGCACGTGAGTTACACCCCGCGAAGTTGTGAAAGCCAAGTGGTGGGTACATTCAGCAGTCCAGCAGGCGGGTCCCAGTGAGGTGGTAGTGACATGGCACATAGTTGGTGCACAGGTGGCAGTCCAGTGGCGATGACGTGGCGCTGAGGTGGTATACATGTGGCAGCCAAGTGACGGATGAGAAAGCGAACATGTGGCGGTGATGAGGTGTCATCCCAGGTGGCGTCCGGTCAACCCCATCAGCCAATCACAAGCCACCACGTGGCAAAAGCGTCAGGACCAAATGGAAGCAAAAATCAATTTAAAATGAATAAATGATATAGTTCTGACTATATTAAAATTCAAAAAATTTAAATGATTGAGCACATTGGGGAATTAATTCGCCCAGGGTCTAAATTTTGGCCAAAATATAAAGTGTTATATGTTTTCGGAAAGCTCTCGGAGTGAGGAATCCAATTATGAGGTTAATTTTGACAAATGTGGGATATTTTGGAAGCAGTATCCATGGGAACAAAATTCAATTAGAGGGGAGACACTTGGCAATTTTCAGTTGTAGATTTGATTCTCTTCCCCTCCTTCTTATTCCCAATTCTTCTCAGTTGTAAGGGTTCCAGTTTTTTAGAGATTTGCTCCAAAGGAGAAATTTGAAATTGCAGGTTCCAGTGATGGCATCCTTTTATCAATGCAAATGATAGTGTGTTCATCTATGTTTTCAGTGTTGTCTTTACTGTAGGTTTAGTTTCAGTTTGCAGGTTCACACATATGCAAGGCATGTGTGAGTTTCCATGAAATTGTCTCCAAAATGTACTCAGATTCATATAATTTCATATTATCAAGGATAATTTGAGTTGTCTCTTTTAGATTCCTCTAAGAGTGTAATGTTGTCTTTTGGGTATTCTTCAAGGAAGGATTTAAATCCTAAAACCCAGCATTAATGATTTTGAATGCATATTAGATATCTACATATAAGTATGGTTTTGTGATAGAGCAAAGGATTGTATTAATGTAAGACATTGATACATGAAAATTTAACATTGAAAAGAACTTGCATCTAAGATTTCTCATCCAGTTTTATGCATGACTTTGTGGCCTGGATAAGGCACTGGTATCTTGTAATATTGAAAGGTTGTCAGAACACCTTTTAAAAATAAAAAATCAGAATATCTTTTTATATTTTATGTTATGTGGAAGTGTCCCTCCATCTCATGTTTCAAAAATGTTGAGTTGCAAGTGTGGATCTAGCCCATCTGCAGTTATCTCTTAGATTTTGAACCTTATGAGATCCATCTGCTTTTGATTCATGTAGTCTTGTGTGTAATAGGTCTGATTAAATGCATCAAAGGTATACCCGCCTAGGTTTTGTAGAGCCTAAAGAGTAGAAGGATTCATATCCTTGTCATGTTGTCCAAACCCTGAGGTGTTTCATTGATTGAGATTGGCTATCTCATAGATAGATTTGCAAGTATACTTGGGTTATCACTTTTGGTGAACAACATTACCAATTACACAGAACAATTTGGTAGAATATAGATGTAAATCAGGCAATTTACAAGCTGCTTTTCATATTAATCTCCATGAATGTATAGCAAAAATAACTCAAACATCTTAACATTATACAAAAATCTCTAAAATCTCTAAGTGGGCCACAAATCATCAATTTGGGGACCCTTACCAATGAATTCAACTTCTCAATTTATAGAAGTTTTTCACCCTATTATTTACGAAATAATCCTACCCTAAATTAAGAACTAAAACTTAGGAGTCACAGTTAACTTGCAAGTTTCTGCCTGGACACTCCACTTAACAACTATGAATCGGACACTGCATGAGCACTACAAAGACCATGCTGGGTGAGCCACATTTTCGTAATCATGCAGGATTTTCAAAATTAGAACTTTGAGTAAGAAGAGTAGTTTCAAAAAAAAAGCTTTGCGATCTTTAGCAATTGTGTGCCTAACTTTTTTTTTATTTCTTGGTAAATGCCTTATAATTTTCAATTATGCATGCAATTTCTTGAACTGGCGGATTAGCTACATGCTTAATCCTAAATTTATACTTCTTCAAAGTCTCCTCTGCATGTACTCCTTGTTCCTCTAATTCCTTTACCATATCTGCCACCTCCTGACACTGAGTAATCAGGTGTGTGTGTATATCCATAAGGGCAGCATCAAACTGGGCAGTAGGTCCTAAGTTTTGTACCTCATATGCATCCCATTGATTCAAAACTTGATGCTAGTCAATTATTCCAGTATCAGCCATTCCGAGGCCAAAAGGCCCTAGTATATTCATTACAAAATCTTCATATGACAAAATCTCTCTGAGAAGAGGGTCCCAAATATTAGTCATCTCCTTGAGATATTGCTGATACATCTCTACCTTCATCTCCAAAATGTATATATAGGACTATAAATTCCCACAACTATCTCCTCCCAAGAGGTCTTCATATATTATTAGCTCCTCTCCTAACTGTAGTATCTTTTTTAATATTGGAGCTGTTTATTAAAGGTGTTTTCCTTCCATTCCCAATGTGTGGAACAGGTTCCCAAATCTCCACCTGCCTGTACCATTTTATAGTATACTTCCATCATGTCCTGTAGAAACAACCTAATTTTGGTTGTGTTCATTTGAGTCCAAGACTTAGCGGCCGTAGCTACTCATCTCACCTCTAATAGTGCCTTTACATCTCCTTCTAGCAAGGATGAGGTTGAAGGCAGGTCATCTTTCCTACAGGAGTCCAAAGGTTTGCACATTTCTACTAAGAGATGTTTATACTGCCCAATCTACGCTTTAAGTTCTACATTTGAACTATGTTCCTTTTCCACGCGCCCTCTGACAATGCTTGTGGCTAGCTCCAAGGTATCTATCTCTCCCCACTTGGTCTGCTTACCTAGGTTTACCTGTGATACTTGGTATTTGGGAGAAGCTTGTCCTTTGCCCTGCGATGGAACCACCACATTTGCAATCACTTCACTGGAACTAGTTTTCGATAGGTGGTGAACCGTTTTCAACTTCTTAATCTTTGGTGGTTCCTTGATGATTGCTCTAACCATTCTAGTATATCTTTAGCTTTATCATCTTGATGTGATACAATCTCAGCAGTTATAACATGCACCTCTACCTGCTCCTCTACCTTCTCCTCTGCTTCAGCTCCCGTTTGGCCAGGAACTTGGAATGATTAAATTTGGCGGGCTAAGTTAGCTTGGAGAGCTTGTTGTTTGTGTAACTCTCCTAGCCTACCACTAACTTCCTCATTGAATGCCATTTCTTCATTCCCTAGGTCCATCTCTGTTTGCTAGGCTTCTATATCCTTAAGCAAGTCTTCTTGGTCTTGAGGAGTTAGAATCAACCTTTCATTCAGGATATCCTCTGCTTCACCTCCTTCTTTCTCACTACCTAGAGGTTGTTGTTGGTTGAGATTATCTTCTTCCTAGTCAGAGTCAGACTCGACATTTCTAATTTTCACTTTTTTAGTAGTGGATGTAAAATCTTGCACTCCGGACTGCCCTGTGGATACATTTATAAATGGTGGTGCGGGAGTAGCGGTGCCTGAAGGACTCATTGTACCTATGGAGGGTGGCTGAGGAGGTACCTCCTTGGTGGCTTTTAGGTTCTCTTCTTGTTCTTGAGTATCTTCTCCTCTAGTGTGGCCTATAGCAGTCCTTGGTGGGAGAACTCTAGCAAGTGGAACGACACCTAGCCCATCAATCACCCCTAGGTCTACAGCCTTCTTTAGTAGTTCAGACTCCATCTTTTCTTGGAGTTTCTTTATCAAGTCGTCAGTGCTTTCCTGAGGTTTTTCCTCCTCACCTGGGTCAGTAGAGGTATTTTGTCTTGAGGTTGACCTCATTTTTTGAGCATACTCTTTATGGCCTCTTGACTGCGACGCCCTTGAGGTGGATTATTTTTGTTTTGTTTTTGATGCACTGTGTCTGACCCTCTGTCTTAGCCATTTCATTGTCCTATTGATGACTACTTGGGAGACCTTCTCCATATTTGTATCTTCACTCACAGACCATTTCACTAGGGAGAGGGGCCTCTTGTCTATTCCTGATTCTTTATAAATTGGATCGAGTAACTCTCCATCATCGCTCAGGTCTTTAGGGAGGTTAGTCTCGATACCAAATTCTTTAACCTACAGCATGGACAACCTGTTATAATTCTTCTCCCTGACTTCAAAGGTGTCCTGCAAGTTGGCCCAGAAGTCTTCCAAGCTGGGCCTATGCCCCTCATATGCCTTACGCATAGCTTGCTTAAGTTTCCTGTAGGGATCATAAAATTCCCTAATATGATTATATTCTTTTAGGATCAAATCCTGGAGCTCTTGCTCGGCCAATTTCGCCACTTGTATTTTAGAACAGGTGAAGTACCCAATGGACACCGAGAAGTCAATACTTGTTTTATGTTTAGAAGATAGCAGTGATTGGAGACCAAGAAGTTGTCTTACATACTCAAGAAGGATTACCCTATCGTCGCAATAATAAGGCTGCAACATTGGATTTCCTGTGAATCCACTAACTCTGATGTAAGTGGAATGTGGGTTTTGGATGAACCAACACGCCCACTCCCGGATAATAGCCATGGCTTCTGGGCTTATCCGATATCCTGTGTCTCCAGTCAACTTAATGATTATAGGGAAGAAGAAGGCATCATTAACCCTCTTAAAGTGTGTCTTTGCATTTGTTAGAGTGAGATGGGAATAATATTCCCATATCTTCTTCTGTCCCTCCTTCTCTCCTAGCTGCCCCTCTACCTGTAGGCCTGGAAACTTTTCAGCTCTGGTAGCTACCCAAATGACATAGGACGTGAAAAAGAATTTCTGGGTGTGTTGCACCTCCTTCATCTATTTACAAATGTTGTCGGAAGGAATTTGTGGCCAATCAAAGTATTTCTTTCCTATCAATATGGTACTCATAAATTGGAACATCCAAGGGTGGAAATTCTTGCAGTCAGGCTTGCCAAAGGCCCTGCTAAGCATGATAATTAAGTCCCCCTGAGGCTCTTTGAAGTTTGCCCTCGGGATCTTTGTAGCCTTAAGCCCTGTTTTCCTCTCCTCTTCCAACCAGTTAGTATTCATGTGTCTTGTGCTAGCTGACACCTTCTCATTCCATGTTTTCAAGGCCTCCTCTTCTGTTAATAAGAATGCCTCTTCCCTAGTTGGGATTCTGAAGATGAACCCTAGCATATCTGGTGACAAGTCGATAACAGTCTTTCCATGTGCATCCATACACTTTCTTGTCTCTGGATTGTAGAATGGAGCGATGGTCATTATAAACTTAGGTGCTTGAAGGGACTACGGGAATATAGTAGCTTCCACAAGACCTAGCCTCTTTATTCTTCAGTGGAGAGCATCTAGGTTAGGTTTATCTAATTGGGTTGCAATATCCCCAATCTCTATGTGTCCCACTTCAGTGTCCATGACCCATCTAATTTGATCATCCAGCTTCGAAACATGGACCTGTCGTTGATATTAGTACTTCATGGTGGCTGGAAGTCTATCAATTTCTTTACCTCTCTTGTTGGCAGATGAGTCCATCTAATCATTGTAACTTGCAGGCAAAACACAAATCTTAGTCCTCAATATTAAACATAATTCTGAATCCACTTCGGGACTTCGGGGTCCCAGGGTAAACAAAAAGGAAAAGGGCTCGGAACTCTGGGGTTCCAGGCTCCAGATTTGGGACAACCCGAAACTCCGAGGATCTGGGGTTCCGTGGTGGGATGGAAGGAAAAACCCGAAACTACGAGGATCAGGGGTTCCGGGGTGGATTGCAAGAAACCCGAAACTCTGGGGATCCGAGGTTTCAGGGTGGGATGGAAGGAAAAACCCAGAACTCTAGGGATCTAGGGTTCCAAGGTGGATTGCAACATGAAACCTAGAACTCTGGGGATCTGGGGTTCTGGGGTGGAAAGCTAGGGCACGCGCTTAAAACAACAAAAACAAAAAGAACAAAAAGAACAAAAACACAAAAAGACATCTAATCTAGAAAAAACACAAGGAGAGAAAACAAATTCACCAACCTAGTGAATAAAAAAACCAAACGGATGCCAAGAAAAAGAGCTCGGGAGTCCAGAGGTTCACAACTTGGAGCTGTGGAGGAGAAACTCTGAATGCACAAAATGAACTAAAAATGTTCATTATCTCCAATATATAGCCTCCCAAAACCCTTCTATACGAAAACCATAAACATGACCTTGAGACTCTGGGGTTTCAGGGTTCTAGGGTGGAATGAAGGAAAAACAAAGCCACCTCGGGACTCCAAAACTCCAGAGTTCCGAGGTTGAAAGACCCAGGACCTCGGGACTCCAGAACTCCGAAGTTCTTAGGTCGGAACAACACGGAACCTCGGGACTCCAGGAATCTGGAGTTCGGAGGCAAAACCAAAATGAACCTCAGGACTCTGGGACACTGGAGTTCCAAGGTAAAACCAAAAAGAAACCTCAGGACTCCGGAGTTCCAAGGTAAAAACAAAAAGAGACTTCAGGACTCCGGGACTCCGAAGTTCCGAGGTCGACACCAAGAAGAGAAGAAAGAAACTAAAAAAAGTTGGGGGGGCATATTTTGACTCAAGGAAACCAAAATGGGGAAATAGATATGCTAGGCATAATAGGTTGTAAGGTTTCAACCCCATTCCCTATAGCCCCTTCACAATTAGGCCTATTTGCTAGTAGCCCTTTGAAACAGGTAAAGGGACCTTAAGTCCAAAATTTTCCAAACACCCTAGAAAAAAAATCATAGATTCGAATACCCTTTTGGGCCTTACACAATTCCCCAAAAGGAAGGGCCAAGGACCAACAAACAAAGGTTTGAACCAGTAGAAGGTTAACTGTCCTAAAGGGCTAATTAGGTCTCTCTTTGTGAAGCATCTATGTCCAAATGAGAAACCCATACAATCACAATGCCATGATAATGTGGGGAACCATAAACCATCATGGATTCTAGGGTTACACACCTAGAATCATCGCCATTTGCATTCAAGGGTAACTTTGTTGTTTAAGGACTAGGTAGCCACATAGAGATGTCTACCTAGGGTCGGTTCAAACACACACCTCACTTGATCCTCCTACAAAATGCTTTTTTAATATTATAATACATTGTCCATACTTGAATTTCACCCAATCCCATGAATCTCAGATTGATAAATTGCAAGTTATGGCCATGGAGGAGTAAAACCCTAGGTAAACCCTGGTTTTCTAGGCACCTACAGTAAAATTGGAATAACAGGAGCCAAACACATGATCTGAACCTCAAACCAAAACCAAATAAAAGGTAACTCTCTACTATAACCAATTCAAATTATTTAGAATCGATTCCAATCCATACAATGCTGTACTATGTGCCAAAACTCCATAATTGCAGGAAAAACTCATAATTTCATTAGTTTGCAGTCACAAAATCTTTCCTCCGTACAATATAACCTTGGGAATTGGATCCATAAGGTGTATATACCACTCCACAACTGATATAAACTAAAAACAAGAGGTTAGAGCCATTGGAGTAGTTCAAACAAAACAAAAATGCAAAAAGTGCATAAAAGTTGCTTATGACAACTTTTGCTAAAGTTGTCAAAATGTCATCTCTCGCCTCCTAATGACTTGGGTCAAGACTAACCCCTCCTAAAACACCTTAGAAGCACTAAAAATACTAGGATAACTATTTCCTACACACTCTTGATTCTCTTTTGTCCAAAAGTCCTAATTGGCTGCTATTAAGATGCCAAAATAAGAGTTTGGTTCACAAGATGGGATCTTTTATTACAAACACACAATGCATGATTGAAACACATGTAAAACATCCTAAAGAAATTTTTGATTCTTTATCCTTCCTCATTTGAGCCTAATTTATCATCTTGAAGGAGTGCTCCTGCACCACCAAGGTTGTTGATGTTGGAGTTGGAGTTTTGAGAAGCAATAATACACACAATACTATAGTTTTCCCATAAATCATGAGTTTTGAGAAGCAATAATACACACAATAATGTATAGAATGATTTGAATCCCACCATCCATGGAGTAGATAGAGAGATGAAAATATTTATTTTGGTGGAGTTTTGAAGTCTTAACTATTTCAGAGTAGAGAGAACCCTCCACTCTTCTGATTGTAACCTGAAAATTGATGGTTTGGAGAGGGTTTTAAACAAAAATGGCCTTATCTTGCACTCCAATCCATTAGAAGACTCCTCCTTTGGAGGGTTGTGGGATAAGCCACTTTACTTTAGTTTTTTCATGGTTTTCTTTAGGGGAAATTTTATTGTGTGGAGAAAGGAACAAGGTTATGTAGGCATCTCTATGTGACTACCTAGGACACAATTTAGGGTAGTCATCATAAGTTGTCATAGCAGTTGATTCCAGGCATGCAACCCTAGAGTTAGAGGTTTCTCACTATCCCCCACATGCCCATAAAAAAAAAATTTCATTAAAGGTAATTGCTTTGGAAAATAGGGCTAATTGCCCCTATTATGTCTCTTAGCCTCTGAAGGGAACAAACCTTGTATTTGTAGATCTGGCCAAACCATTTTGAGGATCACTACAACTTCCAAAAGGGTGTCTGAAATTGTAATTTATTTGTATGGGTGTGTGGAACATTTTTAAGATAAGATCCATCCTATCATCAAATAGGGCTATAAGCCAAGGGGGTAGGTTTACAAAGGAGGTATAAGGAATTGGTACCCTAAACCAAAACCAGTGTTTGAAAGAGTCCTTAGATGAGAGGTTTTGGCCAAATTCAAAATCCCAAGGAATAGGGGTCACCGATAAAGCATGTTTGAGGAATTGAAGCCTTTTACTCATCTTGAGTAGGCCTAAGTCTAGTGAATGTGTGTGTAGTTTCATTCAAGGTGTAGAGCCCTTCCTTGCAGGACCCTTGTGAGTAGTTAAGGGGTCACTAGCCTAACCTTGTTTGGGCTTGTCATTAGGAGTTTGGGTAGGCCTCTGCATCACTCAATAGTATATAGGTTGTTCTACTTCTGGTAGCCTCTTCTTCCTTTCCCATAGACATTTCTTTCTTTATCTTTACCAGCAGATCTACTAAAGCCTCTCAACTCATCTCCACTAGTTTCATTATAAAGAAATTATGCAGCAAAGTGTCCAACTTTACCACAATTGAAACATGTAAGTGGTAGCTTTCCTTTATACTTGTCATATCCTCTTTTGAGCTTTTTGATAAAGTTTTCTCCCTCTCCATCAGAGTCTTCACTCGATCCTTTATGAGAAACCACTTCTTTGCCCTTCTTGGTGGAATTGAATGCTACCTCTTTCCTTGAGGATGTATCATCAGTTGTTCTCATTTCATAGGTTGTCAGTGAGCCAAATAGTTCATCCATTGTGAAGGTCTTCAGATCATTGGCTTCTTCTATGGCAAACACCTTAGTATCATACTTAGGTGTGAGAGATATAAGTACCTTCTTGAAAAGAATCTCATCTGTAATTTCTTCTCCAAGTCCTCTGATGGTGTTCATAGTTTAATCAAATTTGTGAAGGTAATCTGCAATCTTTTCTTCATCCTTCATCCTGATGCCTTCAAGTTGGCCCCTTAGTGTTTGCAACTTGGCCTCTTTGACTTTTGCATCTCCTTCAAATAACCTCTGCATTTTATCCCAAGTCTCCTTGGTGGATGCACAGTGCATGACCTTGACAAACTCATTATTAGATAGCCGCTCAAGATAGGATGTTTAGCCTTTGCATTGTTCTCATACTCCTTCTTGGCATCCAGATCAGTGGGAGGAACACTAGGGACAATATACCCATTTTTGATAGACATCCACAAATCAAAACCAAGGGAAGAAATATAGGTCTCTATTCTTCTACTCCATGAGGCATATTTAGACCCATCAAACATGGGGCTTTTGAGGAGGAAGACTCATTTCTTTCCATTGTGTTCTAAGTATAGAATCTACCCGAGCTTTAATCAACCAAAAATCTAGGCTCTGATACCAATTGTTGAACACAATGTACCACTGAGAGGGGGTTGAATCAGTGGTTCCTAAATTCTTTTCCTTTTTAAAACAACCTTAGAATACCAGTTATTATCCTAAGCACTAAATGGTCAAACTGGTGAGATAAATGAGGATACCAAAAGAGACAAACACACAAATGCAACCCACAACACCAGATGTACGAGGAAAACCCAATATGGGAAAAACCTCGATGAGAAATGTTGCTAAAGACTACTGCTCCAATCCAGCCTCGCAAGTAAAACAATGAATTACAAAGATTTAGGGCACCAACCCAAGGAGCACCAACCCCTGCACCAAGATCCAACTTGGTGATGTATAGTGAACTATAATTTTGATATAGTTATAGCTTCTGGTTGCAAATGAGTTCTGCAACATTTGATCAAATACATTTATGTCGGTTAAGAGTCTTCTCTTCTTCACTAGATATCACACCATCGGTTATCATATTACTCTCTCTAATTCTTGGCCTCTCTTCTTTCTCTCTTATCCTCACAACACACTATGTCACACTTGGATGCCTTCTTGATCAATCACACTTTACTGGTTAGCTTAACTGTTAAACCTATAATAGTTTACCTGTACTCTATCTTTGTCGGTTAAACCCTTTCATTGGTTCGCCTGCAAACTCACACTGCAACTTTCTTAGAATAAATTCTAAGGAGGATGATCTTTTTCTTCTCTCAAGCTCTCTTCACTCTTCTTCTTCACATCAAGAATCATTAATTTATGTCTCGAGCTCACATATTTGTAATCTTGGATTCCCTCCCAAAACTGCATTCAAACAATGTCGTGTTAGGTTTTGCCTTCTCCAACTTGAACCAAATCTGATTTGATTCAATTTGCTTTTCTAGGGATATGATCTTCATGAAATCGATCAAAATAAGCAAAGCTTCACATTCCAATGTACGTTTTCTAAATCTAGAGGTCTGCACCATGTTTTTCTACTTTTCTCTATCATACGTCATTAATGGCTTTGTTGTTTCCTTCAGCAAATGGGTACGAATATCAAATCTTCTTGTAGGATCAGTTTAGTCATTTGCTAGCTTGCCTTCCTCGAGCTGCAATCCTCTGGCATCATTCATGACTTATGGGTTCTTCATAAGAGTCGACCTGCTTGTTGACTTGTTATGTCGATGCACAATCTATCGACCTGTGCAATATCACCACCTGGCATCCAGCTGTCATGTTTGTTGACATCCACCTCTTCTTGGATCTCTATGTTAGTTTGACATTCTTTGTTGACCAAGGTTGACTATTGGCTTAGTTCACCTTACCGATATAACCAACAAACATCCTCTATATCAACAACACATCCTCTTGATAATTCATCTTGCCTTTCGGTATGTCTTCATGTCATCCTCTCTGCTCTGCTCATCGGGTGTTATTGTGATTCTTTTAACATTTCGCCTCTTCATCACAAACAAACAGCCAACCTTCATCTCGGTTTGTGCCTTACCGGTAAGCCTGCTTTACCATCAGATGACACAATTCATGTGTACCGATAGCCTTCCTTTTGTCTACTCACTCACATGTGCATTACCATCATATGTCTTGTTCTTCTTATACTGGTCACCACTTCTTACTTACCGGTGACCTTGCCAAACTAGTTGATAGCAATGACAACTTAATGCCAATAATGCCAACATAAATCACTTGTGCAAGAAATGTGTTCCAAGGAACCACAAAAGCATGAAAAATCCAAAACACTGTGGGTTTCCAAGCGGCTCCTTGAAGCACAATGATATAAAGAGGTATCAAAATTGGCATCCAAAATTTCTATTCCTCCATCCAAGACTTTCAAACCTATTCCTCTATCACCTCCTTCATCCATTTTGGGTCCTTATGTCCCAAAATCTTTGGCTGTTCCACCATCAAAATCCCAAAATTCAAAATCCACTTTTCCTCCATCAGTCCATCACCCCTCAAGGTGTGTGCCAATGTTGATCTTGCCAACATTTCCATCTTCTCAATCCCAATTCTTCCAATACCCTGTCTATTATCCAACACCTCTTTTCCATCCTTATGTCCCTTTGATCTCATCTTTTGCATAAATCCTAGCCTTAGTCCCATTTCATTTCCATGTCATTATCCTGCCAACGTCTTTGAGCATACCTTAATGGTCATGGTCCATTTTCAAAGATATCATCCAGATAACAAGGAGGTTCTTGAGTCCTCCTTATATCCTCTATCATGTGTCCATTTTCTTTCAAAAGGTCAAAATGTCAAAAAAAGAAAAAAAGAAAAAAAAAAGAAAAATAATTTGTCCTCTGGTGAAAACCTAGCAAACAGGCGCCTTGGGAAAGTAGCATGATGAAAACCTGGAAAATAGGCATCATGTGTAATATATAAACTTCTTTCATATCATACTAGGGGGCAAGTTTTATTTTTTTTTCTATCCTATCATATCCTATTGGCCTTCATTGTCGTATCATACCCTATCATACTCTTCCATTATCCTATCGTCCCTCATGTCCATATTTACTTTTCCACCTTTGATCTTGACAAGACTGAGTATCTTTGTGAATGTCATGCATCCTATTCACATCTTTTAGTCTATCATAGATTTTGGCCTTTATCCATTGGCTTATTATAACCTTTCGTCCATATTCCTTGCCTTATCACAACCTTTCATCCATATTCCTTGGCGTATTGCAACATTCAGTCCATATTCCTTATCCTATTCATGTCCCTTATCCATATCCTATCCTGGTCCATACACTCTTTTTCATCCCTTGATCTTGATCTGACATAAGGACATGAAATCCAAAACATGGTTTCAAAAACCTCTTGACATGTCCCTCGGGCCATTCAATTTCTTTACATTGTCATATCAAGTCCTTTATCCCATTGTGTGATTGCCCTTGGGAATTCAATCCACTTTGTCTCCATAATAAATGGCCTATGTCTTCTCTTTATCCACGAATATTTCAGCAAGCCTATTTATCTAGTCGTCATATTCCTTACCTTGCTAGACACTAGGACAAAATCATAAAAAATCAAATAAAGTCCTATAAAAATCACTTAAAAAATCAAATAAACATCATGAAAAAAATCCCTAAAAAAATCATAAAACATCTTGAAATAATCACAAAAAAAAATCATAAAATGTCCTGAAAAAAATCAAAAACATTGTAAAATGTCCTGAAAAAAATAAAAATCATTGTAAAATGTCCTAAAAAAAGCACAAAAAAATTAAAAAACTCAAAAAAAACCCTAAAAATTGAAAAACATACAAAATTCAAAAATTATCGCTTTTGTTTCATTTTGCCATTAAACTGTCCCTTTTGAACATAAACAATCGCTTATGTTTCATTTTGCCAATAAAGTGTCTCTTTTGTACATAGACAGGCATTTTAGAAGAGGTCAAACAGAAACACGTTAAAAATTGTGCTTAAATGAAATCATGCACTAACAGATGAACTGTTCAACAAACCAAGCTTTCAAGTTGATCCAGTTGTCCCATCAATCAAAACAACATCAACATTATCATTGGTCCTTGTCAACATTATCATGGGTCTTATACAAGATGTGGTATACTTGAAACTAAATTGTGTCCTGTCTGAGATGGGGGTACTGCATTCCCTGAAACTAGATAGCATGATCATCCTCTCAACATTATCAACTTTTGACAATGAAGATCAAAATGTTTGTTTGACTTTTTTAATTTGTGAGTCTTACCTTTTTATTGATTTTATCTTTGGCTTTGACCATGTTCCTATGTTGCTCGATGATGTCACTTAGTGAATTAGAGTGGCTGGGATGGCTCATGTTCGTTTTTGTTTTTTTTCTATTTGTGAAATGTTTTTGACTTGTTCCTTGTCTGCAATGTGTTTGTTTTATGCAAGGGATTGCATTATCGCCCTGGCCTTCATTTCCATGGTGTGCCACATCCGTTTTGCAATATTAAAATAAAGGTTTTCACCTACTATTGTGCATTTGTGAAAGCAATTTTTCTTCACCACTAATTGTTCTTCATCTAATATCCTCTTACTAACATTTATTTTGTCAATCCTTGCAATCCATTCGGTCTAGTGCTCCGATACACCAAAAACAATTTGCATCCTATATTCATTTATTAGTACATTTGTACATTATAATCATTCATTGCATCGCAAAAATAACAAAAACAAAAGCATTCGCACATCATTACCATTTTGCATGAAAAACTAACAAAAAAATGGAGCCTTTGCATCACATCATTATTCATTGCATTCTATTAAGCATCAAAAAATATCAAAAGAACACAAGTACATATTTAATTCATGGAATCATATAAAATGTACATAACTCATCCATACATAGCATCATATACAAAGAAGCACAAATGCATAGTTGCATATCACATCATATATTTATGAAAAGTATAGAAATACAAAATCAGACTATTTGTCCCAAGTATAGCTTGCAGGTTGAGTACAAATCCAAGGATGTCTAAATCATACTGAGTGACTATGTCCCTATAACTATGTACTCTCCCTGTCCTCATCATGTTTGTCTTGTCTTGAGGATGGAGCTCCTCTTATCCATGGTCTATGATCCGGCATGCCTATTTTCACAATGGGGCATCATTTTGTCAATTTTTAAGGTTTCTTCCTACGGTCTACATTTACTTTCTTTACATGCCAATTGGGTGCATTCATGTCTTATTTTATCCCCTTTAGGTCCCCTTTTTCCTAGGACCCCCATTGGCTTCATCGACAAGGTTTTCCACTTGCGTGACTCACTCAAAACCTATCTTTAGGCACTTTTGTGCTTATGTAGCCTCAGCCTACGCTTTTGCATAACACACAAGCATGGACCCACCTCACAAAAGCATGGATCTATCTCACATGAGCACAAATGTTATGTTTTTCTTCGAAACACCCCCCGCAATGTCTTAAAAGTGTGTGCAATTGACCAAAAGTAAAACATGGGTTTTTTTAGGCCCTTCCCCATCCTCTTCCACCATTCGTTCCTCTGAAGTTGTGTAAACATTCCTCGAGGTGGTCTACCACTATAATTTTTTCCATCTCTCTGCAAGGTCCTCTGTTCAGAGCTTAAAATCTCCCAAGCTAGCATGTGATATTTTGAGCTCTAAACAGAGGACCAATTCCTCAAAGGGACATACATATATCCTAATTATCATTTGGGGCATATTTCTTGATTGTTCTTTGAAACATTGCTCATAATCACATTGTCTCAAAGAGGGTAAAAATGTAGGCATCTAAAAATGGTTAATGCTTGCGGCACTATACTTTAACATGTCTGTGTGACCTTATTTTAGGTTTTTCACATCTTATTAACACTTCTTCTATGTCGTGCACTTGATCTTTATCATTTGGTGATATTTTGTCATTCTTTTGCATTTCTTCCCTCTTCGATTGTGTTTCCTACAATTGTTAATTAGATCGTAATAATTAGTCATAATCAATTTTGTCATATCAATTGGACATTATCAATCCTAATTCATGTTGAAATAGGGTTTTTTCCTAGTTTCAATCATTTTCAATCATCTTCAATTGATTTTGATCATTTTGGATCCTCTTTCAATTGTCAATTGTCAGTCAATCTTGTCAATTTGTGATCAATTTGTCATCAATATTTTTCAATCTTTGTATCATGTCAATCTTCATCAAGTCAACCTTTTTGTCAATCTTTGATTGATTTCTCATCGATCTCAAACAATCATCAATCTTTACCAATTTTGGATCGATTAGTCATTGTTCCTATCGACTCTTTATCAATTAGCAAATCTTCATCATCTAATAATGATTGACCTTATATCAATTTCAATTTTGTCGTGACCTAATTTTTGTCCTTTCATTTCTGATCCATCTCTTAGGGTTTCATGATTTAATCATTTAATCCTAATTAACATTTCTTCGTATAGGTTAATTATATAAATAAATTTATCCTAGGTCTCTTTTTATTTCATTTAATTGGCTAATTATACCCTTTTGTGAATTAATTAATGTAAGAATATTTATTAATTAATCTCACCTAATTTCTATTTCCTCATTTCCACCTATTTTCTAAACTAATTTCCACCCAATCAAACCCTCTCTAGTTGCTCCTATTTTTGTGCTTCCTTTGTCATAAGTTGGAAGCATGATTCTCTCATGTGTCATAAGTGTTGACATAGTAACATGTCATAACACTTTCCTTGGCATTTAGTCTTCTCACTTTTCATTGGAAATGTGTCATAAATCATGGCATAGAAGGTGTCATAGCCTTCTCTTTTCAATTCAATTTTCCTAGTTTTGAATCAAATTGCCTCTTTCATCTCTTTCATGCTAATTTCATCCTCTCTCTAATTTCTCTATAAATTGGATGCATTTCTCAATCATTTTCAACCACTTCTCGAATATCCTCATGCTGTCAAACTCATTTGCAATCTTGTTTTCTTGCTCACACTTGCATTTTGTAGGTGAAGCCCACATATTTGAAGGAAAAAGAAAAACAATGGAGGTGAATGGAGGCAACATCCACATTTTGGTTTTCAATTTCTTTTGATGTTTGATTTCCATTCCTTTATTGAGTGTGATAGGATCTATTTTCATTGTAATTTAGGTTTGTGGTTTCCTAATTTGATATTGCTTTGATGTTTTTCCATTTTCCTACCTCACATTTTCTTGGGGAACCTGACTTGAACATGCAAAATCTTTCAATTATATGAATCCATTTTTGCATCAAAGTTTTATGTATTAATCTATTTTTGCATGTAGGTTTTTTGACCTAATTTGTTCTTGCATGCAAGTTTAATGTGTGGATTTGTTGTTGCATGTAGATTTTTTATGCTAATATGTTGTTGCATGCAGGTTTTATGAGAGGATCTATTATTGCATGTGGGTTTTATGGAGTTTAAACAATGATTCATGTAGGATTTCCTAACATGCAGTGAACAACAATTCTTTACATAGCCTAATTAGGAGGTTTTTGTTAGGATAACCGGTGAACAATTGAGAGGGGGGTTGAATTATTTGTTAACATATTATATCATTTAATCCACTTAATAACCTTTAACCAAATTAAGTACCGGTAAAGAAGAAATAGATACCGATGAACAATACAACTTAACAATTAAACAGATAATCAATGCAAAGCAACCATACCACATAACACCATGATTTGTATGTGGAAAACCCAGAAAGAGAAAAGCCACAGTGGGAAGCCTACCCATAGTCAGATGATACTTCTGTAGAAAGTATGTGATACAATGAGGGGCCTACACATGTAGGAAGGCACACTTCCTAGAGCGTACTGCTCATTACAAAAGAGTCTCACTAACTACAAAGAGGTTAAAACCACCTCAAGATAAATGGGCAACAATCCATAATCATGAACTGCCAAAGGTAGCATCTACCATGCCTGATTATAGCCCCGGTTAAGCTCAATACTGGAGGCCTTTGACCTCTTCCTTAATCCCAAATCTATCACCTATGATTGACCAAATCTCCTTCGCATATGATATTGCATTTCAAGACGACGGACATCTTTTCATTCCCATCCTATTATCTACAATGAGATCTTACATCATTTTATACCAGCCCTAAGGCCCAAACCAATTAGGTCGGCCACCTAAAATATATTACAATAAGATCATTACATAAATCCATATTACAATGATATGCCATATCGTCTTTAGACCAAAACAACAATAACCAATTCATAGAACATCTCGAAACATCTCGGTAATGTGTAGAGTACATGTTAACATGATACCAGTCCATAACCTAGATAGGCACCAGACCTATCCTTGGTCCACCACGCCAAAGCAATGTCTTCAAGTAGTTGAAGCATGATCAAAGAACATCTTCAACATTGTGAAATCCATGTAGAAGTTGCACCAACACCACTTATGCATCCCATCAAGATTCCTCAGTAAAAGCTCTACCAATTAAACCTTAAACCAATGTCGGTAAGGGTTTACAAGAGTGTATGATAGCATCCGATTACCAAGTCAATACCAATTGACCAAAAAATACTCAAGGAACATGTAACACATGAAATCAAACATACTCCATTGATCCAAACATGCCGGAAGTGTCCAATAGACAGTCTCTTTTGTCGGTAACACTAGATCTTCTACTGATAACCAAAACCCATCTGTCGGTAACCAACCATAACAGCTAGTGTTGACATTAATGATAAAACATCAATGTAACACATAATCAATTCATCCATAATGCCAACAATCTCCCCCTTTGGCATTGATGACAACACTAGATGTGAAAAAAAATCTAAGTACCAAGAAATGCCAAACAAGTCTCCCCCTGTGGAAGACAACCACAAATATCTTGAATATCAGTAACTCTCCCCCTGTGAATGATATCTCTGAATTTATTTTTCACATCACTATCTCTCCCCCTTTGACATCAATGCCATAAATCTGACAAAAATATGAAAACTATAACATAAACCTCTGAATCTCAAAGGTGACTACTCCCCCTGAGTAGTAGCAACACTCATCAGTGCTGAAATGAATAATATTTCTAATAATGCATGTCGAACTGATGACAAGCTACATCAATCAAGTCTCTGTCGGAGGGGATTTCTAATAATGCATGTCGAACTGATGACAAGCTACATCAATCAAGTCTCTGTCGGAGGGGCAGAAACCCCTAACCTGTCTCTCAAATACTCAAATGATTCCTTAGACAAAGGTTTAGTGAATATATTTGCAATCTGTTATTTAGTGTTCACATAAACCAATTTGACTTCCTTTGCTTCTATCTTGTCCTTCAGAAAGTTATACTTTATTGATATATGCTTAGTCTTAGAGTGAAATACCAGATTTTTAGACATGTCAATAGCTGTAGAGTTATCATAGTAGATAACTACTAGTTCACTACAATTTACCTTGATATCCTTCAACATTTGATTCATCCACAAGACTTGAGTGCAATTAGTTGTTGCTACAACATACTCATCTTTTGCAGTAGATAAAGAAATGCATGACTATTTTTTGTTGATCCATGAAACCAGTTTCTTTCCAAGAAAGAAATCTCCACCATAAGCACTCTTCCTGTCATCAGTATCTCTTGTCCAATCTAAGTCAGTATATGCACATAAAGTGAAATCATCATTTTTAGAATACCATAAGTCATATTCTGTTGTTCCTTGCAAATACCGGAATATCCTTTTTATTGCACATTCATGGTTTTCTTTAGGATTACTTTAATAACTTGAAACAATACTTACTGCATTCATAATATCTGGTCTATTCTAAGTCAAATATAATAGACCACCAGTCATAAACTTATACCTTGTCAGATTTACCGTTGTAGAAGTATACTTGATAGATAATTTCTCACTTGTCACCATAGGAGTACTTACCAATTTGGAATTATCCATACCAAACTTCTTCTACAATTCCCTCAAATACTTAGTTTGACAGATAAAAATTCCTTTGTCAGTTTGAGTAATCTGCAAACCTAAGAAAAATCTCATTTCACCAATCATGGACATTTCAAATTCATTCTTCATATTGTTAGAAAATTCCATTCACAATTTATCTTCTCCTCCAAAAATGATATCATCAACAAATACTTCAATAATCAGAATACCATCATCAGTGATCTTATAATATAAATTACTATTAGCACTGCTTTTAGTAAAACCAAGATTCAAAAGATATTTATCCAACCTTGCATACCAAGCTCTAGGAGCTTGTTTCAATCCATATAAAGATTTCTTCAACTGCAAACCATATCTGTATCATCTATTAGTGAAAATCCATCAGGTTTCTCAATGTATACTTCTTCCTTAGGTTCACCATTCAAAAATGCACATTTAACATCCATTTGATAAATCTTATAGTTCTTATAAGCTGCATAGGCAAGAAATAGTCTAATAGCTTCAATTCTAGCTACAGGTGCAAATGTCTCACCATAATCAATTCCTTCCATTTGAGAATATCCTTTACAAACCAATCTAACTTTTTTTCTTACAACTTAACCATCCTCATTCAGTTTATTCCTAAAAAACCATTTAGTTCCAATAACAATCTTATTTTTAGGCTGGGGAACTAAAGAACAAGTTTCATTTTTTTCTATTTGATCTAATTCATCTTCCATAGCTTTTAACTAATGTTTATCCTTACAAGCTTCAATAACAGATGTTGGTTCAATTTGAGAAATAAGACATACCTCTTCATTTTCCAATCTTCTTCTTGTCATAACTCCCTTGTTTCTATCTCGAATGATTTGATCTTTAGAATGATTTAATCTTACATGCGTTGGTGTCTTCTGAACTTTAGGTTCATTGCTCTAATGATCAGTCAAAGTTAAATTTTTTGATTATGCCGGTGTAACTATCTCATTTTCCTGTACTGATTGAGGTATTGTCAGCTTAGTTAGGATCATTTCAACTGCCAGTTCCCTGTCATATGATATAGATTGATTCTTGTACTTCTCATCCACTTTCACATTATCACTCTCCACAATTTTCTGCACTTTTGTTATAACATCTATATGCTTTGCTTTGAATTGAATAGCCAAAAAATATCCCTTCATCACATCTAGGATCAAACTTTCCAATTGAATCATCTCTTTTGATATAGCATTTACTTCCAAAAATTCTGAAATGTTTAATAGTAGGTGTATGTCCAAACCATAATTCATAAGGGGTCTTACTAGTTTCAACTTTGATGTGAACTCTATTGAATGTGTAGATTGTTGTACTCATTGCTTCTCTCTAGTAGATGTGAGGCAATTTGACTTCCATTAACATAGATCTTGCTACATCCAAAATGGTTTTGTTCTTTCTTTCCACTACTCCATTTAGTTGAGGAGTCTGAGGTGCAGATAACTATCTCCTAATTCCATTTGTCTCACAGTAACTACTAAATTCATGAGAAGTGAACTCACCTTGATCTGATCTTAGACATTTGATTTTCAATCTAGTTTTTGTTTCAACCTTTGCTTTAAAGATCTTGAATTTCTCAAAGGCTTCAGACTTCTCCCTAAGAAAAGTCACCCACATCATCCTAGAATAGTCATCAATAATCAACATGAAATACCTATCACCTTGAAAGCTTCTAGTCCTTGTTGGACCACATAAGTCAATGTGAATTAAATTGAGTACATCATTAGATTTATCATGTATTCTCTTAAAAGAAGTTATAACTTTCTTTCCCAATTGACATTCCTTGCATACCGGATTATGAGGCTTCATAATCTTAGGTATATTTCTAACTACCTTAGTTGAACTGATCTTAACAATACAATCAAAATTAACATGACATAACCTCTTATGCCATAACCAACTCTCATCAATATAAGCAATCAAACATGTCTTATTACTAGCATTCAAGTGAAAGATATTACCTCCATTCTGAGTATCAATTGCAATCTCCAAACCAGTCCTGTTAATGTTTTCCATTTTCTATCTTTAAACTGAAGTTGGAATCCCCTATCCACCAATTGACCAACACTCAAAATATTATACTTTAAACCTTCTACATAATAGACATTATCATTATTATGCTTGTCATCCAGAGAAATAATACCTCTACCTTTTATCATACATGCTTTGTCATCTCCAAATCTAACTTGACCACCATTGTATTCTTGCAAGGATAGAAATTTTCTCTTATCACCAGTCATATGATGTGAGCATCCACTATCAATTACCCATTCATCCTTATCTTCAACTTTTTCTGCCAGTTCCTTTTCTTCATTTATGATAGTCAGTTCTAGTTCATCTTCCTTTAAATTATAGAACACCCATTCCTTTCCATTGCCAGATCCACTAGCAGAGTCTTTTGTTGGTTCATCTCCAAAGTCATCACTTACTCCTTCCTCATCCATTATGTAGCATTGTTTACTTTTCTTGAATCTATATATGTTCTGCTTAGGCTTAAATGATTTCTTAACTCTTTCCTCAAATCTTGCATTCCTTTTAGGACATCTAGATGCAAAATGACCAATATTATTACATGCAAAATATTTAAAAGGTGTTTTTCCTTCATACTTACTTCCTATCGGACCTTTATGTACTTGTCTAGAAAATAAGGCTTCAAGTTGCTCAAATTCTTCATCTTCTTTCCTCATGTCTTCTAATTATTTTTCATATAGGACTTTCCAATTGATTTTGCCAGTGGATGATGATGATGTATGAAAAGCAGGTTCAAACTTTGCAACTCCAGAAGATCTAAATTCTTCAAGCTCAAAAGCAGATAATGTCCCAATCAAAATGTCTCTATTAACTAAAAAGTTAGCCATTGTTCTCAACTCATTAATTGTAAGCCAGGGGAAGGGCTCTCAATACTTTGGAAACTATTTCATCTTCACTTAGAAATCCTCCACAACATTGAATTCCCATAACAATCTCATTTACTCTTTCCATAAACACAACAATTCTTTCATTATCTTCCATCTTTAAGTTTTCATATCTTACCCGGTAACCATCAAGGTTAGCAATTTTGATGGTCAGATCACCTTCATTTAGATTTTTCAATCTATCCCACATAACCTTAGTTGATGATTTATCAGTTAATCCCATGATCTATTGATTAGTAAGTGCACACAAGAGGGCTTCTCTAGCTCTACAATCATTTTCAATATTCTTTTCCATGTCTGCAGGATAAGGATTGCCAGATGCTGGATCGTAAGGTGTGTATTCTTTCTCAGTGATCTCCCAAATATCCTTGTCAAGATATCTAAGATTATTCTCCATTCGAATTTTCCATATCCCATAATTATTTCCATCAAGCGTAGGGATTTCTCTTCTGAAAATAGTTGTTAGTGGATTTGAAGTGTTAGGTACCATAGGATCTACCTCAAGCAATTAAGCTTCTGCAAGAGAGGACCAAAGCTCTGATACCAATTGTTAGGATAACTGATAAACAATTGAGAGGGGAGTGAATCAGTTGTTAACAAATTATATCATTTAATCCACTTAATAACCTTTAACCAGATTAAGTACCGGTAAAGCAGAAATAGATACTGGTAAATAATACAACTTAACAATTAAACAGATAATCAATGCAAAGCAACCATACCACATAACACCATGATTTTTACATGGAAAACCCGGAAAGGGAAAAGCCATGGTGGGAAGCCTACCCATAGTTAGATGATACTTCTGTAGAAAGTATGTGATACAATGAGGGGCCTGCACATGTAGGAAGGCACACTGCCTAGAGCGTACTGCTCATTACAAAAGAGTCTCACTGACTACAAAGAGGTTAAAACCACCTCAAGATAAATGGGAAACAATCCATAATCATGAAATGCCAAAGATAGCATCTACTATGCCTAATTACAGTCCTGGTTAAGCTCAATACCAAAGGCCTTTGACCTCTTCCTTATTCCCAAATCAATCACTTATGATCAACCAAATATCCTTTGCATATGATATTGCATTTCAAGACCATGAACATCTTTTCATTCCAACCTATGATCTACAATGAGATATTACATCATTTTATACCAACCCTAAGGCCTAAACCAATTAGGTCGGCCACCTAAAAGATATTTCAATAAGATCATTACATAAAGCCATATTACAATGATATGCCATGTCATCTTAAGACCAAAACAACAATAACCAATTCATAGAACATCTTGAAACATCCCAGTAACGTGTAGAGTACACGTTAACATGATACTGGTCCATAACCTAGATAGCCACCAGACCTATCCTAGGTCCACTTGTTGGCATTATGAGAACCAGCATGAGCCTTATGTAAACTGGCATGAAGACATAATGATATTGTATGTTGTCATTGATGTCAATATGAGACATAGTGTGAACCGGCACATGAGATAAGAGAAGAAAGAGATACCGGCATATGTGTGAACTGGTATATGCCTAAGTGAAGTGGCACATTTGTTCAAAGTGAACCAAAATGCAGTTATGGGAACCAGCACATGGAAGCACTGTATGACTACCGATTGGTAAGGTAGCTTCCACTTCAGGGTTTCCGGTTGGAGTATCTCAAGTCTATGTGACTCAATTGGTGATCTTTGTGTGATGAGTCAATAGTATGATGGAGGACAGATCGTGTTGCCACGTAAGCTCTGTGCGCATGAAGGATCTTGCATGAAGAAGACTATTCCTATCTACCTTGGGAATGTGTGAAGTCTATCAAATAGTGATAACGCGTGATGGGTTATTAGCTGCCTTGAAAATGATGGATAATGGACGATGGAGAATGTCTTCAGATCGACTCAAGACTGGTGCATTCAATGCAGTATGTTTCAACGGTCAAGATTGAACCGTTTGAATTGCTCAACCTAACAGGTTTAGGGTTTAGGGTTTTTTCTACCAACCTGTATGTTCCCTATAAGGTCAATGTTAGGTTTCTGTCTAAAGTTGTTGGCAAAAAGTAGTAAATGTGTATCCAATGAAAGTGATACAAGATTCTTGCTAGACCATAGGAGAAAAGAGATACCTGCAAAGTGTATGTGCAAAAGGAGAAGAGGAGCCTAAACAGATCTGTATTAGTATTAAGTACTATTAACAGATCATTGTAATACCTGTTGATCTCTAACCACTTCAATAGTTGCAAAATCCCCTAACAGGGTAGCCTTAACTAGCTTGATTCAAAATCCCTTAAATCGGGTGGTCTTAACCGGCTTGCTGTAAATCCCTTAACTAGGTAACTCAAAGCTAATGAGTTTTGAGAAGCTAGAAAAGCTTAGGAGATCCTTTCAGCTATTGAGTTCTTAAAATCCTCTAACAAGGTGACCCTACCAGGTTTAACCCTTAACTGGGTATCCCTTAATCGGGTGATCCCTAACAGGATCGGTTTCTACCAAAACCCATTGTAATGTTCTTAACCAGACAAGGCTCCTAATAGAGTGGACTTCTAAAGAGTTCAAAAAGTATCTTGTGGGTATTCATCCCCATCGTGGTTTTTCCTAGTTGGGTTTCCATATGAAAAATATGTCTGTCATGTGAAATGCTTTTGTCTTGTGATGCTTTGTTTTATCTGTTATGCACATGAAGTTTCTATGTTTTATGCCTATCTATAAAACATATTGAACTCACTGTTGTGAAGATTTGATGGTTAGGTTTACTAGTTCATGCATGAGAATATTATGATAATGTGGTATTGAGCTAAGAGAAAAGCTTAGTAAGTGACTGGTTCATGACTGATTCAGTTATTCTGGATGCTACCGGTTGCACTCTATTTTATTGGTATCTCTATTTATCAGTCATTGACAGTGGTTGCTGTCAAATCGGTTTTGAACTGTATTTGTGTCTATACTGATTCACCCCCCCCTCTCAGTACCGGTTTGGTACTAGTGGTTCATCATTGAGTTATCAATTAGTATCAGAGCACTCCAGGTCCTCTGTGTTGTAAGCTTAACCGCTTGAGGAAAAGATCCTAGCCAAATGATGAAGAGGGAAGGTCCAAAGTTCAACAGGGAAAACTTTGGTATATGGAAAGACAGGATGAAGATATTCATAAAAAGTATGGGTGTTAACCACTGGATTTATGTTGAAAATGTATATGTTGTTCCTATCGGTACTCTCACTAATGACCAAAAGAGAGAGATACAAGAAAATGGGCAAGTCATGGAAGCCCTCATCAGTAGTCTATCTGACATTGAGTTTATTGATGTTCAGGACAAAGCAAATCCCAAAGAAGTATGGGATGCTCTTGAAAATATCTATGGTGGTGATGAGCATGTAAAATAGGCTAAGGAAGAGAGCTTGAGAGGAAAGTTTGAAGACATGAGAATGGTTGAAGGAGAGACCATTCAGTAATATGGAATAAGAATCAAAATAGTTGTTGGAGAAATAAAGAGTGCAGGTGGAAAAATAGAATATTCCACTATGGTAAGTAAAGTCCTGAGATCCCTGTTGCTGGTCTATGCAATAAGGGTTGCTGCTATTCAGGAGCTAAGATCAATAGACAAGTCTAAGGCATCCTTAGACTCCATCATAGCCAAGTTGATAGCCTATGAGCTAAATAGCTTTGATGGTAGTGTTCAAAAGTCAGAATCAGCTTTTAAAGCTTCTGCTATACCATCCAGAAAAGGAAAAGAGGCTAGCACTAATGGGGAACCTAGTCAGAATAAAGAGATGAAGGATGAAGAGTTTCTGATGGAATTTGAAGCTCTTCTGGCCAGGAGATTCCCAAAAGGAACTGGTAAATACAAAGGTAAACTACCTTTGAAATGTTTCTCCTGCAACCGGATAGGACATATTGCTATGAACTATCCTAATAGTGACAACAAGGACAAACTGGAAAGGTTCAAGAAATTCAAAGGAGGAAACCAGAGAAAAATTTTTGTGGTAGTTGATGAAGGTGTCATAGATGAGGAATCTGAAGATGAAGAAAATGAAGACATTGTGTTCATTTCTATAAAGGAAGATGTGACAGACAAGAAGGCTCTTGTCTCTCGGTTTGATGATTCCAATGAGTGGATCATTAACAGTGGTTGCTCTCACCATATGACTGGTGACTGAAGCAAGTTTCTATCATTAGAAGAGTATGATGGTGGTGTGGTTTTCTTTGGCAATGATGCACCATGCATGGTCAAAGGCAGTGGGTCCATCTCCTTGAATGGAAAGAGTAGTGCTGACAATGTGTATTGGGTTGATGGTCTCAGACACAACCTTCTAAGTGTTGCCCAGTTAAATGACAGTGGACTCGCTCTGCAATTCAAGAATGGAGTTTGCAAAATAAAAGGTAAAGATGGTAAATTGGTATTCGCCAGCATGCAAACTAAAGGTAGCCTATTTCATCTAAATGCTAATATAAGTACATGTCTTATGGCTAAGCTTGATGATAGCTGGATATGGCATAGGAGATTCTGCCATGTGAAATTTGACAACATTGTGAAGGCTAGTAAGAGCAAGGCAGTTAGAGGGTTGCCGGTGCTAAGCAAACCAGATAATACCTTGTGTAGAGAATGTCAATTGGGGAAAATGTCTTCCTCAAATTTTAAAGGTAAATCTTTCACTACTGACAACTTGCTTGATCTTGTGCATATTGATTTATGTGGTCCTATGAAAACTAGAAGTGTGTAGGGTGATAGGTACTTCATGATTCTCACTAATGACTGCTCAAGAATGATGTGGGTCACATTCTTGAAAGACAAGACAAAAGCTTTTGGGAAATTCAAAGCTTTTAGAGCATTAGTGGAAAAGGAAAGCGGTAAAAGGATCAAGTGTCTCAGAACTGATCAAGGATGGGAATTCACTTCCAGTGAATTCAACAAGTACTGTGAAGAATTTGGCATCAAGAGACAGCTATCTGCCCCCCAGACTCCATAGCAGAATGGTCTAGCAGAGAGGAATAATCAGACTGTGGTTGAAGCAGCTAGAACTATGTTGATCCAAGGAAAGGTTGCTCACACCTTTTGGAGAGAAGTGTTGAGCACTGCAGTTTACACTATGAACCGGGTACTCATCAAAAAGGGCAAGGACAAAAATCCTTATGAGTATTGGACTGGTAAGAGCCCTGTGGTAAATTATTTTAAGGTCTTTGGTAGCAAATGTTACATCAAGAGGAGTGAACATCAGGGCAAATTTGAAGCTAAATGTGATGAAGGAATATTTCTAGGATATTCCACCAAGAGTAAAGCTTTCAAGTGCTACAACAATAGGACTCAGAGAATTATGGAAAGCATCAATGTAAGAGTTGATGAATCCTCTGAGAAGATTGAGAAAACTGGCAGTGAGCAAGTTGTAAATGAACCGGTTGCAACCTTCTGGGAACTGGTTGTCAGTCAAGTGAGCACCAATAACAATGTTCCTAAACCAGTGAATGTTGATACTGATGAAGATAAGGATGAAGAAGAAAAGCAAGAAGAACCAATTAAAACCATTCCTCAGTATGTCAAGTTGAATCATGATCCCAAGAAGATCATAGGTGATAAGGATGCAAGAATCCTTACTAGAAGAAAGATCAGAGAAAACTTATGCATGATCTCTGAATTTGAGCCTAAATCATTCAAAGAGGCTCATAATAATAAAGACTGGATCAAGGCAATGGAAGAAGAACTTGACCAAATAGAGAAAAATGGTACATGGTCCTTGGTACCCAGACCAGAGCATAAGAATGTCATTGGAACCAAATAGGTGTTTAGAAATAAGTTGAATGAGGATGGCACAGTGATTAGGAATAAATCTAGACTGGTATGCAAAGGATATGCTCAAGAAGAAGGTGAAGACTATGGGGAAACCTTTGCTCCTATAGCCAGATTGGAAGGAGTTCATATGCTTCTTGCATATGCAGCTTTTAAGAGATTCAAGGTGTATCAAATGGATGTGAAATCTGCATTCCTAAATGGTGTACTTGAAGAGGAGGTATATATTGAGCAACCAGATGGGTTTACTCTATCTGAAGATAGTGACATGGTATGTAGGCTACACAAAGCATTATATGGTCTAAAGCAAGCACCTAGGGCATGGTATGATTGCCTACATTCCCATCTTGTGAATATTGGATTTGAGAGAACAAGTGAAGATAGTAATATCTACTTGAAGTCTGAAGAAGATCAGATCCTGATCTGTGAAGTCTTTGTTGATGACATCATCTTTGGTGAAGATGACAAGATGAGTCATGAATTTGCTGATGAGATGAAGAAAGAGTTTGAAATGTCACTCATAGGGGAGATTAAGTTTTTCATTGGACTGCAGATCCAGCAGATGAAAGATAGAATCTTCATCACTTAGTCCAAATATGTCAAAGAGGTGTTGAAGACTTTTGGCATGGAAGATAGCAAACCGGTTGGTACATCGATGGTGACCGGTTGCAAATTGACAAAGGAAGATGATTCCGCACTGGTTGATGAGAAGGAATACCGATCAATGATTGGTAAATTGCACTATGTAGTGCATAGTAGACTGGATATTGCACATGCAGTTGGCATCACTACAAGGTTCCAGAAGAGTCCAAGAGAATCTCACTTGAGTGCAGTCAAATAGATTCTTAGGTATCTGAAGGGAACAATTGACTATGGATTGTGATACCCATACAGCAATAATTTCAATCTGAAAGTATTCACAGATGCTGATTGGGTCGGTAATGTGGATGACTAGAAGAGCACAACTGGTGGTGCATTCTTTCTCAGTGGTAGACTGGTCTCATGGATGAGTAAAAAGCAGAGTTGCATCTCTTAGTCTATAGCGGAAGCGGAGTATGTTGCAGCTTTCATGAACTGTACTTAGGCAATCTGGATGAAGCATGTACTGGAAGGCTTCAAGATCCCTGTACCTGAACCGGTAAGTATATTCTGTGATAACACAAGTGCTATCAATATATCAAAGAATCCAGTTTTACATTCTAGAACCAAGCATTTTGAACTTAAGTATCATTTCTTGAGGGAAAAGGTTCAGAATAAAGAGATTGCACTGGAGCATGTGTCCAGTAAGGAGCACTTAGCAGACTTATTCACCAAGCCTCTCCCAAAGACAACATTTGTGCATTTGAGAGGTGAATTAGGGGTATTGCCCCTTTAGGAGGTGAACTAAAAGTGGTAGTTCCACATCAATCAGGTACTGAATAGACAAATATTTAGTTGATTGGTGTGTTTAAGGATGCTACTCCTCAGGGGGAGCAACATAAGGAAACAGTGGTGATTGTACCTCCACTTTGGCATTGTTGTCAAAGGGGGAGAAGAAGTGAAACGAAAAGACATCTGTAGCAACTGGGGAGAAGATGTGAAGCAGAGAAGATATCTTTTGTATATTTCCATCAATGCCAAAGGGGGAGATTGTTGGCATTATGAGAACCAACATGAGCCTTATGTAAACTGGCATGAAGACATAATGATATTGTATGTTGTCATTGATGTCAATATGAGACATAGTGTGAACCGGCACATGAGATAAGAGAAGAAAGAGATACCAGCATATGTGTGAACTGGTATATGCCTAAGTGAAGCGGCACATTTGTTCAAAGTGAACCGGCATGCAGTTATGGGAACCGACACATGGAAGCACTGTATGACTACTGGTTGGTAAGGCAGCTTCCACTTTGGGGTTTCCAGTTGGAGTATCTCAAGTCTGTGTGACTCAATCGGTGATCTTTGTGTGATGAGTCAGTAGTATAATGGAGGATAGATTGTGTTGCCACGTAAGGTCTATGCGCGTGAAGGATCTTGCATGAAGAAGACTATTCCTATCTACCTCGGGAATGTGCGAAGTCTATCAAATAGTGATAGCATGTGACGGGTTATCAGCCACCATGAAAATGATGGATAATGGATGATGGAGAATGTCTTGAGATCGACTCAGGACTGGTTCATTCAATGTAGTATGTTTCAACGGTCAGGATCGAACTATTTGAATTGCTCAACCTAACAGGTTTAGGGTTTAGGGTTTTTGCTACCGACTTGTATGTTCCCTATAAGGTCGATGTTAGGTTTCTGTCTAAAGTTGTTGGCAAAAAGTAGTGAATGTGTATCCAAAGAAAGTGATACAAGATTCTTGCCAAACCACAGGAGAAAAGAGATACCTACAAAGTGTATGTGCAGAAGGAGAAGAGGTGCCTAAACATATCTGTATTAGTATTGTATATGGTGAAAATGGATAACAATAATAACGATATTGAAAGGCTAAATGAATCCAACCACAAAACCCTAGCCTAACAACAACAAAGATCCACCATAACATATGAAGATTACCTAAGACAATGCAAATCAAATGAAATCACAAAGATCATACCATCACATGTCCAATAGGGTTTGGATCTCCATTCTTCCTATCTCCATTGATCTTGCTTGATATATTTGCTCTCATATTTTATGTGCACAAGAGCTCAACAAAGAACGGAATGTGGTTGCAAGTAGGATCGTAGTGTAGTCAATTGCATAAAAGATGAGTAGCATGAATGATTAGGATAATTGATTAGGGTTTGATAATGAAGGAAGCATCTCCTTATATAGAAGACACTATATGAAATGGAGGGATAAGATTGAGAGGTGTAAAAGGAGGTCGGTTATGATTAGAGGGTAGATAGAAGAAATAATAAAATAATGAAAGGGGTAGGTAGTGTATGAATTAAGAGATGAATGACATGTGTCATGGGTAGAAAAGGCTAATGAATTAATTAAATAAATAGAGATTTATTTAATTAATAGAAGAAGTGGGATAATTAAATAAATAAGATATTTATTTAATTTAGGAAAAGGATAATTTAAATAAATAAATGTATTTATTTAAATGAGAAATAAGGCTAGAAGAGGATAAATGAATTAATTAAATAAATAAAGATTTATTTAAATAATAGAAGAATTAAGCTTAGATAATTAAATAAATAAAATATTTATTTAATTAAATTGGACAATTTTGGGTGTGTACATTTTGCCCCTCTTTGAGACAATGTGGCTTGTCGTGTTATTTCAAAGAAGATAAGATGAACTGATACAAAGTTGCCCCAGAATGGGAATGATATGAACTGATACAGAGTTGCCCCAGGATGGGAATGATATGCCCCCTCGAGAGATTGGATGAAAATGTCTGGAAAGATCGCAGACAATCTCTCAATAAGAAAGAAAGGCTAGAATGGACTGACTGGATAAAGTGACAGAGTCACGGGATAGTGAAGACTGACTCAGAAAACGAGGGCTAGGGCTAGGGTAGGCTATAAAATAGACCACGGGGGAAAATACATCCTCATTGTCATCTACACATCCATGAGAGCAGATTGCAGAGCAAAGATAGACTAGCGGTAGTCAGCAGCGATGGCTTTCGTTCATAGATTCGACCGCATTCACCGATTTCAGAGGCCAGCAGAGGCAGGAGAGCCGGTAAGTACCACCAAACCTCCTCGTACTTTGATGCATTTAATTTTGTCATTAATGCATGCTAGATAGGGTCATAAATGTGCTTAGACTAGGGTCCAAAAAAGTGTCAAAAATGTCTAGGCGCGTCTGTGTTGGTGCCAGGCGCGTCTGTGCTCGCGAGGCACATCTACGTTGGTGCCAGGCGCGTCTGCGTTGGAACCCGCATCTATGTCAATTGCGGCCACGTCTGTGATGGTCAGTCACGTTTGCGCCAAGAAGGCACATCTATGTCGCGTACGCACGTCTGTGCAGAGCATAGGCACGTCTATGTCAATCAAGCACGTCTGTATTTTTCAGGCGTGTCTGTGCAGTCTGAAAGTGCGTTTATGTCAGGTAAGCGTGTTTGTGCTTGAAAAAGTGTGAATTTGCATCTTCTAGGTCAAATCGGCAGTTCTGTGATGAACATATGCTATCGATTGGATAAGTTGCTAAGAGGATACACTCAAGCAGGTCCTCTAAGGAAGACTAGGATAGCTCAAGGCACTTTGTGATGAACAGTGAGTACCAAGATAGAGTACTTTATGATGAACAGGGAGTACTAAGATAGAGCAACACTTTGTGATGAACAGGGAGTGCAAATGTGAGTAACACTTTGTGATGAACAGGGAGTGCCACACACGTAGTACTTTGTGATAAACAAGGAGTACCACTAGGATAGAAGCAACACTTTGTGATGAACAGTGAGTGTCACTAGGATAGATAGCCATATGCATGTAGATAAAAAGTAGCATTTTATGATGAATAGTGAATGCCACTATGACTGACATGATTGATTTGCTTGACTGCAGGAGTATTTGCCGATGCTGGAGTCATGGGAGAGATTCCCATCTACTCAGAGGTTGCGACCTGAGTTGACAACCAAGGAGCGAGCTGCTATCAAGGAGATGGGATTGAGACATGTGCTATATGTGCCCAAGTTTCCGGCGAACATGGGACTGCTGATTGCATTAGCTGAGAGATGGCACTCTGAGACGTGCACATTCCATTTGCCGATGGGTGAGATGACAGTCACCCTAGAGGATGTATATATGATACTAAGGATACCGATCGATGGGGAGCTGATCCCATACGATCGAGATGGCGACAGGGAGGCATTGAGACAGGTGTTGCAGGACCTAAGACTGGAGATGAGGGTAGGACATGTGGCATGGGACACCATGACATCCACAGGGTTAGCATTGCCGGTAGTGATAGGAGGAGCTATCAGTGGATTCCTGTGTCTGGATAGGGCGACACAGGGTTTGGCTGTGGGCTAGGGAGGAGCACTGGAGACACTGGTGACGCAACATACCAGATATGCTTGGGGACCATGTGTACTGGCACATTTGTATTATGAGCTTCATCAGTTTGTCTACCATGGATCAGTGGGATTGGGCTGCGGAGTGACATTGCTGCAGGTATGGGCCTATGAGCATCTGCCGGTTACTCGACCGATACACTTCAGAGGTAGGGGACATGGATGCAGCTTTGTTCATTTGTATGATATGATCACATCGTAGCCACGGATTGGCAGGCTAGAGCATTGGCGGCGAGTGATAGATGATATTGATGTGGTCATATGGAGACCATATCTGGGCTACAAGCAGTGGGAGGATGACACAGTTGAGCTTCCCTACACCTTCCAAAGCAGGTATTTGATTGGATGGATGCCCTATGTGCTGGAGAGGTAGCTAGTGGACAGGATTGGCCGACAGTTTGGCCGGATTCAGAGGATGTCCTAGGGCTCAAGTTGGTATGCACGGACAGTTAGAGATCAGGCACAGTTTGGGCCCTTGCTGTCATATGATCAGGCAATGACATAGCTAGTAGAGATGATACCCTTACCCTGGGACATGTGGCCAAAGATCGAGGACGCTGGCATGGATGCTGAGTATACAGCATACTGGGCAGAGCATCCCTTCCCACGGTTGACAGATCCGGGAGAGGCATTGGAGGGAGATGGGGGTGGAGACGATGATGATGGTGGAGGTGATGGGGGCCGAGGCCGATGGAGGAGGAGGGGAGCAGTTAAAGAGAGGCGAGTTGCACCTCGGAGGGAGGGTGGCGAGGAGAGGTAGGCTCGGGTGGTGAGGGGTCACGGTGGATTGCCGCTACAGGTGCTAGCAGCACAGGGTCCCAGGCAGGTACAGATACAGGGACAAGGACAGAGATAGGTACCTATACAGGCACCAGTATAGGTACAGGTACAGGCACAGGGGCAAGCACCCGTACAGGGGGAGCCACAGGCAGAGGCAGAGGGGGTTGACCCAGTGGAGGATAAGCTTCTAGATCTGAGGGAGATCTGCCAGGGCTAGGCAGATGAGATCCAGGAGCTGGAGAGGGAGAGGGATCGGCTCAGGAGGAGGCTCAAAGATACTAAGCGGGAGCGGGATCAGGCTATCCAGTGCTAGATAGAGGCTAAGACAGCACTGAGGGCAAGGAGACAGGCCACAGAGGATACAGGGGCAAGATATGCTTATGTCCTATGGGCAAGGGAGGAGATAGCCTACTAGAGAGACCTCTACTATGGTACAGTGCCAATAGATCAGCAGGCAAGGAGCTTCCATAGACCATCGCGGATAGCGACAACTATGGGAGGGAGCTGGAGGAGATAGGCATCGAGTGGTGGGGTTATGGGTCCTCCACCACCACCAGATAGAGGGGATAGGCAGGATGATCCTGGGGCAGGTCCTTCAGGGGCTCAGATTCCACCAAGGCCAGGTGGCTTCGAGGGAGGGAGTTCATCATAGCCTTAGAGGGCTCCCTTTGTATCAGTTTTGTACCATTTTTGTATTGTAGACACCTGCGGGTGCTTTGTAGCCATATGATTTTGACATCATTGTATCATGACACTTTATATATATATATGTGAGATGATTCATCTTTGTGGCAGCTATATGCATGTGTACCTATGTGATGAGATGTTCTTATGTGATGTATGTTTCTATGTGATGGTTATGATATGGATGCAAATATGTACATGATGAAATGCAATATTTGTTCTTTTATGTTTTATATGTTATGCCAATGCAAATGTGAATGTATGTAATGCAAATGATTATTGTGCTAACATGTGTTGTGTGTAGAATGTGATGCAGTTGTGATATCTATATGTATGTATGAAATGCTTATATGTGGTAATGCAGGTTAAACTACATGAAATGCAAATGTTTTTGGTGTGTCATTATACTCAGTCATGTGATAGCAGGCTACACGGACTCGAGAAAGATGATGGAAGTCAATCAAGAAAGGGGGATGAAAGACAAAAGATATGAAAGTGAAAGAGCTTCTTGTGCATTATCATCATTGAGCTTTATTATGGCAAGTAGGTTATGACAATCGAGGCATATGTTCGACCCAGAAAGTCATTGTACCTGTTTGCATGGAGATAAGACAGTTGCAAACAAGGAATGCCCCAGTTCACACTAGACTCACAATGTCCTCATATCCTTGGACAAGTCATAGCATTACTAAGAGACAATCCACAAATAGTAAAGAAAAATAGGTGACAATACCCCATCCTCGCCTTTCTAGTCAAAGACATCCTGGAGATAGAATCTCTAGTTGGAGACATCCTAGAAAAGCTAAAAGACATGTCACCAAAAAAGATGAAATCAAAAGAAAACCAAGACTTGACACCAACATCCATTGAAGTCCTCAAGTTTAGTGTCTCTTGTCACTTGTATAAGTCTTATTTGATTGTAATCACAATGTTTACTTTCACAAAATGGATAGATAGCACTGAACCATATGCTGTCTGAGTCTGTTGAAAGATTTGATTTGTTGAAGCCCATTGTTGCTACTGTGTCTCATCTGAAATTTGACTGAATCCATGAAACTGATACTTTATTGCCGAGAAGATGAAACTTTATTACGGATCTGTGATGCAACTGTTGCTTTATTGTGGATTGTGCGCGGATAGACTGAAGGAAGCTGGAAGACACTGTACTCCTCGAAACATGTGATGTTATCAATTCCACACCCATTACTAGACGTAGGATTTTGCCTTAGCCACAGATAGGATCTAATTTATTATGGATGGAAAGGGAGGAAAAGGGAGGTTTATTATGAATGACAAACCAATCTTGGGTAGATCAATAACAAGCCATGATGGGAATAGGTAAGTTTATTATGGATGAATTGGTCGTGAGTGTGTGCAAAGTGAAAGGATGAAAGAGAATCCTAAAGGAGGGAGGAGCAATGTCTCTACGCATGGCGCTGGTAACCCAGTTTTCACCATGGTACTTGCCCAGGGCACCACCGAAGTGGTTTTCACTATTGGACGAAATTATTTCTCTTTACTTTTTTTTTTTTTTTTCAATGTTTTTTTTGTGTCACAAGGCGCCTGTTTGCCAGGTTTTCACCAAGTAACGATTTTTTTGTTTTATTATTTTTTTTTGTATTTTTGAAATTTTTGATTTTTTTTTTTGTATTTTTGAATTAGGATATTCTGAAGAGCTATGTGTAGAACCTACGAAGGTGCATGTTGTTGATAGGATCCTCCAAAGGTTCACCTTCTGTAGTTGAGAGCTGATATGCCCCAGATCCATATGCTGCTCTAATGATGTAAGGACCAAGCCAATTTGGTTTGAACTTGCCCTTCTTCTCTCTATTTTGTTGATTTTTAGGATGTTCTCTGAGAACCAAATCACCTACCTCGAATGTGCGAGACTTGACTTTGTGATTGTAGCTGCATTGTTCCTTGATTGAATGATATGTAGCTTGAGTGACTATCTTCCTTGATAAAGGAACTGAGATAGAATTACTAGTGTGTGGACTACGTTTGCCCATATGCGTGTCACCTGAAGAAGTTTGGGCATCCCTGATAACAAAGTCCTTCAAGGAAGCTCCATTAAAGGTCCATGATGTATCGCTAGAAGGGAAAGGATGTGTGGAACAAGTGGATGAGTTATGAAGGCTTATGATTATGAAAAGAAGTGAAAGTAGGATAGCATGATGGAGACTTAGGATCAACAAGTATTCTTTTTGGCTTGAAATTGTAGAACTTTTGCCCCTAGTTATTTTGATATTAGGGGAGATCAACTCTTGTTCTTTTTCTTTCGTAGGATTTTTATCCTTGACTTAGATTTTTGCAGAGTCCAATAGCTTTTGATTTTGATCTGGACTAAAGGACTTTTCTTTATTTTTGACTTTTAGATTTTTCTTTTCAAAGATTGATTTTTGATCCCCAATGAGTAAGGGCTTTTGTAATTCTTGTTGATCCAAGTCTGGAAGTGGAGTGGAAATGGAATGAGTGGATGATATGGTAAAGCTATGTGAAATCTTAAGAGGGCTGGCAATATGCTCAATAGATTCTTCTCTGGAACCACTCTTAGGACTATTGATATCAAGAGATGCTTGCACCACTAGAGGAGATTTGCATTCGGACTTAGTAGCCACAACACTAGGTGGTTCACACCCAATTCCTTGGCATTGCAAATTGTTTATAGATTGTTCTTGTCAACTGAATGTCTTAGGAGATAGTTGGAGTTGATCAACATGAAAGATATACTCACCACATCCCATGTCTTTAATCTTGAACTTTTCTTTGATCTCTGCTTGTTTTGATGTAAAAGCTTTCAAGGATTCTGGATCCACATATGCTGATGAAGGAATAGCCTCTCGATTGACTAGTATTGTTATTTCCGATCTAGGTTGCAGATTGTTGCAATATATGAATGGATTTGGATCTGGTTTGACGGTCACTTCAACTCCATTGTGTGGAAACTTGATACATCGATGATATGTAGAAGGGACTGCATTCATTTCATGAATCCATGGACATCCTAGCAATATGTTGTATGTGAGATCTAGGTCTAGGACTTGACAAACCACATCTTTTGTAACTGGCCCAACTCTGAGAGGTAAAATGAATGTGCCCTTGGATGAACGCTTTTCATCATCATATGCCTTGATGGTGATTTTGTTTGTAGAATTCACAACTTTATCAGAATATCCCAATTGTTTAATAGTGCTCAATGTACAAATGTTTAGACCTACTCCTCCATCTATCAGGACTCATTTGATTCTATGTTTGTGTATGAAGGCTTCAATGTGTAATGGTGCATTATGTGGCTGACTTACGGAGGCATCATCGGCTTTTGTGAAAGTAAGTGAATGTGGAACGGAAAGATATCCCACCATGGCTTGAAAATGGTCCATGTTTAGGTCAGTAGGAATGGCAGTATCTCTCAAGATTTTGTCAAGAATGGCTTTATGTGCGGGGGATATGCGTAGGAGCTCAAGAATGGAGATGAGCGTAGGTGTCTTCCCTAACTGTTCTACAAGGTCATACTCAGGTTTGATTGATGAGGAAGCAGTGTTTTTTAGTTGGAGTGCCTTTCAAAGTGATTTTACCTCGATGAGTTGTAACATTACATTTAGAGGTAGGTTCAGAAGAAGATCCAACACCTTTTAGGACAATCTTGGGTCTCTGGGTAGAATTCTCAGACGCTTTGTCCTTGATGATAATGGTAGAGACATAATTGTCCATCGAAATGTGATTGATAGTTGAATCATAGTTGTAAGATGCTCTGGTATAGTTGGTTTGATCCTCTGTGGCTTTAGCTTTTCCCTTGTCATGTTTTGGAATGGTTCCTTAAACATCTCATGTTCTTGATTAGACGAATGTCCCTCAATCTCAATGTCACCTCTATCAATGAGATCTCATATGATGTTCTTCAATCGATGACAATTTCCTATTTTATGACCTTTGCTCTTATAAAATTCACAATACTCATCATCATTCCACCAATTTGGTTTAACCTTTGGTTCATATGGAGGAAAATCTAGAACTGTGATTACCTTGTTTGCCACTAGCTTCTTGAAAACTGACTCAAGTGGTTCTCCCAATGGAGTGTACTTCCTTCGTGATCTGGAAGTTGTTTGAGTATTCACTTGATTGTTTGTAGAAATTGATCCTGAAAAGATGACTTTGGGTCGCACAGTGTTGGCATCAACAACACCATCATTGACTGTGTTCTTGTTTTTATTCCAAAATCTTGGCTTGTCTTTTCCTTTAAAGTCATCTTTGTTTTCCTTGAATATCTTGATGACTCCTTGTTCAATTAAGACCTTTTATGTCGCTAAGCCTTTTTCAATAACATCCTTGAAGGTGGAAAAACAAGCTTTTCTTAGATCATAACCAATGTCTTTGTTAACATTTTGGGTGAACATTTCTACCATTTGTTTTTGTGGAATTTCACAAGAGCATCTGCTAGCTAGGTTTCTCCATCTTTGTAAGAATGATGAAAAAGATTCTCCCTCTTTTTGCTTGTTGTTGCACAAAGTAGTAACTGATATGTTTGTCTCTATGTTGTAGGAGAAATGTTGAATAAATGCCTCTACTAGATCACCCCATGACTTAATTCCAGGTGGTAGTTGGGAGAACCATTCCATAGCTTGATCACCTAAGCTTTGTGGGAATAATCTCATCAAATATGTCTCTTCTGCTACTACCTCAATGCAAGCTGTGAAAAACTATCTTATGTGTGCCTTAGGATCCCCTTTTCCTCTATACTTATCAAATTTAGGTGTCACAAAGTGTGTAGGAAAAGGAGGCATTGGAATGCCCTTGTCAAATGGGTAAGGACATATGTCTCTCATTGTGTATGCTGGCTTTGGTGTATTTATGTCCTCCATTTTCTTTTGTAAGTCCCTGATTTGTTGCTCCAAATTGCTCTTAGGTGGAGATCAACTTCTTGGACCATACCCCATGCTTGAAGTACCCAATGGAGGAGGAGCATGTTGCATATATGGATGATATTGATCATACACATGTTCATATGGAGGAGGTCTATAGTGATGCTACATATATGGACCACTTGGTATAGATTCATGTTGAGGAACACCATATCTATTTTGTGCATGTATACCATACTCTACAGGCATGTCATGTTCTATTGTATTGCCCCCAAATTTGACACAGGGTTTCCTTGTGTCCAAATTTTGAGCATGCCTTGGACTATCCCATTGCTTTGGTGGTTGATCCTTAGTATTGATATGTGATTGAGCATATTTCTCTCCATAAGACTTCCATAATGGTCTGCGAAGGTGAGTATCATATGTTTGCCCATGTGTATGTGGGACCTCTGGTTTTTGAAGCAAAGTTGATGGTGATTCAGGTACCATATATGGTCCTCTATTTCCTCCACTATTAGGTCTCCTTTGATCCATGTTGGAGTGAGGTTGTTGCAAAGGTTGATTTTCCATTATTTGAGACATGTCAAAATCATGAGGTATCTTGGCTCCACTTTGCGCCATCATTTGTAAGAAGTATTGTCTATCCCTCCTCATTATTTCCTCAACCAATCGATTAAAATGGGGATTCATAATGGATTCTTCCACATCTACTGAATGTACTGAAAAGTTGTCCATATTGTCATTGTGTGTAGCATTGTTGTTTATAGTGTCCATGTTCTCAACATTTGGAATGTTTCTATAGGCATCCATGTCAAGTAATGTAGTATGATCAGAATTGAAAAATATCTCATTGTCATACTCATAAGAACTCATGTTTGCGGACTCTTGAGCCTCTTTAGTTTCTCTCCTAGATTTTTGAAGACATGTTTCAACCATGAACTAGGTATTGACCAAGATGTGTGAGACTAGATGAAAAATGGAAAGAGTATGGAAGACCAAGAGTTGGATGAAATGTAAATGATTCTGAAGTGTACTTGCAATGTCCAAAGTGTAAGACCAAGTATGTATGTAGTAGAGTAGGTGTGACTTCCAAAGAGAGGATAGTTTCTCTTGATGAGGTAAGTTGACCTTGACTCTAAGTAAGACCAAATGAGACCCAAAGGTAAGAAACCTTGATGAGGGACCACTTAGCAAAGTATTGTTGTATGTAGTGTGTTGACAAAGTATGATGAGGACAAGCAAGTGAACTTTTGACTCAAGTTTAGACAAATGTAAATGTAATGTGAAATGTGAAGCAATGATAGATTTTGTGAGACCCAAGGACAGGTTGAATGCTAGATGAACCCTGGAGAAATGACCTAGGAAGCTCAAGAATTTTGAAACTGACTGTGTTTGTTTGCTGGACTCTAACAGTTTTTCAATTCCAGACACAGACGCGCCTGTATACTTCATAGACACAGTTTCCCGACACAGACGCGGCTCTGTTTAACACAGATGCGTTTCTGAGATTTTTTTGCAAAGTGTAATGTTGACTGTTGGAACATAGACGCGATTCTGCCCTTCACAGATGCAGTTATACAACACATACGCTATTATGTCTGACACAGACGCAATTTCCTGACACAGACACTATTATGTCCGACACAGACGCGGTTTCCTGATGCAGACGCTATTATGTCCGACACAGATGCGTTTCTGTAAAATTTGTGCAAATTTTTTTCCAATCTGTGAAGTCATTTTGTTGTGACCAAATCTAACTGTTTGACTATTTTTCATGACAAGAGGACATAGTGTTGATGAAGACGCAATGATTGCAAGTGTCTAGACTCAAAATGACTCCAAGAAAAAGTGTGTTGTTTGATGTAAAAATGTTTTACATACACTTGAAGACACAAAAGACACAATGTTTTGTTGTTTGGTCTTGAATGTTTGAATGTTTAAAATAAGTCAAGCACAATTCTTATGGCTGGCCAAGACAGTAGTTGTTGATCCCACATGGGGTTTTACCCCTGAGGCTACGCTATTCAGAGTGGATACTTAGATGCTTGACCTCACTGGCTCTACCCTCGGCACTCACTTCTCGGGTTAGCTAAGCATCAGTCCCCACGAAAACTCCCTGTGGCGAACTTTGTATCTCTACTAAGAACCATATGTGTGTGGGCCGCTACCAGAGGTCCGACCTCTTGCCCCAACAACTAGAAGGATTTGGGCCTCTAAAACAAAATGGTGCTAGTAAGGGCATTCGCTCGTGTGGCCATACATGTGGCACTATTAGCTCTATAAATACAGAAGGCTCCCAGTCGGTAGGAGTTACGCCCTACAACTGATCAAATAAATTTGATCAAACGGGTTTATGGGGAGACATAGTGTCGGTATGAACTAACCAGCACATGTTATTCATAGTTTTCACCATGAATACATTTATTTATAGTGGTTTGGAAGAAGATGGCTTTTCTTTTGCTACCACTTGGGTCATTCTCTTCTCACTAGTAGTCCTAATGACCACACGGGAAGATAGTCCCTCTAAAGATTAAACAAAAAGAGCCTATTGCTCAAGACACAAAAGACAATGATTCAATTTTAGTGCACCAATTGAAGTGTTTGCTAGTCTATGAAAACAAGGCACATAATAAAAATCCAAAAACCCTTGCCAAGGACCTGCAACAAAGAGTTGTTAGTAGTTTGGATTGTTTGAAATAATCACCCCCTCCTGCAAGCACACAAGTTAGGTAAATTTTAAACCCAAAAGACTTTGTGAAAATAGGGGCCTTCGACCAAACGATTTTGCTTTCAAGACAAGCTGCACCAATTTTGTTAACTAAATCTGAAAATGTTAGCTCAAAATAAACCAGATCTGAAACCCTAAATGCAAAATCCGAAAAACTAAATCAATGAAAACCCAAAATTTTGAAACTGATAAACACAGACATGGTTTTACCTTACATAGACGTGATTCCACCCTACACAGACGCGATTCCACAACACAGACATGATTTAACACCTCACAGACGTGTTTCTGCAAAAAAATGTAAAACGAAAAATCCTACAAAGCACAGAAGCGATTAAAATGATCACAGACGCGACTTTGTGACACAGACGCAGTTCTGTGATGCACAAACACGGCTGCAGAACACAGACACGACCCTTGGTCACAGATGCGACCCTTGGTCATAGACGCGGCTAAAAACACAGCAGACACGACTAAATAACACAAATGCGCTTTCCCAGAACCTACAAAATAAAATATTGCCCGTAACACAGACGCGATTACAGAAGTCACAAATGCGCCAAAAAATCAAAAACGCGATCCGAAAGTACGCAGATGCGGAAATATCAAAATGCTGCCGAAAACGTCGGATCTACAACTTCACAATACAAAATCTGCAACAAAATGTTAAATACAAAAGGGACAAGAGTCCCACCGGGTGTGCCAAAATGTATATGGTGAAAATGGATAACAATAATAACGATATTGAAAGGCTAAATGAATCCAACCACAAAACCCTAGCCTAACAACAACAAAGATCCACCATAACATATGAAGATTACCTAAGACAATGCAAATCAAATGAAATAACAAAGATCATACCATCACATGTCCAATAGGGTTTGGATCTCCTTTCTTCCTATCTCCATTGATCTTGCTTGATATATTTGCTCTCAGATTTTATGTGCACAAGAGCTCAATAAAGAACGGAATGTGGTTGCAAGTAGGATCGTAGTGCATAAAAGATGAGTAGCATGAATGATTAGGATAATTGATTAGGGTTTGATAATGAAGGAAGCATCTCCTTATATAGAAGACACTATATGAAATGGAGGGATAAGATTGAGAGGTGTAAAAGGAGGTCGACTATGATTAGAGGGTAGGTAGAAGAAATAATAAAATAATGAAAGGGGTAGGTAGTGTATGAATTAAGAGATGAATGACATGTGTCATGGGTAGAAAAGGCTAATGAATTAATTAAATAAATAGAGATTTATTTAATTAATAGAAGAAGTGGGATAATTAAATAAATAAGATATTTATTTAATTTAGGAAAAGGATAATTTAAATAAATAAATGTATTTATTTAAATGAGAAATAAGGCTAGAAGAGGATAAATGAATTAATTAAATAAATAAAGATTTATTTAAATAATAGAAGAATTAAGCTTAGATAATTAAATAAATAAAATATTTATTTAATTAAATTGGACAATTTTGGGTGTCTACAAGTATTAAGTACTGTTAATAGATCATTGTAATACCTATTGATCTCTAACCACTTCAATAGTTGCAAAATCCCCTAATAGGGTAGCCTTAACTGGCTTGATTCAAAATCCCTTAAATTGGGTGGTCTTAACCGGCTTGTTGTAAATCCCTTAACTGGGTAACTCGAATCTACTGAGTTCTGAGAAGCTAGAAAAGCTTAGGAGATCCTTTCAACTATTGAGTTCTTAAAATCCTCTAACAAGGTGACCCTACCGGGTTTAACCCTTAACCGGGTATCCCTTAACTGAGTGATCCCTAACAAGATCGGTTCCTACTAGAACCCATTGTAATGTTCTTAACCGAACAAGGCTCCTAACAGAGAAGACTTCTAAAGAGTTCAAAAAGTAGCTTGTGGGTATTCATCCCCACTATGGTTTTTCCCAGTTGGGTTTCCACATGAAAAATATGTGTGTCATGTGAAATGCTTTTGTCTTGTGATGCTTTGTTTTATCTGTTATGCACATGAAGTTTCTATGTTTTATGCCTGTCTATAAAACATATTGAACTCACTGTTGTGAAGATTTGATGGTTAGGTTTACTAGTTCATGCATGAGAATATTATGATAATGTGGTATTGAGCTAAGAGAAAAGCTTAGTAAGTGACCGGTTCATGACTGATTGAGTTATTCTGGATGCTACCGGGTGCACTCTGTTTTACCGGTATCTCTGTTTATCAATCATTGAGAGTGGTTGCTATCAAACCGGTTTTGAACTTTATTTGTGTCTGTACTAATTCACCCCCCCCCTCTCAGTACCGGTTTGGTACTAGTGGTTCATCATTGAGTTATCACCACCACACCAAAGAAATGTCTTCAAGCAGTTGAAGCATGATCAAAGAACATCTTTAGCATCCTGAAATCCATGTAGAATTTGCACCAACACCACTTATGCATCATGTCAAGATTCCTTAGTAAAATCTCCATCGGTTAAACCTTAAACCAATGCCAGTACGGATTTATAAGAGTGTATGATAGCATCTGATTACCAAGTCAATACCAACTAACCAAAATATGCTCAAGGAACATGTAACACATGAAATCAAACATACTCCATTGATCCAAACATGTCGGAAGTGTCCAACAAATAGTCTCTTCTATCGGTAACACTAGATCTTCTACTGATAACCAAAACCTATTTGTCGATAACCAACCATAACAACTAGTGTTGACATTAATGACAATACATCAATGTAACACATAATCAATTCATCCATAATGCCAACAATTTTAATGAACAACAATTTTTCACATAGCCTAATTAGGAGGTTTTAATGAACAACAATTTTTCACATAGCCTAATTAGGAGGTTTGAATGAATCTCGCAATTCTTGCATAGTCTAAATTAGGATTTTGATCAAATAACAACAACAAATTTCACATTTCATGCATGCAAAGGGTTTAAAATGAACAACAAATTACATTTAATCATGGTTTAAATTTATCAAATCCTTTTCAAGTTAAGGTGGAATTAACCTCATCTAGTCTTAACTAGGATGCAAATGGATCAGTGAACTCATAACATGCAAATTTTGAATCAAGACTATTTACCTTAGTGTAGAGAACATTTCATTTCCTAAGGGATAAAGAATACCATGTATGCTATGTTTTCTTTCATTTTTCCTGTGTGTTTTTACCCTTATAATTGGGCTTTGCTCCCGATTTGCTTGACACTTTGCACAGGCATTGGTGAGAGGGAATGACCCAAAGTGGTGATGGGATAAGGCCAAGCTCTCCCAAACCACTCTAAATAACTATGTTTGCAACTAAATTTGTAAGCACCGAGTGCTGGAATGACATAACGACGATTAGATTCATCGTATCTATGCCCACCTGAATGAATGCCCTTACTAAAACCTCTTGTGTTTAGAGACCAAAATCCCTCTATTTTTTGACTCATGCATTGTGATACGCACATGCTGAATAAACCTCTCATGTACCCCTCAATTAGAGATAGTAAATTCTTGGGAAGTGATGCCCCTTGAATTCAAAACTTGGTATGCCCGTAGAAGTGAGTTTCATGGAGGGGAGCTAGTGTTACCAAGCTTCTAACTATCCAGTTGAATGTGATATTTTATGGTAAGAGGATTCAACAGATATTGTCCTTGAAATCCTTAGGAAATGTTGTGAAGGTGAATGATTGTTTTGGGTCAAAGTCCAACAAACATTTTGTCTTCTATGTTTGTCAAAAGTTGAATAAAAAATACAAGTGTCGCAAAAATTCATTTTCAAGCGAGTCCAAATATTCTCCAAACCAAATTCAAAACAAGGCTCAAACAAAGGTCCAAAATCTTGTCCAAGTATATATCCAACATTCAAACATGTCTTGTCAAAACATTGGAAATCCTTGTCTCAAAATACTTGTCACTTAGGGTTAGACTTTGCATAGTCCAAACTTAGGTCTTAGGACATAATCATTACTCTTAATTTTAGTCCATTTCATTTGTACTGTCCTCATTTTTCACTTAGGTTTAAAATCATTTTCCCTAGGTCTTGCATTGTCATTTTGCATACCCAAATTAGGTCCTCACTTAAGTTACATTTTGCAAAATCATTGTCAATACCTAAATTGGGTCTTCACTTAGGTCATACTAAACAAAATCATACATTTGCATTTACATCCTTTGTCTCATAGCATTAGGTCATTGGTGAACTTCAGAGTCACATCACTCCCAAGTTTGACACAATTATCAATGCATTTAAGGACACTTAGGATGGTGTAGCCACAAGTGACCCCTCTGATCTCAAGTCGGCAGAGTTGTAAGCATGCCTTTTCAATGGCCTCATATAAGTTCTCGAGTGTCTCAAGAAGGGTTGGGACCACCATTTGAACTCTTTGAAAAATATTTTTGAAGATATTTTCAAGCTTATGTAAGTTAGTAAGGTCTATGTATACATATGCCACTGTATATAGAATTTTGTGTAATTTTTTGGCATGCAGATCCCTACATTTTCCATTGATGTCAAAGGTGGAGTGTAGGGTAGTGAAAAATGTTGCATTCATTCATCTCAGGGGGAGTTCTGGAATTATTGATTTTTTTAAGTTTTGTAGTGTACATATGTTGGTACTGATTTCAACAGCCATTAATCACTAAGTGTTTCCATCAATACCAAAGGGTGATATTGTTGGAAAGAGACATTGCACAATTCATCCAGTGTTGTCATTAATGGCAACCCAAGTCAATTGTTCCATTCACAGTGTGTGATCTGATCCTAGCAGAAGTCAGAATGAAGATTTGGTTAAGTTCGGTGAGATAGAGAAAAGCATCCAACAAAGTGTAGTATTTTGGTTGGAATTTAATTTCTATTGAATATTCTATGTTGTGGATCTATAGGAAGATATTTAGATGTCTGGAGTAGCTTATTCTAGAATCTTAGCCTCTGACAGTGATTATAATGTGGGTTAGAAGATCTGGTGTACAGGTTTTTTGGGCTGAACGATGTGGTATGGCTGTCTTGGATAGTTGATCATTGTCTGAAAGTGATGGAATAATTTTGGTGATTATTTTTGTGATCAAGGATGTTTAGTCAACATTTGGGAAGTGTGTGGACAATTATTTTTGGTCCGCATATGCATTGGAGTTCGAATTGAGCCGACTATGTATGCACGTTTCATTATTTGTATAGTGTTCTTGAAGTCGACAAGTAGAAGACCTAATTTCATGTTGTGGATATATAAGACCCATGGATATGATCATTTTTGATATCAGTGTGTGTGTGGAAAGTGTTTTGTGATCAATTGTGTGTAGTTTCATGAGCGCAAGTGAATAATTTCTACTCCAAAATAGTACAAAAGAGTGGAACAGAGCAATGTAACAAAGATTAAGTGTTTTGTGTTTAACCAAAACTGTACTTTGGCATTTGTAGATATTGCTTTTTAGTTTAGACATTCCAATTATCTTTTGTAAAAGATATTGTAAGACAATGAGTCTACTCAGTGTTGTAGCCCTTCTCATTTTGAGATGTAAGCTCTAGGAAGTGTACTTGAATGCATGTGCATTCCCTTGTAATCTTTATATCTGAGTGCACTCATTTTGTGGGTCTCTTCCCCACTGTGGCTTTTTCCTTGAACGGGTTTTCCATGTATAAAATATTGATGTTATGGTGCTGTTGCTAATTGATTTGTGTTTCTGCACCTTTATTTTCTTCATTTGCATCAAGTGGTTGAAAGAACAAGTTAATAAAGTTAAAAATTGTTGAACACTGATTTACCCCCCCTCTCAGTGTTCCTTGATTCCAACATCCATTTGATGTGTGTGGTTGTGTTGTGGTTACTTATTGAAATCTATTCCAGTAGTACAAACTGTGTTTCAATGGTGGATTTTCATTTTATCTTTCTCTCTTCAGTAGTGAACCTTTCTAGGCAATGATCCCTCCTACAATGACCATCTTGGAAGTGACAAATCCTTTGTAAAATTACCTAAACATGTATCACCTTAGTCAATGTTTCTATATTGATAATTAACATTCTCCATGGTTTTTCCCTTCTTGGGTTTTCCGAGTAAATCCCGATGTTCTTTGTGTCTGATCTGTTATGTGCATATGCTTGTTGTCACTCAAATTGCACTCGTAGTTCAAAAGCTGAAAGCTCAAGCAACTTGGTGACACATGGGATAATTCTTAGGCATGTGGGTTGCCTATAGTGAGAATTAACCTCCAAATGAAGGGTTGGTTCCCTATGAATAATTCTAAACCTTTACCAAGAAAAGGGATAGGAAAACTTAAAATGAAACTAGAAAGAAATTGTAAATGCTAAACAAAGGTGAAGCATCAATAAGATATCTCAAAATGACAGAGGTATAATCCTAAAAAACACCAATCTGCACAAATAGACTTCTGGTTCATAACACATAAATATTTCATGCAAAGGATTTAAACTTCAAGAAATTGAAAGGAAAGAAAACTTTCAAAATCAACCAAATGAGCCAATTTATCACAATGCACAACCTGTGACTTACAAATGAGACAGAAAATTCAAAGGTTATCTAGACAATGACGCAATAAACTAACTCTCAATCAAGGATAAGAAAATGAACTGTAAAGACATAAGCCATAAGCTAGTAATCTTTTATTTCAAATTTTTTTCATAAAACTGCATATGAGCTACAAGAATGTATTCTCTGCTAAAACCAGCCAGAGAATCATCAAGAACTAGTGATGAAAGATAAAACTTTTTCACTTTATACAAAAGCCTTCCAAAAGGTAGAGGAAAGATAACTCTAGAATGACTGAAGATGAACTCAAACTAAAAATATCTCCTCTGAAAATTGATCCTCTTGTAGAAATAAAAAGCCACCAAAAAGGCTCAAAATCATGAGAAAACCTCATGCAATTCAGTTCAAACTCTTAGTCAACTAATAGTTGACCCCTGTGGCACTCAAAAATCAATCCTTATCACCTCAAGATCATAAGAAAGACTCATGTAGACTTGCTCTAAGCTGGGTAACCAGACCTCAAACTACCTAATGGCTTTTCTTCTCATTTCGCATGGATCCCTGGACGCTACTTTGCCTGCCACCATTTTCGGCTTCTAACTATAACTAGCACTACTTTCTTCATCAGGTCATTGGGATAGAACTGAAACACTTATTTTGATGGCCGATGATATGCTCCATTTCACCTACTTTTCTATCAAGCCCGCCATGTGTTACTTCCTAGTTGGTTCTGGGGTTCCTACCCTGCCATCTTAGCATGGCCTGGACTCACTGTTGGAGTGAAGCTCTTTCATCTGATCAACCTTAATTTGCATTTCTTTATTTCTTCCTCTAAATTGCTTCCTTAACAGGCCCCACTACTTGGTCACCAAGTCACGATGAATAAACACCACACATCTTCATCTTGGGGTATAGCGACCACCACTAGATCTTCAAGAACTTGCTTGCTTTTTACCTCTGCTTGTTTGCTTTTATCTCTCCTATTGGTCTCTTCATATTGGGCCTATGGGAAGGAGAAATGATAATGAACTTTGGACCATTGAACCACTTTGAACCAATGAACTTTGAAACATTGAACCACTTTGAACCTCTGATTTGCTCTCGAGTCCACTTTGTCTACCATGTTGGGCCTGCCATTTGAACTGCACCCACCTTGTCGCCAAATCGCATCGATAACTGGGCGAGCCACTTTTCCTTGCGACTTAGCAACCATCATCAGATCTGTGCAATCACCATTGGATGTGATCAATCTATTCCATCTTTACTCTTGGTCTGCCTTGGTTCTTCATCTTCTCTCTACCATGTAGCACATTCTCATTCACTCTGAGCCCACCTAGATGGCCATATCATCAATCGCCAAGTCATAGGGGATAACTATCGATCATTTTCATCATGTGGTATAGCGATGGCCCTTAGATCCAACCTCAAACTATTCGATCTTTAACCTCTTAGCCGCTCACCTCTCCTTTGCCTTTTTCGCACATGCTTTGTCACCAAGTCGCTATGATAACCAGCGAACTTCTTTCTATAGTGGTATAGCGATAGCTCTTAGATCCTTTGGACTATCGTTGATCTTTCCTAAACTTGCTCAATCTTTAGCACCGGTTGATCTTCTCTCTTGTGTTGCATTTACACATGTGTCACCGCTTGATTGGCTCTGGAGATCTGCTTGGGCACCACCTGTCTATCAGGCCTGCCACGCATCTTGCTCTATCGAATATCCTTCTTTCAGCCAAAGTACTCCCTCGGTGTGTCATTTACCAGTCCCATCAAACCTGTAGTTTCATTGATATTATTATGTCGATGAAACTAAGGCTTTAATGAAACCTTTTTGGGACTCATCGCGGCCAAGATCTGCTCGATGTCGCCCATCCATGCAATGTCACCAACCACTGGACCTCCACATGTTTGCCATGTATCTTGGGTCTTATACCCTCTTCTCTACCACATCATCAGTCGCCAAGTCACGATGATATCTGGCAAGCATCTAACCATCATGACATAGCGACAGCTGTTGGATCACCATGATCTGCGTTGATCTTTCTTCAACTTGCTCGTTCTTTAGTATCCTCCCACTAGCCGGTTACAAAATTAAGATGCCTTGAGATGCATACACATGGAATCCATTAGGCCATGAGCTACCTTTTGCCAAAATCTTTCAAGCTTTTGACACTTGATATGTGTGCGGCTTTAGATTTAAATGCTAAAAAGTTCCTCCCCACTACCAATGTGGGATAAATGTTCTTCATGCCTGGTGACTGAAACCACTTGGAAGGTCTCTGGCCTTTTTAAAACCCTCTTTGGTGACCAAGTAAAAACTTTACATAGGTTGATTGCATTTTTCTTTGAGTTTCTTCTGGCCTTAAGGTTTTAATAGCCACGCCATTTCATCTGCAATGGAGTGTAATATCTCTGTGATCTATAGCAAGCTGAGCTCAACCCTCGTGGGAGCCACATTTTAACCCACATGTTGTCTTACTTTCTTGTATCTGCACATGAAGCAAACAAGTTAGACAAAAACAATGCATTTCTCCTTGGTTCATGATTTGATCTTTTCAAAATGAATGAATGCAAGGCTTAAGAAGGTTAAACCCCCTCCTTTTTATCTGACTTTAATCATAGGTCAACACCTAGTACATAATTGTATGATTGATTCAGGTGCAAGCAGTTATGTCATGCCAAAAAGGATAGTTGATAAGATGGGTTTGACATATGAGCCTCTTTCAAAAGGGGTAGTCCATTTAGATGGGATAGCAGTAAACATAGTAGATGTGATTAAAAATTTGGATCTCATATTGCATGCATGCCCAAACTTCTGAATCCCACAAGATGTCTACATCATAGATCTTCCACCTTACTTTGCTTTATGCTTGTCCAAAGATTTCATAGCCAAGTTGGGTGGGTATTTGTCTTCTGATTGGTCACAAATGTTTTTCAAAACAAAATATGGTACCAAAGCGACCATAAATTCAGAATTGTTAGCTAATGATCATATAGAACCATACATCCCAAGTGTTGTTAATGCAAATTTGTCTATACAAGAATCTAATGAACAACCTGATATCCCAGATCCAAACACTCCAATAGAAGGGATACTTGATGTAGTATTAGATGAATGGGCAGTAGAGAATGATGAGGAAGATCCATTCAAGCATATGGAAGAATTAGAGCTAGGTGTCTACATGATCCATGAAGAAGGTGTCGCTGTCCCTAATCTTCAAAAGGATGACAATCAATTGTCCAATCAGCAAGGTGAACAATAGAACAATGAATTGTGGCAACTCTATTTTGATGGCTCAAGGAGAAAGGTTGGTTCTGGTGGTGGTGTTATGTTAATCTCTCCTGAAGGTAAGAAATACTTTTCAACCTTTAGATTTTCTTTTACTTGTACTAATAATACAGCTGAATATGAGTCACTTGCACATGGATTGGAATGGGCTAGAAAAAGAAATGTAAAGTGTTTGCAAGTATTTGGGGATAGTGAGCTAGTGGTAAATCAAGTAAGAGATGTCAATGTGACTAAAAATAATGTTCTTAAAATCTATAAGCATAGGATATGAGACTTAATTGAAGAAATTGATGCTTTCAATCTACTGTCAGTGCCTAGAAATCATAATAAGGAAGCAGACAAGTTGGCTTCCTTGGGTGCTCAATTTGACATACCAGATGAGGTAAGCAATATTGAAAGACAACAATATGTAAAAGTGGTTGTTAGTGTTAGGTCTTGGAGACAACTGAGAGGGGGGGGGGTGAATCAATTGTCAAATAAATTCAAACCAAAAACAACTTACCCAACTTAATGCTTAATACTGGTAAACCAGTTAAGTAAGTCGGTAGACAGTGTTAACAGTTAATTTCTATATCGATAAAGATTAATGCATCAAACATAAACTATTAGTATTTTGGTATGGTTTTGTCATTGATGTCAACACCTACCGAAACACTAGCACTTTGGAGATCCAACAACATTCACCGACAAACAAGTAACTATTGCACAGTTATTGGTATATGGTTCTCTGGCAGGATATAATGTTCACCGGCACTTGGAATGATATGGAAGACACTTGGTAATGTCGAAGACATCGTGTGGAAACTTTGTTTTGAATAATTAATCATTGGTATATTCATGTTTGCATATTTTCTTTTACCAGCAAATAGGTCTAGGGTTATCTAGGGTTACACCGGCAGGTCTATCTTTTCCAGATCAGCATGGCATGCTATGGAGATGATTTATTATTGGTATAAATGCATTAAGACAACATGTTCAATCAGTTATTGCATCGGATATTATATTGTTTGTAAAATGTTTTTATTGAAATAACTTGTAGAGATGACTTACTAAAATTTGTCTTAGGTTATGGTATAAATGTAAGATCTTATTTATAAGATTGAATGTGTAAGGCGAAGAATAATTGTGAGAAGGTATATGTGAGATTAAGCAGAGGTATACATGAAGACATCATTTGAAGGTGGAGTTAGGTTTTTGTAGAAGCATATCAACATTACACCAGTACTGAATCCAACATATAAAGATGCTATTTTGTACAATACATTCTTATTGGATTTAACCATCCAACTGTAGTCAGTGTGACTCCCATTTTGTGATTGAGTAGTGAGCTCTAGGCTGTTGGCCTTTTTGCATGTGCAGACCCCATTTATGTACACTTACTATCTGCAGTAGTATCATCTGATTGTGGGTAAGGTTTCCCACCATGGTTTTTCCCCTTACAAGGTTTCCATGTACAAATATTGGTGTTATGTGTTGTGGATGACTTTATGTTTATGATTCATGCATTAATCTTTACCGGTATAACAATTTACTGTTAACACTGTCTACCGGCATACTTAACTGGATTACCAGTATTAAGCATTAAGTTGGTTAAATGGTTTTTGGTTTGAATTTATTAGACAAATAATTCACCCCCCCCCCTCCCCTCAGTTGTCTCTGGGACCTAACAATTGGTATCGGAGCCTAGTCCTCTTTTGCAGAAGTTTAACAACTTGAGGAGATCCAATGTCTACTAATTATTTCAAGAAGGATAGTCCTAAACCTGATGGAACCAACTATGGGATATGGAAGATTGTGATGGAGACACATCTGAATTGCATTGGTAAAGACATTTGGGAAGTTACAAAGAATGGTTATACTACTATTGTAGCTGGTCAAACTACTCCAACTACCTTAGCCAAAGATGAGGAGAATGATTGCAAAGCAAGAGAAGCACTTCTGAGCGCATTACCAGATCAAAAAATCATGGGATTATCAGATAGGTCTATTGCTAAATCTATTTTGGATCATTTGGAAACATTAAATGAAGGAGATTTCATAGTCAAGATTGCAAAACTTGAAAGCTTTCGAGTCAGGTATGAACATCTGAAAATAGAAGAAGATGAAAGAATTTCTGCTTTTATGGAAAGAGTAAATGAAATTGTTTTGGGTATTAAATGTTGTGGAGGAACCCTAAGTGAGGATGAAATTGTTTCAAAAATATTAAGAGGATTGCCACCAGCATATAAAATGAAGGTTACTGCTATAAATGATTTGAGAACAATGCCTAATACATCAGTAAATAGGGATACATTGATTGGAAAACTTTCAGCCTTTGAAATTGAGGAACTTGGTCTAGTTGCTACTATAAAGATAGATTTGGCCTTTAAAGAATCAACATCATCTGCTCCATCATTTGACAAATCAGACTGGAAAGCCTTTTATGCAAGAGAACTTGAAGAAACTAGGAAGGAGAATGAAGAGATTGAAGAACTTGAAGCACTATTTGAAAGGAAAATGCCAAAAGGTCCAGTTGGAAGTAAGTATGAAGGTAAAGCACCCTTTAAATGTTTCAACTACAATAAGATTGGTCATATGGCTTCGAGATTCCCTGATAGACATGCTAGACTAAGAGAAGAAGCTAGAAGAACATACAAACCTAATCCTAAATATCAGAGATATAGATTTAAGAAGAACAAAGACAAATCTTGTTACATTGCTGATGAAGGTGTCATTGATGATTCTAATGAGGATCCAGTAGATAATGGATGGGTTTTTGTTGCTATAACAAAAGATCAACTGACACCTACTACTCAACCGGTAGAACAAGCCCTAGCAGCTAAAGTTGAAGTAAAGGATGAATGGATCATTGACTTAGGATGCTCACATCATATGACAGGAGACAAAGGTAAATTCTTGAACTTTCAAGAATACAATGGAGGTTTAGTAAGATTTGGAGATGACAAAGCCTGTTCAATCAAAGGTAAGGGTTTAATATCTCTTGATGGTAAGCATAACACTGACAATGTCTACTATGTTGAAGGATTAAAGCATAGTCTTTTAAGTGTTGGTCAATTAGTTGAGAAGGGATTTTAGTTACAATTTAAAAATGGAAAATGCAAAATCATGAATAGAACTGGTTTGGAAGTAGCAACCGGTAATCAGACTAGAGGTAATATCTTTCATTTGAATAACAATGAAAAGGCATGCTTGATTGCACATATAGATGAAAGTTGGTTATGGCATAAGAGACTATGTCATGTACACTTTGATTGCATGGTAAAAATCAGTACTTCTAAGGCAGTTAGAGATCTACCTAAAATTGTGAAACCTCAGAATATAATTTGTAAGGAATGTCAATTTGGAAAACAAGTTAGAGCTCGTTTCAAAAGTATTCCAGAAAACTCCAATAATGCTCTTGATTTGATTCACAATGATTTATGTGGTCCAACTAGAACTAAAAGCTTACAAGGTGATAGATATTTCATGCTAATTATTGATGATTATTCTAGAATGTGTTGGGTTACTTTTCTCAAAGAAAAATAAAAAGCACTTGGAAAGTTCAAAGTGTTCAAAGCAATGGTTGAGAATGAAACTGGTAAGAAAATCAAATGTTTAAGATTTGATCAAGGAGGAGAATTCACATCTAAGGACTTTAATACATTCTGTGAAGTGAATGGAATCAGAAGATAGTTATCAGCACCTCGGACACCACAGTAGAATGGAGTTGTTGAAAGAAAAAATAGAACTATCTTGGATGCAGCAAGAAGTATGTTATCTAAAGCAAATCTACCACATGTGTATTGGAGAGAAGCAGTTAGCACTATTGTCTATACATTCAACAAAGTTCACATCAAAGGTGAAACTGGTAAGACCCCTCGTGAACTATGGTTTGCTAATACTCCTACTCTTAAGTATTTCAGAATTTTTGGAAGTAAATGTTATATTAGAAGAGATGAGTATATTGGAAAACTTGATCCTAGAAGTGATGAAGGAATATTTCCTAGTTATTTATCTAAGAGCAAGGCATATAGATGTTTAAATAAGAGATTGCAGAAAATTGTTGAGAGTACAAATGTAAAGATTGATGAACAATTTAGAGGAACTTCAAGGTATATAGACTCTAAACTAGCAACAAAAATTGTGACAAATGAACCTACACTAAATCGACCGATACAGAATGAAGATCCAATTACCTTGGTACCATCAGAGGATTCCACAGTAATTGAAGAACAACAACAAACTAAGACACCCCAGTATGTAAGATTGAATCATTCTAAAGATCAGATAATTGGAAACAAATTTAAAGGAGTTATGACAAGAGGAAGATTGGCAAATGAAGAGGTATGTCTTATTTCTCAAATTGAACCATCATCTATCAATGAGGAATGTGAAGATAAATTTTGGATTAAAGCTATGGAAGAAGAATTAGGACACATTGAGAAAAATAATACTTGGACATTAGTTCCTCGACCTAAAGATAAAAATGTAATTGGAACCAAATGGGTATTTAGAAACAAACTTAATAAAGATGGTAAGGTTGTCAGAAATAAAGCAAGTATAGTGTGTAAGGGATATTCTCATAAAGAAGGAATTGATTACAATGAAACCTTTGCACCGGTAGCTAGAATTGAGGCAGTCAGATTATTCTTGGCTTTTGCAGCTTACAAGGACTACAAAGTTTATCAAATGGATATTAAATGTGCATTTTTGAATGGAGATCTTGAAGAGGAAGTATATATTGAACAACCTAATGGATTTTCTTTGACAGATGACAATGATATGGTTTGCAGGTTAAGAAAACTTTGTATGGATTAAAACAAGCCCCAAGAGCTTGGTATGCAAGGTTGGATAAGTATCTTTTAAAGATTGGTTTTACTAAAGGAAATGCAGACATCAATTTATACTACAAAATAACTAATGATGACATCTTGATTATAGAAGTATTTGTTGATGATATAATCTTTGGAGGAGAAGATGGAGTATGTAAGGAATTTTCTATTAAAATGCAGCAAGAATTTGAAATGTCAATGATTGGAGAAATAAAATTCTTTTTAGGATTGCAGATTTCACAGACTAATAAAGGTATATTTTTGAGTCAATCCAAGTACTTGAAAGAATTACTAAAGAAATTTGGGATGGAGAACTCTAAACTGGTAAGCACACCTATGACTACAAATGACAAATTATCTCAAAGGGATGAATCTACACCTGTTAATCCAACTAGATACAAATCTATGATAGGAGGTTTACTGTATTTGACACAAACCAGGCTTGATATTATGACTGCAGTATGTATTGTTTCTAGATTTCAGAGTAATCCTAGGGAAAATCGTGAATCAGCAGTAAAAAGGATTTTCCCGTACTTACAAGGCACTGCAAATCTTGGATTATGGTATCCTTGAGATGAAAATTTTGATCTATGTGCATACACAGATGCAAATTGGGCAGGAGATGTGGATGATAGAAAAAGAACCACTGGAGAAGCATTCTTTCTGTGAAAGAGATTAGTTTCTTGGTTGAGTAAGAAACAAAGTTGTACATCTTTATCAACAGCAAAATCAGAATATGTTGCAGTAGCAACTAACTATACACAGGTACTATGGCTTAAGCAAATGTTGAAAGACATAAAGGTAAAATGCAAAGAACCTATTACTATATATTATGATAACACTACAGCAATTGATATATCTAAGAATCTAGTATTACATTCTAAAACAAAACATGTTTCTATCAAACTGAATTTTCTAAGGGAAAAAGTTGAAGAAAAGGAGATAAAACTGGTTTATGTGAATACTAAAGAACAACTTGTAGATATTTTCACAAAACCTTTGCCTAAGGAGACTTTTGAATATCTCAGAGATCATCTTGGAGTCATACCACCACTGGTAGAGACTTAGATAGTTGATGATTGTCATCAACCGAGAGAATTGAAAGACAAATCTTTTTCTCTTGTCTTTGATGAGGAAGCTACTTCTCAAGGGGAGTAGTTGGTATATTGAATTGATTGGTATTTTGTATATGAACTTGGTTATATGAACTTGGTTTTATTATAACTTTGGCATTTGATGTCAAAGGGGGAGAGATATCTATGGAAAAACACATTATCTTTTGAGGAGAGATTGGTATTGAAAATAAATCTTTGGACAAACACATGTTGCTCCCATGGGGAGAAATTTTTGTTTAGAGAGATTGATTGTTTTTGGTTTTTGGCATTTTTGTTTTGGCACTTTAATAGTTTTTCCATCTTGTGTTGCCATCAATGCCAAAGGGGGATATTGTTGGTATTTTGGTATGGTTTTGCCATTGATGTCAACACCTACTGAAACACTAGCACTTTTTGGCACTTTAATGGTTTTTCCATCTTCTGTTGCCATCAATGCCAAAGGGGGAGATTGTTGGTATTTTGGTATGGTTTTGTCATTGATGTCAACACCTACTGAAACACTAGCACTTTGGAGATCCAACAACATTCACCGACAAACAAGTAACTATTGCACAGTTACTGGTATATGGTTCACCGGTAGGATATAATGTTCACTGGCACTTGGAATGATATGGAAGACACTTGGTAATGTCAAAGACATCGTGTGGACACTTTTTTTAGAAGAATTAATCATTGGTATATTCATGTTTGCTTATTTTCTTTTACCGGCAAATAGGTCTAGGGTTATCTAGGGTTACACCGGCAGGTCTATCTTTTCCAGATCAGCATGACACGCTATGGAGATGATTTATTATTGTTGTAAATGCATTAAGCTGACATGTTCAATCGGTTATTGCATCGGATATTATATTGTTTGTAAAATATTTTTATTGAAATAACTTGTAGAGCTGACCTACTAAAATTGGTCTTAGGTTATGGTATAAATCTAAGATCTTATTTGTAAGATCGAATGTGTAAGGCGAAGAATAATTGTGAGAAGGTATATGTGAGATTAAGAAGAGGTATAGATGAAGACATCATTTGAAGGTGAAGCTAGATTTTTATAGAAGCATATCAGCATTACACTGGTACTGAATCCAACATATAAAGATGCTATTTTGTACAGTACATTCTTATTGGATTTAACCATCCAACTGTAGTCAGTGTGACTCCCATTTTGTGATTGAGTAGTGAGCTCTAGGCTGTTGGCCTTTTTGCATGTGCAGACCTCATTTATGTACACTTACTATCTGCAGTAGTATCATCTGATTGTGGATAAGGTTTCCCATCGTGGTTTTTCCCCTTACAGGGTTTCCACATACAAATATTGGTGTTATGTGTTGTGGATGACTTTATGTTTATGTTTCATGCATTAATCTTTACTGGTATAACAATTTATTGTTAACATTATCTATCAACATACTTAACTAGTTTACCGGTATTAAGCATTAAATTGGTTAAATGGTTTTTGGTTTGAATTTATTAGACAATTGATTCACCCCCCCTCTCAGTTATCTCTGGGACCTAACATAAACACAAAGTCATCCACAACACATAACACCAATATTTGAATGTGGAAACCCTTTAAGGGGAAAAACCACGGTGGGAAACCTTACCCACAATCAGATGATACTACTGTAAATAGTAAGTGTACATAAATGGGGTCTGCACATGCAGAAAGGCCAACAACCTAGAGCTCACTGCTCAATCACAAAAAGGGAGTCACACTGACTAAAGTTGGATGGTTAAATCCAATAAGAATGTATTGCACAAAATAACATCTTCATATGCTAGATTCAGTATCGGTGTAATGCTGATATGCTTCCACAAAAACCTAGCTTCACCTTCAAATGATGTCTTCATGTATAACTCTACTTAATTTTGCATATACCTTCTCACAATTCTTTTTCGCATTCCATATTCGATCTTACAAATAAGATCTTATATTTATACCATAACCTAAGACCAATTTTAGTAGGTCAACTCTACAAGTTTTTTCAATAAAAACATTTTACAAACAATATAATATCCGATGCAATAACCAATTGAACATGTCGGCTTAATGCATTTACAACAATAATAAATTATCTCCATAGCATGCCATGTTGATCTAGAAAAGATAAACCTGCCGGTGTAACCCTAGATAACCCTGGACCTATTTGTTGGTAAAAGCAAATATGCCAATATGAATATACCAATGATTAATTCTTCAAAACAAAGTGTCCACATGATGTCTTTGACATTATCAGGTGTCCTCCATATCATTCCAAGTGTCAGTGATCATTATATCCTACTGGTGAACCATATACCAGTAATTGTGCAGTAGTTACTTGCTTGCCGGTGAATGTTGCTAGATCTCCAAAGTTCTACTGTTTTAGTAGGTGTTGACATCAATGACAAAACCATACCAAAATACCAACAATCTCCCCCTTTTTTACATTCATGGCAACACAAGATGGAAAAATGATCAAAGTGCCAAAACAGAAATGCCAAATACCAAAAACCAACAATCTCTCCTAAACAACAATCTCTCCCCCTGAGAGAAACATGTGTTATCCAAAGTTTTTCAATACCAATCTCTCCTTAAAAGGATAATGTGTTTTTCCTTTGATATCTCTCCCCCTTTGACATCAAATGCCAAAGTTACAATAATAAAATCAAGTTCATATACAAAATACCAATCAATTCAATATACCAACTACTCCCCCTGAGAAGTAGCTTCCTCATCAAAGACTGGAGTAAAAGATTTCTCTGTAAATTATGCCAGTTGATGACAATCATCAACTATCTAAGTCTCTACCAGTGGTGGTATGACTCCAATCTGATCTCTGAGATATTCAAAAGTCTCCTTAGGCAAAGGTTTTGTGAAAATATCTACAAATTGTTCTTTAGTATTCACATAAACTAGTTTTATCTCTTTTTCTTCAACTTTTTCCCTTAGAAAATTCAGTTTGATAGAAACATGTTTTGTTTTAGAATGTAATTCAAGATTCTTAGATATATCAATTGCTGCAATGTTATCACAATATATAGTAATATGTTCCTTGCATTTTACCTTTATATCTTTCAACATTTGCTTAAGCCATAGTACCTGTGTACAGTTAGTTGTTGTTGCAATATATTCTGATTCTGCTATTGATAAAGATGTACAACTTTGTTTCTTACTCAACCAAGAAACTAATCTCTTTCCAAGAAAAAATGCTCTGCTTGTGGTGCTTTTTCTATCATCCACATCTCCTGCCCAATTTGCATCTGTGTATGCACATAGATCAAAATTTTCATCTCTAGGATACCATAATCCAAGGTTTGCAATGTCTTGTAAGTACCCGAAAATCCTTTTTACTGCCGATTCATGATTTTCTCTAGGATTACTTTAAAATTTAGAAAAAATACATACTGCATTCATAATATCAAGTCTATTTTGTGTCAAATACAGTAAACCTCCTATCATAGATTTGTATCTAGTTGGATTAACAGGTCTAGATTCATCCCTTTGAGATAATTTATCATTTGTAGTCATAGGTGTGCTTACCAGTTTAAAGTTTTCCATCCCAAATTTCTTTAGTAACTCTTTTAAGTACTTGGATTGACTCAGGAATATACCTTTGTTAGTCTGTGAAATCTGCAATCCTAAAAAGAATTTTATTTCTCCAATCATAGACATTTCAAATTCTTGCTGCATTTTAATAGAAAATTCTTTACATAACCCATCTTCTCCTCCAAAGATTATATCATCAATGAACACTTCTATAATCAAGATATCATCATTAGTTATTTTGTAATATAAATTGTTGTCTGCATTTCCTTTAGTAAAACCAATCTTTTAAAGATATTTATTTGATATTGTATACCAAGCTCTTGGGGCTTGTTTTAGTCCATATAGAGCTTTTCTTAACCTGCAAACCATATCAGTGTCATCTGTCAAAGAAAATCCATCAGGTTGTTCAATGTATACTTCCTCTTCAAGATCTCCATTCAAAAATGCACATTTAATATCCATTTGATAAACTTTGTAGTTCTTGTGTGCTGTAAAAGCCAAGAATAATCTGACTGCCTCAATTCTAGCTATCGGTGCAAAGGTTTCATTGTAATCAACTCCTTCTTTCTGAGAATATCCCTTACACACTAGTCTTGCTTTATTTCTGACAACCTTACCATCTTCATTAAGTTTTTTTCTGAATACCCATTTTGTTCCAATTACATTTTTATCTTTAGGTCGGGGAACTAATGTCCAAGTATTATTTTTCTCAATTTGTTCTAATTCTTCTTCCATAGATTTAATCCAAAATTTATCTTCACATGCCTCATTAATAGATGATGGTTCAATTTGAGAAATAAGACATACCTCTTCATTTTCCAATCTTCCTCTTCTCATAACTCCTTTAAATTTGTTTCCAATTATCTGATCTTTAGAATGATTCAATCTTACATACTGGGGTGTCTTAGTTTGATGTTGTTCTTCAATTACTATGGAATCCTCAGATGGTACCAGGGTAACTAGATCTTCATTCTGTACTGGTGGATTTAGAGTAAGTTCATTTATCACAATTTCTATTGCCGGTTCAGAGTCTATATACCTTGAAGTTCCTCTGAATTGTACATCAATTTTTACATTTGTACTCTCAACAATTTTCTTCAATCTCTTGTTAAAACTTCTATATGCCTTGATTTTAGATGAATAACCAAAAAATATTCCTTCATCACTTCTAGGATCAAATTTGCCAATATACTCATCTCTTCTAATATAACATTTACTTCCAAAAATTCTAAAATACTTAAGAGTAGGAGTATTGCCAAACCATAGTTCATGAGGGGTCTTACCGGTTTCACCTTTGATGTGAACTTTGTTGAATGTATAGACCATTGTGCTAACTATTTCCCTCCAATACACATGTGGTAAATTTGCTTCAGATAACATACTTCTTGCTACATCCAGGATAGTTATATTTTTCCTTTCAACAACTCCATTCTGCTATGGTGTCTGAGGTGCTGATTGCTATCTTCTAATTCCATTCACTTCACAGAATGTATTAAAGTCTTTAGATGTGAATTCTCCTCCTTGATCTGATCTTAAACATTTGATTTTCTTACCGGTTTCATTTTCAACCATTGCTTTGAGCAATTTGAACTTTCCAAGTGCTTCTGATTTTTCTCTGAGAAAAGTAACCCAACACATTCTAGAATAAACATCAATAATTAGCATGAAATATCTATCACCTTGTAAGATTTTAGTTCTAGTTGGACCACATAAATCAGTGTGAATCAAATCAAGAGCATTATTGGATTTTTCTGGAATACTTTTGAAACTAGCTCTAACTTGTTTTCCAAATTGACATTCCTTACAAATTATATTTTGAGGTTTACAATTTTAGGTAGATCTCTAACTGCCATAGAAGTACTGATCTTTACCATGCAATCAAAGTTTACATGACAGAGTCTCTTATGCCATAACCAACTTTCATCTATATGTGCAATCAAGCATGCCTTTTCACTATTATTCAAATGAAAGATATTACCTCTAGTCTGACTACCATTTGCAATTTCTAAACCAGTTCTATTCATGATTTTGCATTTTCCATTCTTAAATTGTAAATGAAATCCTTTCTCAACCAATTGACCAACACTTAAAAGATTGTGCTTTAATCCTTCAACATAGTAGACATTGTCAGTGTTATGCTTACCATCAAGAGATATTGTACCCTTACCTTTGATTGAACAGGCTTTGTCATCTCCAAATCTTACTAAACCTCCATTGTATTCTTGAAAGTTCAATAATTTACCTTTGTCTCCTGTCATATGATGTGAGCATCTTGAGTTAATGATCCATTCATCCTTTACTTCAATTTTAGCTGCTAGGTCTTGTTCTACCGATTGAGCAGTAGGTACCAGTTGATCTTCTGTTATAGCAACAAAAACCCATCCATTGTGTGCTGGATCCTCATCAGAATCATCAGTCACTCCTTCATCAACAATGTAACAAGATTTGTCTTTGTTCTTCTTAAATCTGTATCTCTGATATTCATGATTAGGCTTGTATGTTCTTCTAGCTTCTTCTCTTAGTCTAGCATGTCTATCAGGTCATCTCAAAGCCATATGACCAATCTTATTGTAGTTAAAACATTTAAAGGGTGCTTTACATTCATACTTACTTCCAACTGGACCTTTAGGCATTTTCGTTGCAAATAGTGCTTCAAGTTCTTCAAGTTCTTCATTCTCCTTCCTAGTTTCTTCAAGTTCTCTTGCATAAAAGGCTTTCCAATCTGATTTATCAAATGATGGAGCAGATGATGTTGATGCTTTAAAGGCCAAATCTATCTTTATAGTAGCAACAGGACCAAATTCCTCAATTTCAAAAGCTCAAAGTTTTCCAATCAATGTATCCCTAGTTACTGATGTATTAGGCATTGTTCTCAACTCATTTATAGCAGTAACCTTCATTTTATATGCCGGTGGCAATCCTCTTAAATTTTTTGAAACAATTTCATCCTCACTCAAGGTTCCTCCACAACATTTAATACCCAAAACAATTTCATTTACTCTTTCCATAAAAGAAGAAATCCTTTCATCTTCTTCCATTTTCAGATGTTCATACCTAACTCAAAAGCTTTCAAGTTTTGCAATCTTGACTGTGGAATCTCCTTCATTCGGTGTTTCCAAATGATCCCAAATAGCTTTAGTAGTAGACCTATCTGATAATCCCATTATTTGTTGATCTGATAATGCGCTCAAAAGTTCTTCTCTTGCTTTGCAATCATTCTCCTCATCTTTAGCTAAGGTAGTTGGACTGGGCTAACCAGCTCCAATAGTAGTATAACCTTTCTTTGTAACTTCTCAGATGTCTTTACCAATGCAATTCAGATGTGTCTCTATTCTAATCTTCCATATCCCATAGTTGGTTCCATCAAGTTTAGGACTATCCTTCCTAAAATAATTAGTAGACATTTTATCTCCTCAAGTTGTTAAACTTTTGCAAAAAGAGGACTAAGCTCTGATACCAATTGTTATGTCCCAGAGACAATTGAGAGGGGGGGGGGGGTTGAATCAGTTGTCAAATAAATTCAAACCAAAAACAACTTACCCAACTTAATGCTTAATACTGGTAAACTAGTTAAGTATGTCGATAGAGAGTGTTAACAGTTAATTGCTATACTGGTAAAGATTAATACATGAAACATAAACACAAAGTCATCCACAACACATAACACCAATATTTGTACGTGGAAACCCTGTAAGGGGAAAAACCATGGTGGGAAACCTTACCCACAATCAGATGATATTACTGTAGATAGTAAGTGTACATAAATGGGGTTTGCACATGTAGAAAGGCCAACACCCTAGAGCTCACTGCTCAATCGCAAAAAGGGAGTCACACTGACTACAGTTGGATGGTTAAATCCAATAAGAATGTACTGCACAAAATAGCATCTTCATATGCTGGATTTAGTACTGGTGTAATGCTGATATGCTTCCACAAAAACCTAGCTTCACCTTCAAATGATGTCTTCTTGTATAGCTCTACTTAATCTCGCATATACCTTCTCACAATTCTTTTTTGCATTCCACATTTGATCTTACAAATAAGATCTTACATTTATACCATAACCTAAGACCAATTTTAGTAGGTCGGCTCTACAAGATATTACAATAAAACATTTTACAAACAATATAATATCTGATGCAATATCCGATTAAACATGTCGGCATAAATCATTTACAACAATAATTAATCATCTCCATAGCATGCCATGCCGATCTGGAAAAGACAAACCTGTCAGTGTAACCCTAGGTAACCCTGGACCTATTTGCTGGTAAAAGCAAATATGCAAATATGAATATACCAATGATTAATTCTTCAAAACAAACTATCCACACGATGTCTTTAACATTATCAGGTGTCCTCCATATCATTCCAAGTGTCGGTGATCATTATATCCTATCGGTGAACCATATACCAGTAACTGTGCAGTAGTTACTTGCTTGTCGGTGAATGCTGGTGGATCTCAAAAGTGCTAGTGTTTTAGTAGGTGTTGACATCAATGACAAAACCATACCAAAATACCAACAGTTAGGCCTTCAATTCCAAATAATAGTGTCAATTGGCAAGTCTTTGATTCAGATGAACAAATTATTAATTTCCCTATTGAAGAGGTTGAATTTGTAGCTGGTAATCAACATAAGTTTGTAAAGTAATATGAAAATCAGATTCTTCAATTGAAAACTAGTAAGCTACCAAAGAGATTGGGAACCCTTGAATCAATATTTAACACTGGTGATTAGGTTAGAAAGGAAAAGGGCAGCATGCTAGTTAAAGAGGAGCACTAAGAACCTATTGAGATCTTCAGAGATAAGTTATTAAAACTTGGAAAGGTATGTACAACTAATGAGAAACAGACATTTGTTTTTCTTTGTCAAGAGTTCAATGATGTATTTGCATGGCAATATGAAGATTTGAAGGGATTTAACCCCACATTAGCCCAACACACCATAGAGTTGGAAGTTAATGCCAAGCATGTGAGACAAAATCAAAGGCCCCTTAATCCAAAACTCGAGCATCTCATGAAGACAAAACTAAACAAGTTGATACAAGGTAATATAATCTTTCCTATAAAGCATACATCTTGGGTTTCAAATTTGGTTCCCGTAAGAAAGAAGAATGGTTAGCTTAGACTTCATGTAGACTTTAGAGATCTTAAAAGAGCTTCTCTAAAAGATCATTACCCGCTACCCTCAATGGAACAAATCTTACAAGTACTTTCAGGTTCAGATAGATTTTCACTACTTGATGGAATTTTTGGTTATAATCAGATTCTTGTAAAAGAGGATGACCAATTTAAAACTGCCTTTACTACAAAATGGGGAACAATGGCATATAGGAAAATGCCTTTTGGTTTGTCTAATGCCAAAGAAACCTTTCAAAGGGCAATGGATATGGCATTCCAAGGTCTTATAAATAAATTTGTTGTGGTTTATCTTGATGACGTAACCATTTTTTCAAAGCATGTGGAAGAGAACTTTTCTCACTTAAGGCAAATTTTTGAAAGGTGTAGAGAATATGGAATATCTGTAAATCCTAAAAAGTGCATTTTTGCAGTACATGAGGGTAAGTTGTTGGGCTATATTGTCTCCAAACATGGAATAACCATAGGTCCAAAGAGGGTTAGTGCTATTATAGCTTTGCCTTTACCTGCACATAAGAAAGGCCTTCAAAGCTTTATAGGCAGAATCAATTTTGTAAGGAGATTCATCCCTAATATAGCATTTCTTTGGAAGCCATTGACTAGCATGCTTAAGAAAAATGTTACTTTCAACTGGTCCAAAAAGGCTAAGAATAATTTTGAAGAAATTAAGACTGCCATAGCATCAACACCTACTTTGATTAATCCAGAGTTTGCAAAGGATTTTATATTATATGCTTTTGGTACTTTTGATACTATTTTAGCTATGTTGATTCAATAGAATGATGAGGGATTGGAATAGCCAATAGCATTCTTCAGCCAAGGCCTAGAAGGGTATGAACAAAATTATTTTTTTGTTGAGAAACATGCATTAGCAGTCATTAGAAGTCTAAATAAATTTAGACACATGCTTTCAAATAACAAAATTCACCTTAATGGTTGCTCATCCTAGTATAAAAGATTTTTTGTTGAATAGAGATCTTAATGACAAAAGAGTTGGTTGGATCACAAAAGTGATGGAGTATGATATCAATATAAAGGTAATGAAGCTAACTAGAGGTAAGGGATAATGTGCACAACTCGGCTAGTCACAATGAAAACACCAAACAAGAAAGTGAAGAAGTTGTCCTAGTTCATGAAGATAATGTGCCAATTGTTGTAGCAACACCTCCTACAAGTTGGATGCAAGAAATGATGAATTTTCTTTAGACTGGTGAGTGTCCTAAAGGCCTAAACAATGCTAAATGAAGATACTATAAACTTCAAGCTATCCCTTATATCATTTTAGATGGAATTTTGTTTAGAAAAGATTTTAATGGTATATTCTTAAGATGCATAGATTCAAATCAAACTAAGAGAATATTAGAGGAATTCCATAGTGGACCAGTTGGTGGTCACTTTGCACCACAGACTATAGCATTAAAGATCATGAGGGTAGGATATTTTTGGCCTAATTTGCATAAAGATGCCTATGCTTGGGTAAGGAAATGTAAGAATTGTGCAATATTTGTAGGCAAATAGAAGATGGAAGCTTTACCCCTACAACCTGTTCAAATTGAACAACCACTCATGAAGTGGGGTCTTGATTTTATCAGGTCATCAATCCACCTTCAAGTTCTAGGCATAAATGGATCTTGACAGCCACTGATTACTTTACCAAGTGGACTAAAGTTGTACCCTTGAAAGAGGCAAATGAAAGTGCAGTCCTAAACTTTTATCAGGACTTAGTAGCAAGGTTTGGTATCCCTGATTCTATTATTTCAGACAATGCAATAGCTTTTGTAGGATTTAAGATTACTGATTGGGCTATCCAGAATAACATATTTTTGAGTACTTCATCCAATTATTACCCTTAGGGTAATGGATAAGCAGAGTCTACTAATAAGAACTTGATTAGGATAATCAAGAGAACAATAGAAGATAATTAAAGAACTTGGCACACTCAGTTGAAACATGCATTGTGGGCTGATAGGATCACCCCTAAGAGAGCTACAGGTATATCTCCCTATGTCCCTGTTTATGGTAAAGAGGCAAGACTCCCAATTTCAGTTGAAATACCTACACTAACTCTGATTAGAGAGCTAGAAATGTTGCAAGAAGAACCCATGTAAGTTAGGTTGGCAAAACTAATAGAGTTGGAGGAGGTAAGAAAGCAAGCATTGTTGACTATTGAAAATCATCAAGCTCAAATGAAGAGGACTTTTGACAGAAAGGAAGCTCTAAGAGTTTTCAATGAGGGAGATTTGGTTTTGAAATGGGATGAATTAAAGAGTAAGCTTGGAAAGTATACTAAATTTGATACCGTATGGGATGGCCCATACATCATTACTGAGAAAAAGGAACATAAGGATTTTCAACTTTCAAAGTTGAATGGTGAGACCCTTCCAATCCTAGTTAATGGGATTCATCTCAAAGTTTGCCTTTGAGATTTCATTTAAGCTAATAAGTGATGATACATATTCTATTTTTGCTGTTCTGTTTTTCAATAAGTGCTCATGCACAGTTTTGTGGTTTTTGTTTTAGGCAGCATGACTTGTTTTTTCCTAGTTTTCCCATTTTGTTTTGTTGTCATGCTGCAGAGTAGCTAAATTTTCAAGAAGTTCTATTTGGAGAGAGGGCTAAAATGACTCCATAAGCCCAATGGATAAGCCATGACTAGTCTATAGTGTTTAGCAGGCACACTCCGCAGAAGTCGCCAAAAATATTACCAAATTTTGCACATGCCAAAATTAGTGCCCTAATGAAGCCTTGCATTCATTCATTTTGAAAAGATCAAATCATGAACTCGAGAGAAATGCACTGTTTTTGTCTAACTTGTTTGCTTCATGTGCAGATATAGGAAAGTAAGATAGCATGTGGGTTAAAATGTGGCTCCCACAAGGGTCTCAACATGTTGTAGATCACAGAGATATTATGCTCCATTGCAGATGAAATGGCATGGCTATTAAAACCTTAAGGCAAAAAGAAACACAGAGAAAAATGCAATCGACCTGTGTAAATTTTTTACTTGGTCGCCAAAGAGGGTTTCAAAAAGGCCAGAGACCTTCCAAATGGTTTTAGTCACCAGACATGAAGAACATTTATCCCACATTGGTAGTGGGGAGGAACTTTTCAACATTTAAATCTAAAGCCACACACATATCAAGTGTCAAAAGCTTGAAAGCCTTTGGCAAGAGGCAACTTGTGGCCTGGTGGACTCTATGCACATGCATCTCAAGGCGTCTAAATTTTGTAATCGGCTGGCAGGAGGACACTAAAGAATGAACAAGTTGAAGAAAGATCAATGCAGATCGCGGTGATCCAATAGCTGTCTCTATGTTGTGATGGTTAGATGCTCGTTGGATATCATCGTGACTTGGCGACTGATGGTGTGGCAGAGTAGAGGGTATAAGACCCAAGATATGTGGCAGATAGGTGGAGGTCCAGTGGCTGGTGACATGGCATGGATGGACAACATCGAGCAGATCTTGGTCGTGATGAGTCCTGAAAAATTTTCACCGAAGCCTCAATTTCATCAACATAATAATATCGATGAAACTGCAGGCTCGATGGGACTGGTAAATGGCTCACTAAGGGAATACTTTGGTCAAAAGAAGGATATCCAATAGAGAAAGATGCATGGTAGGCCCGACAGACAGGTGGTGTCTAGGCAGATCTCCGAAGCCAATCAAGTGGTCACACATGTGTACATGTGGCACAAGAGAGAAGATCAGTCAATGCTCAAGATCAAGCAAGTTTAGGAAAGATCAATGGTAGTCCAAAGGATCTAAGGGCTATCGCTATACCACTATAGAAAGAAATTTGTTGGTTATCATAGCAACTTGGCGACAAAGCACATGTAGAAAAGGCAAAGGAGAGGTGAGTGGCTAAGAGGTTAAAGATCGAATAGTTTGAGGTTGGATCTAAGGGTTGTCGCTATACCGCATGATGAAAGTGCTCGATAGTTATCCCCTGTGACTTGGAAACTGATGATATGGTCATCCAGGTGGGCTCAGAGTGAATGAGAATGCACCACATGGTAGAGATAAGATGAAGAATCAAGGCAGACCAAGAGTAAAGATCGAATAGATTGATCACATCCAATGGTGATCGCACAGATCTGACGGTGGTCGCTAAGCTGTAAGGAAAAGTTGCTCACCTAGTTATCGATGCAACTTGGCAACAAGGTGGGTCCAGTCTAGATGGAAGGCCTAACATGGTAGACAAAGTAGACCTGCAAGAAAATGAGAGGTTGACATGTGGCAAAAGGCTATAGATGAGCACATGTATATATTTTTTAAGTCAACTTTGAAATTGAACTTTGAACCAGTTCAAAGTGTTTTAATGGTTCAAAGTGGTTCAATGGTTCAAAGTTCATTGGTTCAAAGTGGTTCAATAGTCCAAAGTTCATTATCCTCGCTCATTCCCATGAGCCCAGGATGAAGAGAGCAATAAGAGAGATAAAAGCAAACAAGCAGAGGTAAAAAGCAAGCAGGTTCCTGAAGATCTAGTGGTGGTCGCTATACCACAAGATGAAGATGCGTGGTGTTTATTCATCACAACTTGGTGACCAAGTATTGGGGCTCACTAAGGAAGAAATAAAGAAACATAGATTAAGGTTGATCAAATGGAACAACTTCACTCCAGCAGTGAGTCTAGGTCATGCTAAATGGCAGGGCAGGAACCCCAAAACCAACCAGGAAGTGACATGTGGCAGGCTCGATAGAAAAGTAGGTGAAATGGAGCATATCATCGGCCATCAGAATAAGTGTTTTAGTGCTAACCTGATGACCTGATGAAGAAAGCAATGCTAGTTACAATCAAAAGCCGAAAGCGGTGGCAAGCAAAGTAGCATCCAGGGATCCATACAAAATGAGAAGAAAAGCCATCAGGTAGTTTGAGGTCTGGTTACCCAGCTCAGAGAAAGTCTACATGAGTCTTTCTCATGATCTTGAGGTGATAAGGTTTGATTTTTTAGCACCATATGGGTCAACTTTTAGTTGACTAAGAGTTTGAACTAAATTGCATGAGTTTTTCTCATGATTTTGAGCCTTTTTGGTGGCTTTTTATTCCTATGAGAAGATCAATTTTTAGAGGATATATTTTCAGTGGGAGTTCATCTTCAATCATTTTGGAGTTATCTTTACTCTACCTTTTGGAAGGCTTTTGTATAAAGTGAAATTTTATTTATCTTTCTTCACTAGTTATTGATGATTCTCTGGCTCATTTTAGCAGAGAATACATTCTTGTAGCTCATATGCAGTTTTATGACAGAATTTTGAAATAAAAGATTACCAGCTTATGCCTTATGTCTTTACTGTTCATTTTATTATCCTTGATTGAGAGTTAGTTTATTGTGTTATTGTCTAGATAACCTTTGAATTTTTTGTCTCATTTGTAAGTCACAGGTTGTGCATTGTGATAAATTGGCTCATTTGGTTGATTGTGAAAGTTTTCTTTCCTTTCAATTTCTTGAATTTTAAATCCTTTGCATGGAATATTTATGTGTTATGAACTAGAAGTCTATAATTCTAATACTAAATATAAGTACAGATCCAATAGACAACAAGATTAGATGGGGGGGTGAATCATACAAACTTAATCTTTCATAAAACCATCAAATTCAACCTTGGTAACATATATTTCAGTAATATAACCAAAATGTAAAACATGAAAACTCAAAAAGCATATAAACATCATAAACCTCATAACACAAGATTTAACGTGGAAACCCAAATAGGGAAAAACCACTATGGGATTTCGGACCCACTAAGAAATGTACTCTTCTAGAGTATGCTCAGTTAAAAGCAAATCCTGTTAAAGATTACAAACACATTGCTAAATGTGACCCAGTTAAGGGATTTCCCTCATATCTGTTAGGATCCTCACCTTGTTAGAATTGACCTTGTTAAAGGATTTTAAACACTCAATCATAATGTCACCTTGCTAGAGGGTTTTACAAATAAGACTGTTAAGTCCACTCGGTTAAGAGATTTTCTATCACTTTCACAAAATAACAGTAATAAAATCTATCTGCAACTTCACATCTAAAATGCTAAAGCAGATTCTTATTTGTTCAATACAATCTAGACATAGAACTAATCTTATCCATCTGTTGGGCTTCTATACTCTGTTATTCAAATAGGTCTTTGAGCTTTTGTGCTCAGTAATCACTATGTAGCATCCCTATGCATACACTTGCCCGCATACATTGTTTATCAATAGTTTGCTATTTATAAACAATTAGGTAACCACTTAATCTCCTTGATCACATTTCCCATGATCAATCATAGCCATCAGATCTTCAATCTTGTCCAGGTTCAATGCATCTTTCAATATGAAAACATTTTACCCCACCTAGGAACTTGCATATATTTCTTGGAACTTGTGCCAGGGTATTGCGGTTCAATCTACGTTGTAGATCTTCATGTCGACTTTCTATTGCCTTAGATTCATTAACAAACTATATTAACGGCATACCAATCATTCAATCAATTCCAGCTCATTAGCTTCCTTCATTAAATAACGAATGCAAACATTTAATGCATTCTGTTATAGCTCAGTTACAACTCCGTAACAACTCGGTAAATACTAAACTTCACTCGGTAGACATTCCGCCTTCATTAACCGATAGTGATAACCTTAGGGTTTACCGACTAGGTTCTTTGCTTGATAACATAGTATAGTATTAACCTTTACAATTTACAACATATGTATGATGTTAAAACAATCTAAAATATCATGATCTCATCATTTTCTAACTCGGTAATAGTTGCCCATTGAATACCTTATTCATCCCTATATTCATCATATTCTTTCTTGTGTCTTTTACCGACATTGTTATATTCTTCAAATCATACTTCTCAAGATATGGCAACATCATACTGAATTAGAAAATCAATTTCTTGACATCAATGACAAAATAATTATATCAAGACAATAAACATCCTTAATCAGTTATATCCATAATTATCAACAACCTTCTCAATATCCTTATGAAATGCCAACAATCTTTCATTGTTTGTTATAATGCTATATTGCCAACAATCTCCCCCTTTGGCATTGATGGCAAAACCAATTGATTTGACCTTAAAAGATTTGGATTGTTGTGATTCTGAAATGCTGAAATGCTCTCCCCCATACATTAGACTTCTCTTGTTTTCTTCAGTCTTCTTTCCAATCTGTAGTCTTCTCAGTTTTCTTTTAGTCTTCTCCCTTGATATTAGTCTTCTCCCCCTTTGACAACAATGCCAAAAAGTAAAGAACTGAAACATAATTTCTATCTGTATGAAGTGATTTCCTGCTGTTGTGTATCAATTCAGTCTCGGTCAGAGCATTTTGTCTTCAATTCCTGTTCCCTGTATTATTTCCTGTAATAATTCCTATAAAATTTTAGAAAACATCCTAAAGTGTATAAATCAGCATCAACTCCTAAAAGATATTCGATAGAGTCATTGGATTGATGCTTTCACCGAACTCGGTCAGTGAGTAGAAGATAGGGGTAGGACCCCTAACTTGCTTCTGAGATATTCAAAAGTGTCCCTTGGTAGTGGCTTGGTGAAGATATTTGCTATTTGTTCCTTTGTGCTAACATACTCCAACACCACTTTCTTCTCTTGAGCTTCTTCTCTAAGATAATGATATTTGATAGAGATGTGCTTTGTCTTAGAGTGCATAACAGGATTCTTTGAAATATTAATGGCACTAGTATTATCACATAATATAGTTACTGGCTTGGTAACTTTCTCATTTATACCTTACAACAATTGTTTGATCCATGCAATGTTGGTACAATTCAATGCTACAGCAACGTATTCAGCTTCTGTTGTTGACTGTGAAACACATCCTTGTTTCTTGCTAAGCCAACTCACTAGTCTTTCTCTTAAAAATAAAGCTCCTCCACTTGTGCTTTTTTTGTCATCAATGTTGTTTGCCCAATCAACATCAGTATAAAATTTTAAATCAAAATCATTTCCTTTCTGATATACTAAGCCATAATCCTTAGTGCCTTTCAAGTATCTAAAGATTCTTTTGATTGTTGTCATGTGTGTTTCCTTAGGATCTATAGAGAATCTTGCAACTATACCTACTGCATGTGCTATGTCTGATCTAATGTGAACAACATATTGTAGCTTTCCAATCATGGATCAGTAAAGTGTCTCATCAACAGATGTAGATTCATCATTTTTTGGTAATTTATAGTTGGTAGTCATAGGAGTACTTACTGGTTTTGAATCCTCCATTCCAAATTTCTTCAAGATTTCTTTTATGTACTTGGATTGAGTAATGAAAATCTCATTTTTCATTTGTCGTATCCATAAACCTATAAAATACTTTATCTCACCGATTAATGACATCTCAAATTCTTTGCTCATTTCATTTCCAAAGTTCTTGCATAAAGAGTCATTTCCACAAAATATAATATCATCAACAAATATTGTTGGTATTTTGGTATGGTTTTGTCATTGATGTCAACACCTACTGAAAACAAGCACTTTGGAGATCCAGCAACATTCACCGGCAAGCAAGTAACTATTGCATAGTTACTAGTATATGGTTCACCGGTAGGATATAATGTTCACCGGTACCTAGAATGATATGGAAGACACTTGGTAATGTCGAAGACATCATGTGGACACTTTGTTTTGAAGAATTGATCATTGGTATATTCATATTTGCATATTTTCTTTTATCGTCAAATAGGTCCAGGGTTATCTAGGGTTACACTAGCAGGTTTATCTTTTCCAGATCAGCATGGCACGCTATGGAGATAATTTATTATTGATGTAAATACATTAAGCTGACATGTTTAATTGGTTATTGCATCGGATATTATATTGTATGTAAAATGTTTATTGTAATATCTTGTAGAGCCAACCTACTAAAATTGGTCTTAGGTTATGGTATAAATGTAAGATCTTATTTGTAAGGTCAAGTGTGGAATGCGAAAAAGAATTGAGTGAAGGTATATGCGAGATTAAGAAGAGGTATACATGAAGACATCATTTGAAGGTGAAGCTAGGTTTTTGTATAAGCATATCAGCATTACACCGGTACTAAATCCAGCATATGAAGATGCTACTTTGTGCAGTACATTCTTATTGGATTTAACCATCCAACTGTAGTCAGTGTGACTCCCATTTTGTGATTGAGCAGTGAGCTCTAGGCTGTTGGCCTTTCTGCATGTCCAGACACCATTTATGTACACTTACTATCTATAGTAGTATCATCTAATTGTGGGTAAGGTTTCCCACCGTGGTTTTTTCCCTTATAGGGTTTCCACGTACAAATATTGGTGTTATGTGTTGTGGATGACTTTATGTTTATGTTTCATGTATTAATCTTTATCGGTATAGCAATTTATTGTTAACACTGTCTTCCAGCATACTTAACTGGTTTACCGATATTAAGCATCAAGTTGGTTAATTGGTTTTTGGTTTGAATTTATTAGACAACTGATTCACCCCCCCCTCTCAGTTGTCTCCAGGACCTAACAAATATGGCTGAGATCAGTATTCCATTTTCATCATTCTTCATGTACATATTGTTGTTCTCACTTGTCCTTATAAAACCAAACTTAATCAAATAAGAGTGCAATCTTTCATACCATGCTCTAGGTGCTTGTTTCAAACCATATAGAGCTTTGTTCAATTTACATACCTGATCTTTATTCTTGTCTTCAACAAATCCTTCAGGTTGTTCAATAAAAACTTCTTCTTCTAATATTCCATTCAGAAATGCAGATTTGACATCCATTTGATATACCTTGAAATTTTTGAAAGCAACATATGCCAACAATGTTCTTACTCCTTCAAGTCTAGCAACAAGTGCAAAATTTTCACCATAATCAATTCCTTCTTCTTGAGCATAACCTTTGCAAACTAGTCTTACTTTGTTTCGAATGACCTCTCCTTTTTCATTTAGCTTGTTTCTAAAAATCCACTTTGTACCGATTACATTTTTGTCCTTAGGTTTTGGGATTAGTGTCCATATGTCATTCTTCTTGATTTGATCAATCTCTTCTATCATAGCATTTATCCAATCTTCACTGTTAAATGCCTCTTTCACTATTCTCGGTTCAAATTCAAATATCAAACATGTGTTCTGTCTCAGTTTGTTCCTTGTCATCACTGGATCATCCTTATCTCCTATAATCTGACTTGGTGCATGATGTCTTCTGACATACTTGGCTAATACAAGCTCGGTAGGATATATATGATCTTCTTCATTACTTGGTAACTGGATATTCTCTGCATTTTCTTCAATAGTCTTCTCGGTAAGACTTCTCGGTTGAACATAGACAAATTCATCATAGTCTTCTGGTTCCTTGGAATTTCCTTCATCATTTCTTTTTGCAAATTCATCAATTTTCACATTTGTACTTTCTACTATTTTGTTAGATGATTGATCAGACATTTAAATGCTTTGCTTCTAGAAGAATAACCTAGAAATGTTCCTTCTTCACTTTTTTGATCAAACTGTGAACATAGCATCTACTTCCAAAGATTTTAAAATAACTTACATTATGTTTCTTATCATACCAGATTTCATATGGTGTCTTCAAAGTACCTTTCTTCAATTGTACTCGGTTCAAGGTGTAAACTGCTGTGCTTATTGCTTCTCTCCAAAATGTTTTTGGCATCTTCTTTTCAATCATCAGTGTTCTAGCACAATCCACAATAGATCTGTTTCTTCTCTCAGCTATTCCATTATGTTGTGGAGTTCTCAGTGCAGAGACTTGTCTTTTATTACCATGATCATTGCAGAATAAGTTGAATTCATCAGATGTGAACTCTCCTCCTCTATCCAATCTAAGACATTTCAGTTGTCTTCCTATTTCATTTTCAACTCTTTCCTTGTACCATTTAAACATTTGAAAAGCTTGTGATTTTTCTTTTAAAAACATTATTGACATCATGCTTGAATAGTCATCCACAAATAATATGAAATATTTATCACCATAATAACTTTGAACTTTCATAGGACCACAAAGATCAGTATGCACAAGATCTAAAATTCCCTTAGAAGTGTAAGACTTACTTGTAAAGCTTTATCTTGTCATCTTACCCATCTAGCATCCTCGACACATAGCATTCTCAAGTTTTTCTAGACTTGGTAGACCTCTTACTCGGTGCTTCTTACTTATTTCAATCAGATTATCAAAATTTACATGACAAAACCTTTTATGCCATAACCAGGTATCATCTATCTTTGCATGCAAACACTTATTCCGAGTTGAGTCAAGGTTAAATGTGTTACCTTTTGTTTGTGTTCCGGTAGTAGCTAACTTTCTATTCTTGTCATGAACTTTGACAATTCCTTTCTGAAATTCTATTTGGTAACCTGTGTTGTTTAGCTGTGCTACACTTAACAATTTGTATTTCAAACCTTCAACCCAATAAACATCATTGCATCTTGCATTGTCAAGAAGTGTTATAGATCCTTTACCTTTCACCGGATATGGTGCATCATTACCAAATCTAACATAGCCTCCATCATAATCTTCTAATATAACAAAATTGTGTTTATCTCCTATCATATGATGTGAGCATCCACTATCTATAATCCAAGAATCATTAGTATTTATGTGAGATATTAGGGCTTTTTATTCATACCTTTCTTCATCTGATCCATATTTGATAGCCACATAAACTAGTTCCTCTGTATCAATCTCATCTGATTTATCATCAATAAATTCCTCATCAGCTATTAAACATGTCTTTCTATCTCTTCTTCTGAAGTCTCGATGTCCTTTGTAATGATTATCTTTCTATCTATCATCTCGATAATCTCTCTTTTCAGTAGAATCTTTGTCAGGACAGTTAGAAGCCATATGTCCTATCTTATCACAATTGAAACATTTCAAAAGTAGCTTTCCTTTATACTTACCTTTGCCTCTCGATAACCTTTTGGCTAAAAGTGCTTCAAACTCTTCTTGTTTTCTAATTTCCTCATACAGTTTGTGTACTTCCTCCATGTTCTTACGAAATCTTTCACTTGCTCCACTGTGATCTCCTTCAGAGTACTTATACTTTCTTTCATTGAAATCATTAGATGCATCAAGATGAAAAGAACTAAATGCAGATTCAACTTTATTTACTGAAGATCCACTTGTCATGCCCAAAATTTAGGGCAAAAACGGAACATTTTTTTTTTTTAAACATACTAATTTAATTAACAAGTTCGCTCACACGACAAGCGTTATTGAAATTTCCATAATTAAATTCGATCTAGTTCTGAGATGAACCAAGCATCGATAAATTGCTAAATATTATTTGCGGAAAATTAGCTGGTTTAATTTTATCTCCTTGATATACCTAGTCTTTAGGTTTATTAAATCAATCGCGTTAAAGAAAAATAAGAGAAAAATTAATTTAATCTCCAATATGACTATATAGTCTAACCAACTATTTTTAAATTTCTCTTTATTATTTGCTCCAAATTATAACCAGGATTATATATATATATATATATATATATATATATATATATATATATATAGATATATATTTATATATACATATATATATATATATATTTATAATTAAATACTTAATCCAAAATTATGACCAGAATTTATATATATATATATATATATATATATATATATATATATCCACATATATATATAGATACATATATATATATATATATTACATATATTAAATATTTTAATTCTAGTTCAAAAGCACATTTACTTTCTAAATATTAATCCATATTTTCCCCAACCCTAGTTAGGGTTCTATTATCCTATATAATTATTTACAAACCTAAATATCATATTATTTTTTTTTTAAAAACCATCTGCCCTAGCCCCACCCGGGCTAGGGTTTATCCCCTATATTTTTTTTAACAGAGAATTTTTGCTGGGCCGAAACACCTTGGCGGCCCCTTTTTTTTTGTTTGCAGGCTACGGAGAATGGAGGCGGGTATGGTCGTGGCGCAACTGTGTGGGTGCACAGTGGGCGCTGCGGCACCACTGTGTGTATATACAGTGGGGTCCGCGTGGACCCAAAAACATCTCTCTTTTTTTTTTAATTTATTTTTTTTAAAAAAATATAATATATATAAATATATATATATATAAATATATATTTATATGTATGTATATATATATATATATTTATATTTATATAAATTTATAATCGTAGTTTAAAAAGGGTGAATATATTTCAATATATATATATTTTTTTTAAAGAAAAGAATTACATGCAAAAATTTTAAACTAATATAACAAAGGGAAAAGCATTAAGTTAATTCAGAAATATATATGTATATATATATATATATATAATTTATATATATATATATATATATATATATATATATATATATATATATGAGAAGCTCTTTAATCAACACTAACTGAAATTCGATTTAGAATATACATTTTAAGAAATACAATATACTCTCTAGAATAAAAAGATTCATTGATTTTTCCTCAAATAAAATATATTCATAAAACATCTTTTTTTCTTTAAAGTACTTAAGATCTTTCAGCATAAATAAACTCCTACTTTGCCATAAGTGAAATATAGATAAATTTTAATTGAAAGCTATTTTTTTTTTTTTTCCTTTCCATGATACAAAGAAGCTTTTGCATGCAACTCAAAATAACATTTCTTTTACAAAAAACCAAAAGTAGAAATAAAACAAGCTTTTCTTTTTTTTTTCTTTAACAACTCTAAGATATTCTACCAATTTACAGGATGTTTCTTGAATAGCCACAACAGTAAAACTTCAAATCTATTTTCAATAATTACAACTTGCTTCTCTTTTCTATGAATGAGGCATACTTCTATAACAATTTTAAAACAAATATCTGCAACTGGATTCAAGTATCTTCAAATAATAATCTTCTGTATCTTTCTCATGGATCCTATTCTCTTTCTCCAGACTTTCCTGCATAATAGATAAACACAATATGACCACGGAGTGCTCACCTCCCAGCCTAGGCTAACTGGTAGCCACCCCCGAGCTCGGAGAACCAATTCCTAGAAGGGTAACATACAGGCAAACACATAGAAAGCAATGCATACAGATATTCCAGACACATTCCCAACTTGGCTTTCACAGCACCACACTTTGGTGATGAACATTTTCAAAGGGTGGTAGTGGACCAATTCCCTGAGGAGAACTGCAAGTATGAATTAAATAAGAAGCCACCTCATGGCACAATAATAATATCAAGAATCTCAACCCCTTATTCCTTATGCCCCCCAAAGGCATTCTAGCCTTATATCCCTCCTTATGACCCCCATTGCACAAACAAGCCATGCAGCAAGGGTCACACAAAGATCCCTTGTGATCGCTCTCAAAAGAGAGTCTCTCACTCGAGGGTTGTCACTGCTACCACCCTCAAGATCGTCTTCTCTCCCAAGAGTAAGAGATCTTGAGAAAACTCCCAAATCACATCAAATCATAAAACAAAAATTCCAAAAGATTTTCTACACAACTTTCAAGAACACAGATGTCTTACACCAACAAACTTCCAGACATAAACAAGAAGAAGACATTAAAAAGAATAACTGAAACCAACCTTAATCTGCCAGAAGGTATTATGATATTTGATGAAGAGCTGCCCAATCCACAAATCTTTTTCTTTCTACCCTTAATCAATTTTTCTATTCCATAACATTATTTTTTTTCTTCAAATTTTCTTCTATCTCCAAAAATGGAGAGTGGGTGATTACCCTCCAATTCCCAAAAATCTTGCTTAAGAAGCTCACTTTCTGAGTTCTCACAAGTTTCCAAAACTCAAAGGGAAAGAAAGCAAAAAAGCAAAAAGACTCCCCTTCCAAAAGGAAAAATCCTGATAGATTTAACTTCTAATTTTCAATTTTCGCTCAACTCAGAAAAGCCAATTTTTAAAGCGTTAAAAAGATCATTATAAAGTAGAAACTTGCCTAAAATTACCCCTAACCCCTAGGTATACCTTATGGGCTTTAGGAAACTCTATTAAACTACCCCTAGGTGTTCATTTAACCCATTTTAAACCCCTCTGAAGTTTATTTTCGGGTCAAACATAAGTTGGCCACCCCAAATATTATATTCCCAAAGTATTTATGACAACACACTATTTTATTAATGAAAAACTATAATTAAACACTTTCCCACCAAGAGACACAAATAAACATTTAAATTTAAATCCACACATGTGTCAAGTGACACAAAATAAAACACTTTTACAAAAATAAAACATGGAATTGTCTCTTGTGGTTTTTACACAATAAATTTAAATAACACTTAACACTCATGCAGCATATACTGTTATGAATAAAATACAACACAAACGGGGTGTTGTCTCTCCAAATAGACAAACCCTGGCTTACGAACATACATAAGTCTAGGTTTTGATTCTCTGTAATTTTCCATGGTCACATGGTAAATTTCCTGCGCATCTCAATTCACACATTAGTACTTCCAGATATCCATATATAATATAATTCAATAATATAACAATACACATCATTACTTGCATACAATTTTCATCTGCATAGATTGAATACATCTTTTATCAAGCAAATTCACAATAGCAATTTTCATCCCAATTCACATAAACTAAACATACATCATAGTTCTATTTTCAGAGTAAAGTCTTGCAAATTCAATAACGACATCTATCTTTGCAATATCATCCTATCTAACAATCATGTAGTGTTCTATCTCATAAAGCATGTAAGTGAATCATCAAATCATAGCAATGTTATCTAAATCCTGAAATCATATAAGTTCTAAGTCTCAAAAGGCATCAAAATAAAGTATCCATAATAGTCTAAAATATAAAATCCACTGAATGTTAGACTGAGTCGAGGTGAGGCCTCACACCACTGTTATCAAAGTTACTTAATTCAAATGCATGTAGCTTACCAATAGTAGCATCTAAAGAAACTGGAATATTAGGTACAAACCTTAATTCATTGATTGCAGAGACTCAGATTGCATAAGCTGGTAGAAGGGTTCTCAACAACTTACTTGTTATATCCTTGTAGTGTCCTAAAATTGTGACACTTGCAATTTCGACCGCATTTGGGTCTTCACGATGGCGACGCAACACAACCTGAATGGAGACCCCGAAACCTGATTATGACACTGAAAACTGCATTTTCTTGCACCCTGGCCTGAACCTCCTTTGCACCCTGCTGTCCCGGGAGGTGGGACCAGAGCGCCCAGCGCCCTGGTCCCTGGGTCCTATTTTGGGCCCGGTCTCTTTTGGACTTCGGGTCTTTATGTTTGCAAATTGGAAAATTATCTTTCCTGGTCGGCCTAAGGTCGGGAAAATCAATCTATCAGCCCTAAATGACAAGTATATAAACTACATTTTCCTCTCTCATTTGGGGAGATACATACATGACGGAAAAAGCGTGAAAACTATACTCAAGCATTCAAGCATTCAAGCATTCCTTCAAGCAATTGATCATTTCAAGTCTCCATTCAAGGCTAAGTGTTGCATTCAAGACAAGGATTCAACCATTGAAGAAGAGATCACTTACAACATACTACTACAACATACAACATACAACATCTATACCTTCGCACATAAGGATACAAACATCCTTACAACAAGGTATTAGTACTTGTTTTACATTACAGACATTTACATTTACAGCATTGCTCATTTCTTGGTTAATTCCAAAACCAGGGTTTGACCTAAAGGCAAACCCCTAATCCCTAACCCCCCAATCATCTTCACTTTTCTGTGTGTAGGTTGCAGGTACGCGGCTGAAATTGAAGATTTGGAATCCTTGTGCAGAGACGAACAGATCCCCCTTCGTTTCGCGGATTTTTCGGAGGACCGTGGCGCTCGGGCACCATTGTCCTGGCAACTTTCGCTCAAATTTACAGGACAGCGCCGTATCGACATTTTACTGCTAATTCCAGGTCCGCAGCTTCATACTGTATTCCTATCTCAGTTTATAAGCGAATCTTTCTCACTTTCTATGCATTCCTAGCTTAATTCTTCTATGCACATTCTTTACAAAAGAGGGTAGCCTTGCTGTCATAACCCTTGAAACTCATATAGAATCCAATCTTGCATTGCGTGGGATTGGATCTTGTGGGTTTCAACCCCTCTTTTGAATGTAAAGTCTCTCCCCTAAGTGAAAACCATCAACCCTAGTGAACCTCCCTTCTCTCTCCTTGGAGTTGGAAGAGGGGAGAGCAACTAGGGTTCGATCGCAATTTTTCGCTTTACATTTTGGTGAACCTGACGTGAACATCCTTTCTGATTATTCATGGTTAGATCTGAAAATTGGATTCCTTGATTACATTTCCATGTTTGATCTTTTGCAAATTTTAGAGGTTGATTGCATAAAAACCCTAAATTTTCTTTTTAGTAATTGAACTTGTGAAATGTCTAAATGTTAATGCTTGTTTCAGATCTGCCCTTCTATTACAAATTACCAATTCATATTTGTGCTTTAATTTTGAAAATTAAGTGGTTAAGTGTTAAAACCCTAATTTTTGAAACCCTCTTGATTCAATCTTTGTCCAACCATTTCACTGATCAAAACATTTCCAAATCAGCTGTAACTTTGGATTCCGCAATAAAATCACAATATCTTTCATCCCTGAAAATTTGGAAAAAAGTTGCGAGGACCGTGTGCACTCCGAGCGCCATCGTCCCCGACATTTTTTTCAAAATTTCGGGAGCTAGATCTTACTGTATTTTCCTGCTAAAATCCAGAATTTTGGCTGATTTTTATCAAATCTAACACTTTTAAAATTACAGTCAAAGTTGGTCTTGTGATTGCTTGGATTAAGGCTTCTAAACATTCAAAAATCATCAAAATTGAAATTTTGTGTCAAAATTGTGTTCTTACTGTCCTAAATCTGAAAAGTGTGTTTGCATTCATTAAAAATTTCAGTGCTTTATTCAAATTCTTACAATTTGTGACTTTTGAAATTAAGTGCTTAATTACAACAACTTTAATTTCCACTTTCAAAATTGAATTTTGCATCAAATTGAGTCAATTTTTAAATTTCAAAATTTGCATTTCTCTTGACATTCCCTCTAAAATCATAAAATTCAAAATTTCAGTTTCCCTCTCTTTTTCAAAATTCAAATTTTGCATTTTTCGACAATCTTGGTAGGGTTCAATTTCGAGATTGCAACTTTAATTTGGCCTATCTACAGATCGTAAAATCACTCAATTTTTTCAGATTAGCTCTAAAATCATCATAACTTTCATCCCTGCAAATTTTGAAAAAAGTTGTCGGGACCGTGTGCACTTCGAAGCGCCACGGTCCCTGAAATTTTGGGAGATTGTCGTGATTGCATTTAACATCTTCAATCCAGAAGATTGGCTGATTTTACTGAAAATTGCTACCTCTAAAATCAAAATTTTTTCTCCCTCTCTAGTGCATGAGTTTTACAACAATAAGCCCTACTTACACTATTTCCATTAGACGAAGCCGTAGAATTAAGTCTTTCCGAGGTTTAATTACCGAGGAGATGGAACCTAATTTGAATAGCCTTTTTAACGAGGACATGGGTAATTCCTTTAATCCTCCTAATGATGAAGAAGCTCTCCATGAGGTTTCTGAAGAACAACTTTCGCAATTGGATAACCAATTTGACGATTTTCGACAATGGATGTCTCAAGAATACCCTGATAGTCAAGCTCTTCCTTTAATTGAGGGTCTAAAACGTATGCTTCAAAGTGATAAGAATGGAATTGATATTTTGCGTGGTATTGCACACATTGTGGATTCGAATGTGATGCCTATGAAGAGTTGTGCTAAAAATTTGGGTTATACACAACCTCCTACTCAAGTCAATCATTCTATTCCTTTGATGACTTCTATTGCTAGCATACCTACCTTTACATCAAACATAATGGCTACTTCTACACAAGACATTCCTCCTGTGATCACCAGTCATGGGGGCAATCCTTCTTCTTCAATTAACCCTCTTCCTTCATTCAATCCAACTTCTTCATTCACTCCTTCAATGAGTGTCCCTATTACATCTCCACAAATGAACATGACGCAAGGGGGCAATTCATTCAATCATTTCATTCCTCCTTGTAGTGTTCCTCTTGTCCAATCATCTCCTATGACTAATTATCATAGGGTCCCACCACCTTACTCTTTACCTTCTTTCAATAACATAACACCTCCATCACAATCTAACACATCTAATATGAACTCTTCGACTGAAGCGACCATTAACAATCTTGCACAAACTGTCTCTTCTTTACAGCAACAAATTGCCTCTATGAATCAATCTAAGTTTAGTGTGCCCACATTTGATGTTGCGAGCCCACTTTCTCTTGACATTATTCGAGCTATTCCCCCTAAACATGTTGAAATTCTGCATTTGGAGCTTTATAATGGTAAAGGTGATCCTCTAACACATGTTAAGACCTTTCAAACAATATGTACTGATTTTGCTTATGACCAAAGGTTGCTTGCAAAATTGTTTACTAGAACATTAAGAGACAAAGCCCTACAATGGTATTTCTCGTTGCCCTCCTATTCTATTACTTCTTTCAAACAACTTGCAAATGCTTTCATTCAACAATTTCAAAACAATATAAGCCCTAAAGTTACTTTGATTGATTTAATGCATTGTAAACAAGGTGTTAAAGAAAAAGTGACTGATTTTATTGGTAGATATAAGCATTTGTATGCTCAAATTTCTTTTCCAGTGCCTGACAATGATATTCAAAGAATCTTTATTTTTAATTTACAAAAAGATATTCGAGACAAACTTCTATTTTCTGAGTTTACTTCTTTCCAACAGTTGTGTGCAACTCTTCACAATTATCAATTGACTGTGAGTCAAATGGAACAATCACATCCTATGGCTCCGAGTGATAAGGGTGATAGCAGTCAACAACCATTTGGGAAGTTTAAACCAAATAGAGATTCCATCAAATTTAATGAAAACATCATCAACAACAATGTGAATGCAGCATCAGGTGTGCCTCCTATTTCTAAATTTTTCAAGAAAGAAAGAAAGTATACTCCTTTGAATGAATCATTGCATAGTATTATGAATAAGTTATTGGAACAAAATGTGCTTACTCTTCCTGCTATAAGACAAATTGATCCTGCAAAGATTACTTCACCTTATTTTGATAACAAAGCTTTTTGTCAATTTCATCGTTAGCCTGGGCATGATACTGAAAAATGTTTTTCTTTAAAGGGTAAAATTCAAGATTTGATTGATAATAATACTATTTCTGTTTCTGGAGTGAATGATAAAGGCAACACATCTGTAGTTCCTCCTAATCAAAATCTTCAGATTTTCACTGATCCATTACCTTCTCATACCTCTAATGCGATTGAGACTAATGATTCCTCTTTTTCATCTGATGGTCTTGTGTCTATGACTCCGAATGTGATTAACTTTGTAGAGCAGCAAGAAAACCCTAAAGAACCTTCCATCACATTTGATTCCAGTGAAACCATTAGGGCACCTGATGGTCCTTTATATATAGTTGCAAAAATCAAGAATACACCTTGCCGTGGAGTGCTTATTGATCCTTCGTGCATGGTTAATGTTATTACTGAAGAATTTCTTTTTACTTTGCAATTGAATCAAGTGATATATGACAAAACAGATGTGATTGTGAAACTATTTGATGCATTTTCTTCTCCTGCAATTGGTTCTATTACATTGCCTATTGAGGTCCATAACAAATCCCTTGATGTGAACTTTGCTATTATTCCATCTTCCGAACAATTTCATGTGAAGCTTGGCTATCCTTGGCTATCTTCCATGAAAGCTATTGCTTCTCCTATTCATAAGTGTTTGAAATTTCCCCATAATGGTGAAGTTGTTAATGTCAATCATAGTCTCTTTAAACCAGTTGAAAGAACTTCTAGCGTTCCTATTGATTACTTTTGGCCTAAACAATTCCAATCTCTTCCTCCGCGAAGTGATCATCTTTTCAAATCTTATCAAAAGTGGAAAACAGATATGATCCTATCTCTAAGTGAACCTAGAACACCCAAACTTGACATTCCTATCATTCTTGAGAAGGAAGTTCTTCCTTTGAAAGATAAAACTAATGTCTTTCCTCAAGAAGATTCCCAACCCGTTCCCATGGATGTGATTATGTCTATGCCTAATAAACTTCCTAAAAGTAGACCTATCCCTCCTCGTCATGATGGACTTGGTCTCCTTCCTAAACCAAATATTCCTCCTCCTTTCTTCTATAGAGAGAAGAGACCTTCTTCTTCTCCTATTATCCAGCCTAAGAGACCACAACCTAAACACCCAAGTGATAAGGATGAGAACATTCCTCCTCCTCAATCTTCTCAACTTCCTACTAAGACTAGACGAAATCGTTCTGCACGTGAACGCCGACGAAAGCGTCGTCTTAGAGCTCAAACTTTGCAATCCCCAAAAACACCTTCAACAAGCATTATTCCATTTTCTCCAAAATCTCCAAAACATAAGATGCATGATTATCTTGATCCTGTGCGAATTAAAGACCCTATTTTTATAAATCTTGATGATGATATAGATGAAAATGTTATTCATGATGAAAATGTTGCTTCTCTTGCTTCTGATAGTGAATATGAACTTGTTGATATTGATAACCATTTATCTAATGAATTTTCTAAAGCACTTATCCTAGCTCCTAGACAAGAACAACGTGGCTTGGAACATGAACATAGCCCTTGTTTGGATCTTGTGATAGCTCCATCTGCTGTGTTGAATGTTCCTCCTCTAGCGTGTTCCCTGCCTTCCCGAAACATTGATCAGCAAGATCGGGGGGTAGATGATGTGCTAGACTAGATACATTAGCATAGTAGATTCTCTCCTCCTCTCTTGTGTTACTTCTTCTATATGTTATTCTCATTCTTCTATTTGTTGTCCTTGGTGTTGTCTACTTGAGGACGATGCAAAGCATTGAGATCTCCTTTGGTCTCTCTCATGTTGACTCAAAAGACACATGTGTTCCCTTCTTCTAGGGGACCTTCCTTGATTGGGGAATGAAGAACAATTATGCATACATACATATGATATACATGAATAATCATACAGCATACTAACCCCGAGGAAAGCGAAGTCACCTTGTGCTTTGTGTTTTGTGTCTATTATCCTTGGGCTTATCTCACACTTGGGGGCTAAATCCTTGCGATAACGTGCTCCTTTCCCTTCTCATTCCTTATATGTATCACTACCTTAAAGAAATCACCCCCGGTGAGGCGTGTGCGATCGCTTTAACATAGGGGGGCATACATCCCGTTCATATCTTTTCAAGATACTTGAGAATTTCTTGGCAAATTTAGCCTTGCCTTGAAAATTTTTGATATTTTTCTTGCATGACTCATAGTAAGGGAACCTTACTACTGACAGTCATGGTTCTCCCTCGTGATCTTCCCTTTTACTTTGTCAATTGAAGTCGTAAGATCCTTAGTCCACTGGGGGCTTGGTGTATCTTGCCTCCTTGACGTGGTGAAAGTCTTTCAATGTTGTTTCCTTGTACTTTACCGAAAGTATGAGCGTACGCCTATACTCCCACTAAAGTGGGGCCTAAATGTAGCATCCTAAAATTGTGACACTTGCAATTTCAACCGCATTTGGGTCTTCACGATGGCAACGCAACACGCAACCTGAATGAAGACCCCGAAACCTGATTATGACACTGAAAACTGCATTTTCTTGCACCCTGGCCTGAACCTCCTTTGCACCCTGCTGTCCCGGGAGGTGGGACCAGAGCGCCCAGCACCCTGGTCCTTCAGGACCAGGGCGCCTAGCCCCAGGACCATGGCGCCCAGCGCCTTGGTCCCTGGGTCCTATTTTGGGCCCGGTCTCTTTTGGACTTCGGGTCTTTATGTTTGCAAATTGGAAAATTATCTTTCCTGGTCGGCCTAAGGTCGAGAAAATCAGTCTATCAGCCCTAAATGACAAGTATATAAACTACATTTTCCTCTCTCATTTGGGGAGATACATACATGACAGAAAAAAAGTGGAAACTATACTCAAGCATTCAAGCATTCAAGCATTCCTTCAAGCAATTGATCATTTCAAGTCTCCATTCAAGGCTACGTGTTGCATTCAAGACAAGGATTCAACCATTGAAGAGGAGATCACTTACAACATACTACTACAACATACAACATACAACATCTATACCTTCGCACATAAGAATACAAACATCCTTACAACAAGGTATTAGTACTTGTTTTACATTACAGACATTTACATTTACAGCATTACTCATTTCTTGGTTAATTCCAAAACCGGGGTTTGACCTAAAGGCAAACCCCTAATCCCTAACCCCCCAATCGTCTTCGCTTTTCTATGTGTAGGTTGCAGGTACGCGGCTGAAATTGAAGATCTGGAATCCTTGTGCAGAGACGAATAGATCCCCCTTCGTTTTGCGGATTTTTCGGAGGACCATGGCGCTCGGGCGCCATCGTCCCGGCAACTTTCGCTCAAATTTACAGGACAGTGTCGTATCGACATTTTACTGCTAATTCCAGGTTCACAGCTTCATACTGTATTCCTATCTCAGTTTATAAGCGAATCTTTCTCACTTTCTATGCATTCCTAGCTTAATTCTTCTATGCACATTCTTTACAAAAGAGGGTAGCCTTGCTGTCATAACCCTTGAAACTCATATAGAATCCAATCTTGCATTGCGTGGGATTGGATCTTGTGGGTTTCAACCCCTCTTTTGAATGTAAAGTCTCTCCCCTAAGTGAAAACCATAAACCCTAGTGAACCTCCCTTCTCTCTCCTTGGAGTTGGAAGAGGGGAGAGCAACTAGGGTTCGATCACGATTTTCCGCTTTACAATCCTTTTCTTCAATAGTTCCACCTGCTCCTTTGATTTGATTGACAATCTCCTTTAGTCTTGTACTGTACTGAGTTATGTTCTCACCTTCATTCATCCTCATGGATTCAAGTTGTCCTCTTAGACTATCTACTTTTTCTCTTTGAACATGTTCATCTCCTCCATATACTGATATGAGCTTATCCCACATTGTCTTTGCATCATTGCAGCCTTCTAGATCATTAAACTCAGAGTCGGTCAATGCAGATGTTATTTCAATCTTTGCTCGAATATTTTCTTGCTTTGCCTTTATCTCTTCCATAGTCAATGGATAGGTGCTCGGTGTGACAAAATCATTCTCCAGATAGTATACAACATATTCTCCAACTCCTGATAGATGTAGCTTCATCCTTTTCTACCATGTAGAGAAACTTGACTTGTTCAACTTCGGTGCATCCCTCTTATACATCTTTGGATCTTTAACTCAAGTGCCTTTAAAATTTTCTTTCGGAGTCCAAAGCTCTGATACCAATTGATATTTCTGATACAAAATGTAAGCACAGATCCAATAGCCAACAAGATTAGAGGGGGGGGTGAATCATACAAACTTAATCTTTCATAAAACCATCAAATTCAACCTCGGTAACATATATTTCAGTAATATAACCAAAAATGTAAAACATACAAACTCAAAAAGCATATAAATATCATAAACCTCATAACACAAGATTTAACGTGGAAACCCAAATAGGGAAAAACCACTATGGGATTTCGGACCCACTAAGAAATATACTCTTCTAGAGTATGCTCGGTTAAAAGCAAATCCTATTAAAGATTACAAACACATTGCTAAATGTGACCCAGTTAAGGGATTTCCCTTATATCTGTTAGGATCTTCACCTTGTTAGAAGTGACCTTGTTAAAGGATTTTAAACACTCAATCATAATGTCACCTTGCTAGAGTGTTTTACAAATAAGACTGTTAAGTCCACTCGGTTAAGAGATTTTCTATCACTTTCACAAAATAACAGTAATAAAATCTATCTGCAACTTCACATCTAAAATGCTAAAGCAGATTCTTATTTGTTCAATACAATCTAGACATAGAACTAATCTTGTCCATCTGTTGGGCTTCTATACTCTGTTATTCAAACAGGTCTTCAAGCTTCTGTGCTCGGTAATCACTATGTAGCATCCCTATGCATACACTTGCCCGCATACATTGTTTATCAATAGTTTCCTATTTATAAACAATTAGATAACCACTTAATCTCCTTGATCACATTTCCCATGATCAATCATAGCCATCAGATCTTCAATCTTGTCCAGGTTCAATGCATCTTTCAATCTGAAAACATTTTACCCCACCTAGGAACTTGCATATATTTCTTGGAACTTGTGCCAGGGTATTGCGGTTCAATCTACGTTGTAGATCTTCATGTCGACTTTCTATTGCCTTAGATTCATTAACAAACTATATTAATGGCATACCAATCATTCAATCAGTTCCAGCTCATTAGCTTCCTTCATTAAATAATGCATGCAAACATTTAATGCATTCTATTATAGCTCGGTTACAACTCGGTAACAACTCGATAAATACTAAACTTCACTCGGTAGACATTCTGCCTTCATTAACCAATAGCGATAACCTTAGGGTTTACCGACTAGGTTCCTTAGGGTTTACTGACTAGGTTCTTTGCTTGATAACATAGTATAGTATTAACCTTTACAATTTACAACATATGTATGATGTTAAAACAATCTAAAACATCATGATCTCATCATTGTCTAACTCGGTAATGGGTGCCCATTGAATACCTTATTCATCCCTTTATTCATCATATTCTTTCTTGTGTCTTTTACCGACATCGTTATATTCTTCAAATCATACTTCTCAAGATATGGCAACATTATACTCAATTAGAAATTAATTTCTTGACATCAATGACAAAATAATAATATCAAGACAGTAAACATCCTTAATCAGTTATATCCATAATCATCAATAACCTTCTCAATATCCTTATTAAATGCCAACAATCTTTCATTGTCTGTTATAATGCTATATTGCCAACAGTTTTCAAAGGATATATTTTCAGTGGAAGTTCATCTTCAATCATTCTGGAGTTATCTTTACTCTACCTTTTGGAAGGCTTTTGTATAATGTGAAATTTTATATATCTTTCTTCACTAGTTATTGATGATTCTCTGGCTCATTTTAGCAGAGAATACATTCTTGTAGCTCATATGTAGTTTTATGATAGAATTTTGAAATAAAAGATTTCCAGCTTATGCCTTATGTCTTTACTGTTCATTTTCTTATCCTTGATTGAGAGTTAGTTTATTGTGTTATTGTCTAGATAACCTTTGAATTTTTTGTCTCATTTGTAAGTCACAGGTTGTGCATTGTGATAAATTGGCTCATTTGGTTGATTGTGAAAGTTTTCTTTCCTTTCAATTTCTTGAAGTTCAAATCCTTTACATGAAATATTTATGTGTTATGAACTAGAAGTCTCTAAATGCAAATTGGTGTTTTTTAGGATTGTACCTCTTTCATTTTGAGATATCTTATCGATGCTTCACCTTCGTTTAGCATTTCCAATTTCTTTCTAGTTTCATTTTAAGTTTTCCTATCCCTTTTCTTGGTAAAGATTTAGAATTATTCACAGGGAACCAGCCCTTCATCTAGAGGTTAATTCTCACTATAGGTAACCCACAGTCCTAAGAATTATGTCATGTGTCACCAGGTTGCTTGAGCTTTCAGCTTGTGCATTACAGGTGCAATTTGAGTAACAACAATGCTTTCATGCTTTATCTGTTTTGAATATTTCAACTAGTTGTTCCAAATCTATTAATAAATTTTAAAGAAGATTTTAATTGTCAACTAATTGACCCTCCCCCTCTCACCCTAATATTCAACAATTGATATTAGATCTTTGGTTCCTTGATATAGAGCTTAACCGCTTGAGGTAGATCTTGATTCGATATTACACAAATTATCCATTATTATCTTTAAAGGATCTGATTATAGTTTCTAGAAAATAAATATGAGAGGTTATCTGGTTTATCTGGGTTACAACACTTGGAAGGTGGTGGAGACTAAGTATGTTCAACCGGCAAATGGCCTTACTACTCTGGAAGAGATTCAAGTTTATGAAGAAAATCAAAAGGCAAGGTATGCTATCTTTAGTGCATTATCAAAAACTAAATTGACAAAAGTTATCTCTTTGAATACTACTTATGAGGTTTTGCAAAAGCTAAAAGATATCTATGAAGGAAATGAGAGAGTTAAGTTGATAAAGAAACTAATAACTAAGCGAAGGTATGAAAACCTAAAGATGGAAGAAGATGAAGACATAGTAAGCTATTTTGAGAAGGTTGATAGTGCAGTGAATGAGATTAGAGAAGTCAGAGGCACTTTGAATGATGAAGATGTAATTGACAAAATCTTGATGACTCTACTGGTGAGTTACAATGATAAGTTCTTAGTTATAGAAGAAACCTATGATCTGAAGAAACTCACTAGAGAACAACTATTTTCTACCCTGACTACATTTGAAGTGAGAAAGTTTGGAAAGGACAATGAAAAATCAAAGACAATATTCAAGTCATCTGAAGATGGTTTGGATGATGATGAGAGCTCAGATGAGATGGAAGCAAATTTTGTGAGGAAACTGAAGAAAGGCACCAACAAGTACAAAGGTATGATACACTTTAAATATTGAAAGATGTTGAAAGATTGGTCATATAGCTACTAGATGTTCAAAAAAGGGAACAAGATAGTAGTTTAGGTAAAACAAGGGAAAGTTCAATAGAAAGCTTATTATGTTAAGGATGATGTTAGCATTTTAGATGATGAATCAAATTTTAAAGAAGGTGATTGTTTATTTTTGGTAGAAAAGGATGTTCCTAGGTTTGATATTTCAAAGATTATTGTTGTTGTATTTCATGCTAGAAGAGATCAAAATGAATGGTTGATAGATAGTGGATGCTCAAATCATATGACTGGTGATAAGAGTAAGTTTATAAAGCTTGAAAAATATGATGGAGGTTATGTTGGGTTCAAAGATGATCAAACATCACACATTGTCGGGATTGGTTCAATTACTTTTGATGGAAAACATAATACTAACAATGTTTACTATGCGAAGGGTTTGCATCTGTGAGGCCCTACCCCGATTCAGTTTGACATTTTCAGTTATTTGCATATTGAGACTATTATGGATGCTTTATTTTATGTTTATGGACTTAGAACTTATATGATTCCATGATTTGGATCACACTGACATATGTTGATGCTTTATTTCATGCATGATGATTATGAAACTTTAGATATGTTACTAGAATAGAATCGCATTATGATGGTGAATGTCATTATTGGAAATTTGCAGGACTTCATATTGATGATAGAAAGATGATGCTTATTTATGAATGGTTCAATTTTGGGAAAATTATGTTGATTGCTTACGTGAAATTGAATTTGAACAAATGAGATATTGAATTATTGTTGTCAAATGTATGAGTGTTTGATGTGTAATGGAACCTATGTATTTGATTATGTATAAATGTGATTATTGGGATTACTAATGTGTTAATTGAGATGCGCAGGAAAATTATCCATGTGACCATGAAATTTAATGGAGAACCAAGCCTAGACCTATGTGCGTTTGTTAAGCTGGGAGTTGTCTATTTGGAGAGACAACACCCCATTGTAATGTATTTTATTTGTGAAGTGTATAATGCTTGAGTGTTAAAAAAATTAATTTATATGTATATGTGTAATCCTACAAGAGACAAATTCCATGTGTGATTTTTATATTGTATTTTTATTGTGTCACTTGACACATGTGCTGATTTAGTGTCATTGATTTTGACTTGTCTCTTGGAGGGATTTTTGTTTCTACCAAAGCCATTCAAAAACATGAGTGTGGTCCCAAATTTGCCTTGGGTAGGGAGTCTTGGGAGTGGTCAACTCAAGTTTGACCCGTAGGTAAACTTCAGTTGGGTTTCCAAAGGGTCTAATGGACTCCTAGGGTAAGTTTTTAGGCTTTTCCAAAGGTCCAAAGGGTATACCTATGGGTTAGGGGTATTTTGCAACATGTGGCTTCTCCCATGTGACTATTTAGTCACTTCAAAAAGTGGTGTTTTCAAGATGAACGAAAATTCAACTTAGAAAGTTCTTCCTAGGATAGAGAACCTTTCTTTTAGATGTCAAACTCTCTTCCCCATCTTCTTCCACCTTTTCCCTTTCTAATTTTAGTAATGTGCAAGAGTTTGGGAAGGGCAACCAATGGGAACTCACACCTCACCCAAGGGGTTGGGAAGTGTGTGAGAGGCCTTCTTAGGCAAGAATTTGGAGACTTAGTGAGTAATCACCCACTCTCCATTCTTGGAGATTATGCTTGTTTTGAAAAAGTTAGTAGGAGATTAGCACTTTTGGTGGGAATTTGGAAAAGGTTAGGGTGGAATTGGGCAGCTCATCCCCAACTAATTTTAGCAAACCTATTGGCAGAATAAGGTTGGTTACTTCTTACTTCCTCTTATTATGTTGTATGTGTTAGTTTATGTTGTTTGTAAAAGAAAAGAGTTGCTTGTAATGAGAGTGTTTTATGAAGTATTTTGTTGAAGTTAAGAAAGTGTAGTTTTCTTTTCTATGTATTTTATTTTGTGTTCTTGTTGTTTTGGGAGTGTCCAAGATCTCCTACTCTTGGGAGGGTAGGAAGATCTTGGGGTGGAAGGAGTATGACAGCCATGGGTGAGAGGCTCTCCTTATGGAGAGTGATCTCAAGGTTGTCCTTTGTGACCCTTGTTGCATAGCCTTGTGTATGCATTTGGGGGTCATAAGGGGAGTAAATATGGCCTTGAGCCTTTTTGGGGGGGGCATAAAGATTGTGGAAGCATTTGTTGCATTGGTATTGCCATGAGGTGGCTTGTGTTGTATTGTTTTTGGCATGCATTCTCCCCATTGGTACTTGGTCCACTTCCACCCATGGAAGAGTCACCATAAAAGTGGTGAATGTGTAGCTTGGGAAGGGAAATTTGAAGGTAAATGTGTTCCTATGTTTGTTGTGGGGTTTGCATGTTTGTAACCCGTCTAGTGCTTGGTTCTCCAAGCTCGGGGGTGGCTTCTAGTAAGCCTAGGCTGGGAGGTGAGCTTCCCATGGTCAAAAATGTGTTATATTGTAGGTTGCATGGGAATGGGAAAAGAAGGATTAAAGGACCATGTTGCTGTTTTTTTTTTGTTGCAGAAAGAGTTATTAAGACAATGTATTCTTTTTTTTGGGAGTTTGAAAAAGGGGAAGAAAAAAAAAGAAGCTAGATTGTGTTATTCAATGTTAGCATGTAAAAGGAAAAAGTTAGTCAATGATACACTTATTTTTCCATTAAGTAAGGCAATGTATTCCTATTCCATGGAAAGGAAAATGTAAATGTTTTATTGCCAATATCTTTGTATTCATTTTTACTTGCATTTAGATTGCAAAAAAAAAATATGTATGTTGTTCTCACTCTAGTTAGCGTAGCAAAGGAGTATTGTACTAGATTTTATGTAAATTTTCATGTTTATAAAAAGGAAGAGAAGAAAATGTTTTTTTTTTGAATCCTGCAAGTAAATGGAATTTTGCTGCTACATGTTTCTTAAAATATTTTGCTGCTGTAGATTTATTTAAAACCAGTCATTTAATTCCCATTTGTTGCAGAAATGGAATTCTTACTATTTTGTAATCTATTTCGCTTAAAAGAGTTAAAATATAGTCTTAGTTATTGGCTTACAAAATAAGATATATTTCCCCTCATTATTAATTCTGCAAATCATATTAGTAAAACCCTTGTATGCATTTTTGATGATTTACAAAACAATGATATTAAACTCAAAGGAAAGTCTATGTGGCTTTATAAAAAAAAAAGGGGTAAATGGTAGCAAAAGAGATTTATATTAATATTTTTAGCTCCTTAAATGTTGTTTGGACAGTCTGATTTATACAAAAAAAAAAAAAAATATTACAGAAAAGGAGATCTGATAAACAAGTCAATTAAAAACATATATATATACATATATATATATATATATATATATATATATATATATACATATATTTTAGTTATTAAGAAATCTGCTAGTTATCATACAGAAACCCTTATGCATGTTATTTTACCAGATTATATACACATATAAATATATATATATATACATACATATATATATATATATATATTTATACATATATATATTCTTATAAAAATGTTATTAAAAATAAACATATTATAAAATCTTGTGTGCTTTAACATTGTTTGAAAAATGAATTAACACCCAGCAAAAAAAAAACGTTTAACAACATCCGCTAGTTTAATGCGGGCCGCAGCACCCGGCGGCGGCGGCCACAGCCTGCGGCACCCGCAGAGTGCGGGCGGCGGTGCCGCAGCCTGCGGAAGCCGCAGCCTGCGGCGGCGCCGTCCGCAGCCGGCGGTGCCGCAGCTCCAGTGGCCGCTCCGCCTTCCCTTAACTCCCCCTCCTACGCTGCGTTGCAGGTTATACACCCGGCCGCTAGCGTGGTAAACAAAGCCAAGAAAAAAAATATAAAACCTAAACCCCCCGCTGTTACCCGTCGAGCTTGCAAGGAAGTAAGGTGGGGGGGGGGGTGGCTCGGGTTCGGCCTGCGCTCTCCTCCCGCGGCCGCTGTCTCTCCTGCACACATAAGCACGCAAAAAAAAAAGTATGGGGTTTCACTCACACAACCCACACACACGATACAAAAAAAAAGAGAAGTTTGGGTATTAACGTGTTTCGCCCTAACCCTAATTTTCGGGTTAGGGCAACACTCACAATTTAAATAAACATGTGAGGTTTGGGATTATAAATTAAAAAAAAAAACTCACATATAAGAGGTTTATAACTAAGTAGATAAATGATTATATAAAACATATATATATATAGGTGTGTATATATATATATATATATATATATATATATATATATATATATATATATATATATATATATATATATATATATATATATATATAAGTAGACTTAAAATGATATTTAATAGGAATTAAATTAGTTAGTTGTTAAACTGAGTCTTACAATTTTGACAAATGTAGAAGAGGGTTTAATTTCCTTTAGGGGTTTAACTTCTTCATTAAATTGGATTCATATATTTGATTTTAGAATAAAGTAATGTTATTTTTTCTTTTTAAATTATTAATGAATGTAGAAGAATTTTTATAAGAAGAGTTTTTTTTTGAGTATTTAGGTAGATTAGATTTTAAGAGGAAAGGGGTGTAAACACAAAATTATTTGTAGGGCCAAGAAGGCCAATTGAGTCTAAGGTTATAAAGTATTTCTATTTCATGAGGTTTTCATTTTAATAAGGTGTTTTTATAATTAGGTCAACTAAATTTAGTACCTAGGTGGTTAAGAAAGATAATAAAATATTTAGATCATTTAAATTGAGACTATTTCGTAAGGCTTGAGTTTTTAATTATTTATTAATGAAGCTTAGTGAATTTCCTTTTTGGGAGAAATTTTAGCTCATAGATAACTTAGTTATCTTTATTACTAAATTGAATTTAATTACCAGATTGACACAAATGTAGTTGAGACCAAACCATAGTTGCATCATTTTAGTCAAGTAAGTCGTTAATTAGTTAAGTATTTAAAAAAAAAAAAATTATTCCGTTCGTGCCCAAAAGTGGGCATGACATTTTGGTATCAGAGCAAGGTTGCCAACACTAGGGAACCTTACTCCATTACGTTTCGCTACAATTATTTAATTAATTAAATTGTATTTAATTTTATTTTTAAAACTAGCTAAAATATTTTCTCCTAAAATAGTTATTTATTTCATTTTATTTTATTTTCTTAAAAAGGATGCCTCCAACTACGCGACAAGCTCGCAAACGTGGTAGAGGCCCTAGGCATGCACGCATGGCACGCGAAGAGGTCATTAGGGAGGAATTGGTTCAGGAAGTGAACCCAGCAGCTCCTCCCGAGCAATCAGTTGACCCAAACCGAGACATCTTGGTAGCTCTTCAGAACCTGATTGGACTAGTACAGGATAGGCTTCCAGCAGTAGATCACAATGTTGAGAACCAGAACTCAGGAAGTCACAGAACAGTAGAACGGGAACGGAGTAGGAGTCCACCTCCTAATCTCGTAGAGAGTCAGGCTGTGCATGAGCCCGAACCCATTCACCTACCAGCACCACCTCCAGCCGTAGCACCAGTGTATATTGAGAGGGCGCGTAGAGATCTAGGGGATCTAATCAGAGAGGTTATGCGTCTTCAGCCACCATCATTTGGGGGATCTACCGACGGGGTAGAGGCAGAGGCATGGCTTTTAAGCCTAGATAGGTGCTTTGCATTGCGCTCTTATGAGAGCAATCTAAAAGCACGTGCAGCAGTCCACCTATTGCGAGGAACAGCCTCCACATGGTGGAGACAGGAAGAATATAAGTGTGGCTTAGAGATAGAGACCCTCACTTGGGAGATTTTCACAGAGAGATTCAGGGAGAGGTATTTATCAGAACATTTCAGACAACGTAGGGTGGATGAGTTTCATGACCTCCAGCAGAAGGGTCTTACAGTGACACAGTACAAGAACAAGTTCTTTGAACTCTTACCTTATGTAGACTACCTGAAAGATGAAAAACTTCTCGTCAACCAATTTATCAGAGGATTGAATTCCGGTATAGCAGGACCAGTGAGAATGGCCACTCCAGGGAGCCTCCGGGTTGCCGTGGAGAAGGCTTTGATAGCCGAGGAGATTCAGGCCAGACCACATGACTCGAAGGATCGGTTTCAGAACTGTAACCCTTCACCACAGACTTATGGGTTTCAGAAACTCCATTGGAAAGGTAACAACAGGCACTCATCGGGGTTCCCCAAACCCCCTCCTCCGCAACAGTCACAGCAAAACTAGAGCCAAAGGCCTCTGCAGAATCAGTAGGGCACAAAGCCCAAACAGTGGCAGTCACAGGGTCAGAGGCGAGATCAGAAATCTCAGGCTCCTTACACACCTCCGGCTAGGACTTAGCAGTCCTCTAGAGGTGGGTACAGTGGTTCTAGTAGGACAGGGGGACAGTCTTTCTCCAGACCACAGGGAGTACAGTTTCAGGCACGAGGCCCTTGCTTCACATGTGGAGCCATGGGACACATGGCAAGAGAGTGTCCTCAGGGTCAGATGGCAGGGAATCAGAGGATGGTAGCATTAGAGCCGACAGTTGGGGACATGGGCAAGTCCCACAGAGTCTTCACAGCAGTTGACAACCGCCAGGCAGAGCATCAGGCCACGGTTATTGAGGTAGCAGGTATGATCAGAGGTAGCAGTGTATCTATATTATTTGATTCAGGAGCTACTGATTCTTTTATATCTCCATTGGTTGTGGAGCGTTGTGGGCTAGTGGCAATTAGGCAAGAGGTCAATTAGGAAGTGGAATTAGCTTCAGGGGCTAGAGTGTCAGTGAAATCAGAGGTTAAGGGATGTCAGCTTCAGATTGGTGACACCACCACCTTAGTAGACCTTAGAGTTACACCACTTGGATTATATGGCATCGTACTTGGCATGGATTGGATTTATGCCCACAGAGCCAAGATGGATTTTCGCCTTAAAAAGATCGAGTGTGAGGATGATCATGGCTCTCCTATAGTGATCACTGGAATTCAGAGACCCGTGTCTCTTCGTATGATCTCCGCCATGCAGCTTAAGTGGAGCATGCGAAAGGGATGTCAGTTGTTTGCCATCACCATTAGTGATAGAGAAGAAGAAGAGGAAAAGGAACCATCTATTGACGACCATCTTATCCTTAGAGAATTTTCAGATGTATTTCCTTCAGAGTTACCTGGTATGCCGCCGCGTAGAGAGATTGATTTTCATATAGACCTTGTTCCAGGAGCCAAACCAATTTCAAGAGCACCATATAGAATGACTACAAATGAGCTTAATGAGCTCAAGATTCAACTTGAGGAACTCCTAGAGAAGGGCCACATTCACCCTAGTGTATCCCCTTGGGGTGCACCAGTCATCTTCGTGAAGAAGAAGGATGGATCTCTTCGATTATGCATGGACTACCATCAGTTGAACAAAGTAACCATCAAGAATCGTTATCCATTGCCCAGGATCGACGATTTGTTTGACCAACTTCAAGGTGCCAAAGTATTTTCCAAGATTGATCTAAAGTCAGGGTACCATCAGTTGAGGATAGTGGAAAGTGATATCCACAAGACCGCATTTCGCACTAGATATGGCCACTATGAGTTCACCGTGGTTCCATTCGATCTTACGAATGCCCCAGCAGTTTTTATGAGTCTCATGAATGGAGTATTCCGCACATTTCTCGACCGCTTTGTGATTGTGTTTCTCGACGACATTTTGATATATTCACGAAATGAGGAGGAACATGAGGAACACTTGAGACAGGTTTTGTAGTGTTTGAGGGAAAATCAGTTGAATGGCAGTTTGTCGAAGTGTGCTTTCTTTAGAACTGAAATCAAGTACCTTGGTCATGTTATATCTAGTGATGGGATCTCAGTAGACCCATCAAAGATCAGAGCCATTATGGATTGGCCAGCACCTACCAATGTGACAGAGGTTAGGAGCTTCATGGGCTTAGCAAGTTATTACCGACATTTTGTTGAGGGATTCTCTAGAGTTGCTCATCCTATCACTTCTCTTCAGCGCAAAGGGAAGAAGTTTGAGTGGACGGAGAAGTGCGAGAGGGCCTTTCAGGAACTTAAAAAGGCACTTACTACCGCACCTATCCTTGTAGTACCAGATCCATCGGCTGATTTCATGGTTTGCACAGATGCTTCCCTAGAGGGTTTAGGAGCAGTACTTATGCAGAATGGCAGAGCTATAGCTTTTGAGTCTAGGAAACTCAAGACTCACGAGCTCAATTACCCTACTCATGACCTGGAGCTTGCAGCCATAGTGCATGCACTTGTGAGATGGAGACATTTCCTTTTGGGTCATCATTTTGAGTTGCACTCAGACCATCAGAGCCTTCAGTACATATTTACTCAGCCGAACCTTAATGCACGTCAGAGGAGATGGATGGAATTCTTGTGTGAATATGATTTTGACGTTCACTACATCAAAGGGAAAGAAAATGTAGTTGCAGATGCTTTGAGTAGGAGACGTCATGAGGTATTCACCATGTCTATGAGCATGGATTTGAGAGATAGGATCATGCAGCGATTTCCAGAGGACAGATGGTACTTAGAGGTTTGCCAGGCTATTCGATCTCAGGAAACTTTGGAAGGGAAATATGTGGATTATTCCTTAGAGTCCGATGGTTTATTACGCCATAGAGGGCGAATCTATGTACCTTCTTCTGGGGGATTGCGAGAGTTCATTATCACAGAGGCACATAGAGCTCCTTATGCAGCGCATCCCGGGGTCAAGAAGTTGCATGCAGACTTGAGAGAACTGTACCATTGGCCAGGAATGCGACAGCTTATTGCCGAGTTAGTAGCCCGATGCCTTGAGTGTCAGAGTCAAGGCGGAGCACCGCCATCCAGGTGGGTTGCTCCAATCTCATGCTATACCAGAGTGGAAGTGGGACACTATATCCATGGATTTCATCATTGGTCTCCCTATGTCAGCTCACCGCCATGATGCCATCTTGGTGACGGTTGACAAGTTGACCAAAGTGGCTCACTTTTCACCAGTTCGTACCACCTTCACAGCACCAGCAGTAGCACAAGTGTTTTTGTGAGACATTGTCAGACTTCATGGTGTTCCACGTAAGATCATTTCCGACAGGGATTCCCTCTTCACTTCTTCTTTTTGGAAGGCATTACAGGCAGCTATGGGTACCAAACTCAATTTCAGTACAGCCTATCATCCGGAGATGGATGGCCAGACAGAGAGAGTTAATCAGGTGTTAGAGGATATGCTTCGCATGTATGTCATGGATCACCAGACCAGATGGGAGGAGTATCTTCCCTTAGTGGAGTTTGCCTATAACAATGGGCATCACACGTCCTTGGGGATGCCACCCTATCAGGCATTATATGGCAGGCCTTGTAGGACACCATTGAGTTGGGACCGCATAGAGGACAGAGTTGCTATTGGTCCAGAGATAGTTCGGGATATGGAGCAGCAGGTGGATTTGATTAGGCAGCATCTTAGAGAGGCACAGGATAGACAGAAGAAATATGCAGATGCAAAGAGGGTTGATCATAGCTACTCAGTTGGGGACAGAATCTTCTTGAGAGTGCGACCGCATAAGAGTCCAATCCATTATGGAAAGGGTTCTAAGCTCGCACCTCGATTTGTAGGACCATTTGAGATCCTTGAGAGGATAGGGCTAGTTGCCTACCGTCTAGCATTGCCACCTAGCCTGTCACGCATCCACGATGTGTTTCATGTTTCAGTTTTGAGGAAGTATATCTATGATGAGTCTCATATTCTAGATTGGGATGCCTTGCAGGTGGAGTCGGACGGGCAGCTAGCTTTGGAGCCCATTCGCATTTTGGCATGCCGGACGCTGAGCCTTCGAGGGCGAGAGCTGGACCAGGTTAGGGTCCAGTGGGATTGCTATGATGAGGTCACAGCCTCATGGGAGGATGCAGCACTTATGAGATCACAGTACCCCCACCTTTTTGATGAACTCCAGGAGGAAGTTCATGCCTAGAGGGGGAGGGTGTGAGGCCCTACCCCGATTCAGTTTGACATTTTCAGTTATTTGCATTTTGAGACTATTATGGATGCTTTATTTTATGTTTATGGACTTAGAACTTATATGATTCCATGATTTGGATCACACTGACATATGTTGATGCTTTATTTCATGCATGATGGTTATGAAACTTTAGATATGTTACTAGAATAGAATCACATTATGATGGTGAATGTCATTATTGGAAATTTGCAGGACTTCATATTGATGATAGAAAGATGATGCTTATTTATGAATGGTTCAATTTTGGGAAAATTATGTTGATTGCTTATGTGAAATTGAATTTGAACGAATGAGATGTTGAATTATTGTTGTCAAATGTATGAGTGTTTGATGTGTAATGGAACCTATGTATTTGATTATGTATAAATGTGATTATTGGGATTACTAATGTGTTAATTGAGATGCGCAGGAAAATTATCCATGTGACCATGGAATTTAATGGAGAACCAAGCCTAGACCTATGTGCGTTTGTTAAGCCGGGAGTTGTCTATTTGGAGAGACAACACCCCATTGTAATGTATTTTATTTGTGAAGTGTATAATGCTTGAGTGTTAAAAAAATTAATTTATATGTATATGTGTAATCCTACAAGAGACAAATTCCATGTGTGATTTTTATATTGTATTTTTATTGTGTCACTTGACACATGTGCTGATTTAGTGTCATTGATTTTGACTTGTCTCTTGGAGGGAGTTTTGTTTCTACCAAATCCATTCAAAAACATGAGTGTGGTCCCAAATTTGCCTTGGGTAGGGAGTCTTGGGAGTGGTCAACTCAAGTTTGACCCGTAGGTAAACTTCAGTTGGGTTTCCAAAGGGTCTAATGGACTCCTAGGGTAAGTTTTTAGGCTTTTCCAAAGGTCCAAAGGGTATACCTATGGGTTAGGGGTATTTTGCAACATGTGGCTTCTCCCATGTGACTATTTAGTCACTTCAAAAAGTGGTGTTTTCAAGATGAACGAAAATTCAACTTAGAAAGTTCTTCCTAGGATAGAGAACCTTCCTTTTAGATGTCAAACTCTCTTCCCCATCTTCTTCCACCTTTTCCCTTTCTAATTTTAGTAATGTGCAAGAGTTTGGGAAGGGCAACCAATGGGAACTCACACCTCACCCAAGGGGTTGGGAAGTGTGTGAGAGGCCTTCTTAGGCAAGAATTTGGAGACTTAGTGAGTAATCACCCACTCTCCATTCTTGTAGATTATGCTTGTTTTGAAAAAGTTAGTAGGAGATTAGCACTTTTGGTGGGAATTTGGAGAAGGTTAGGGTGGAATTGGGCAGCTCATCCCCAACTAATTTTAGCAAACCTATTGGCAGAATAAGGTTGGTTACTTCTTACTTCCTCTTATTATGTTGTATGTGTTAGTTTATGTTGTTTGTAAAAGAAAAGAGTTGCTTGTAATGAGAGTGTTTTATGAAGTATTTTGTTGAAGTTAAGAAAGTGTAGTTTTCTTTTCTATGTATTTTGTTTTGTGTTCTTGTTGTTTTGGGAGTGTCCAAGATCTCCTACTCTTGGGAGGGTAGGAAGATCTTGGGGTGGAAGGAGTATGACAGCCATGGGTGAGAGGCTCTCCTTATGGAGAGTGATCTCAAGGTTGTCCTTTGTGACCCTTGTTGCATAGCCTTGTGTATGCATTTGGGGGTCATAAGGGGAGTAAATATGGCCTTGAGCCTTTTTGAGGGGGGCATAAGGATTGTGGAAGCATTTGTTGCATTGGTATTGCCATGAGGTGGCTTGTGTTGTATTGTTTTTGGCATGCATTCTCCCCATTGGTACTTGGTCCACTTCCACCCATGGAAGAGTCACCATGAAAGTGGTGAATGTGTAGCTTGGGAAGGGAAATTTGAAGGTAAATGTGTTCCTATGTTTGTTGTGGGGTTTGCATGTTTGTAACCCGTCTAGTGCTTGGTTCTCCAAGCTCGGGGGTGGCTTCTAGTAAGCCTAGGCTAGGAGGTGAGCTTCCCATGGTCAAAAATGTGTTTTATTGCAGGTTGCATGGGAATGGGAAAAGAAGGATTAAAGAACCATGTTGCTGTTTTTTTTTTGTTGCAGAAAGAGTTATTAAGACAATGTATTCTTTTTTTTGGGAGTTTGAAAAAGGGGAAGAAAAAAAAAGAAGCTAGATTGTGTTATTTACAAGAAAAGAGGATTGTGTATTCAATGTTAGCATGTAAAAGGAAAAAGTTAGTCAATGATACACTTATTTTTCCATTAAGTAAGGCAATGTATTCCTATTCCATGGAAAGGAAAATGTAAATGTTTTATTGCCAATATCTTTGTATTCATTTTTACTTGCATTTAGATTGCAAAAAAAAAATATGTATGTTGTTCTCACTCTAGTTAGTGTAGCAAAGGAGTATTGTACTAGATTTTATGTAAATTTTCATGTTTATAAAAAGGAAGAGAAGAAAATGTTTTTTTTTTGAATCCTGCAAGTAAATGGAATTTTCCTACTACATGTTTCTTAAAATATTTTGCTGCTGTAGATTTATTTAAAACCAGTCATTTAATTCCCATTTGTTGCAGAAATGGAATTCTTACTATTTTGTAATCTATTTCTCTTAAAAGAGTTAAAATATAGTCTTAGTTATTGGCTTACAAAATAAGATATATTTCCTCTCATTATTAATTTTGCAAATCATATTAGTAAAACCCTTGTATGCATTTTTGATGATTTACAAAACAATGATATTAAACTCAAAGGAAAGTATATGTGGCTTTATAAAAAAAAAAGGGGTAAATGGTAGCAAAAGAGATTTATATTAATATTTTTAGCTCCTTAAATGTTGTTTGGACAGTCTGATTTATACAAAAAATAATAATAATATTACAGAAAAGGAGATCTGATAAACAAGTCAATTAAAAACATATATATATATACATATATATGTGAATACATATATATATATATATATATATATATATATATATATATATATTTTAGTTATTAAGAAATCTGCTAGTTATCATACAGAAACCCTTATGCATGTTATTTTACCAGATTATATACACATATAAATATATATATATACATACATATATATATATATATATATATATATATATATATATACATATATATATTCTTATAAAAATGTTATTAAAAATAAACATATTATAAAATCTTGTGTGCTTTAACATTGTTTGAAAAACGAATTAACACCCAGCAAAAAAAAAAATGTTTAACAACATCCGCCTTCCCTTAACTCCCCCTCCTATGCTGCGTTGCAGGTTATACACCCGGCCGCTAGCGTGGTAAACAAAGCCAAAAAAAAAATATAAAACCTAAACCCCCCCGCTGTTACCCGTCAAGCTTGCAAGGAAGTAAGGGGGGGGGGGAGGTGGCTCGGGTTCGGCCTGCGCTCTTCTCCCGCGGCCGCCGTCTCTCCTGCACACACAAGCACGCAAAAAAAAAAGTATGGGGTTTCACTCACACAACCCACACACACAATACAAAAAAAAAGAGAAGTTTGGGCATTAACGTGTTTCGCCCTAACCCTAATTTTCGGGTTAGGGCAACACTCACAATTTAAATAAACATGTGAGGTTTGGGATTATAAATAAAAAAAAAAAAAAACTCACATATAAGAGGTTTATAACTAAGTAGATAAATGATTATATAAAACATATATATATAGGTGTGTATATATATATATATATATATATATATATATATATATATATATATATATATAAGTAGACTTAAAATGATATTTAATAGGAATTAAATTAGTTAGTTGTTAAACTGAGTCTTACAATTTTGACAAATGTAGAAGAGGGTTTAATTTCCTTTAGGGGTTTAACTTCTTCATTAAATTGGATTCATACATTTGATTTTAGAATAAAGTAATGTTATTTTTTCTTTTTAAATTATTAATGAATGTAGAAGAATTTTTATAAGAAGAGTTTTTTTTTGAGTATTTAGGTAGATTAGATTTTAAGAGGAAAGGGGTGTAAACACAAAATTATTTGTAGGGCCAAGAAGGCCAATTGAGTCTAAGGTTATAAAGTATTTCTATTTCATGAGGTTTTCATTTTAATAAGGTGTTTTTATAATTAGGTCAACTAAATTTAGTACCTAGGTGGTTAAGAAAGATAATAAAATATTTAGATCATTTAAATTGAGACTATTTCGTAAGGCTTGAGTTTTTAATTATTTATTAATGAAGCTTAGTGAATTTCCTTTTTGGGAGAAATTTTAGCTCATAGATAACTTAGTTATCTTTATTACTAAATTGAATTTAATTACCAGATTGACACAAATGTAGTTGAGACCAAACCATAGTTGCATCATTTTAGTCAAGTAAGTCGTTAATTAGTTAAGTATTTAAAAAAAAAAAAATTATTCCGTTCGTGCCCAAAAGTGGGCATGACAGCATCATAATCTTTTGAGTGTTGGGCAAATATGTGAAAATGGATATAATGTTGTTTTTTAGGATAATGGATGTGAGATCCAAAAGTAGTCCAAAATGTTTATTGCAGCTGGAAGAAGGACAAATGGAAATATGTATCAGCTTGAAGGAGCTACAAAATGTTGTTTGTTATCTCAACTTGATGACAGCTAGCTATGGCACTAGAGGATGTGTCATATTAACTTTGATAACCTTGTGTGGACTAGTTCAAGGAGTGCAGTGAGAGATTTACTAAGATTGACTAAATCAGTGAACAACATCTGCAAGGAATGTCAAGTAGGAAAGTAGACAAAGAGCACATTCAAAGGAAAAGAGTACTCGTCCACCAGATTACTAGATTTGGTTCACAAAGATCTATGTGGTCTAACCAAATCAAGGAGTTTGTAAGGTGAGAGGTATTTCATGTTACTGATTGAAGATTATTCTAGGATGACTTGGGTTGCATTTTTAAGAGAGAAGTATAAGGCATTAGATAAATACAATATATTCAAGGCAAATGTTGAGAATGAGGTTGATAGGAAAATCAAGTGTCGAAGATATGATAGAGGTGAAGAATTTATTTATGATGAGTTCAATTATTTATGTGAGAAACATGGCATTAGAAGATAGTTATCTGCCCCCCAGACACCACAATAGAATGGTGTAGTGGAAAGGATGAAAAAACTATACAAGAGACAACTAGAACTATGATGAAAAAAGTAGAATTTCCAAAAATCTACTAGAGAGAAGTTGTTCATATAGTAACATACACTCTTATTAGAATTTTGCACCAAAAGAAATATAGGAAGACATCCTATTGTCTTTGGTATGGTAAAACTCTAATAGTGAAATATCTCAAAAGCAAGTGTTATATCTGGAGAGATGAGGATAATATTGGAAATTTCAATAGCAGAGAAGATGAAGGCATATTCCTAAGCTATTCAACAAAGAGCAAGGCATACCAATGTTACAACAAAAAGATGCACAAGATTATTAAAAGTGCAAATGTGAAGTTTGATGAAAGTACTTCAAAAGACTCAAAAATAGTGGCATGATATTAATCTGATGAGTTTGGAGAAAAGAAAAAGGAAGAGGAAATCAAAAGTGAAGAAAAGAATAATAAAGATGCTCCAACATCTATATCCAAAACCCCAAGGTATGTTCAGAATAATCATTCATAAGACCATATTATTGGAGATAAGAGAAAAGGTATCATCACAAGAATAAAAGTGGATCAAGAACAAGTTTTGTAGTGTTTACTATCTGAAACTAAGCCAAAGATAGTAGAAGAAGCTTGTAATGATTAGAATTGGATAAAGGCAATGAAAAAAAAGTTAGATTAAATTGAGAAAAATTAGATGGGAGTTAATAAACAGATCACAAGATAAGAATGTGATTGGATCTTAATGGGTATTTTGGAAAAAGTTGGATGATGTAAGGCCTTCCCCAAACCAAGTTTTGATTTACTTAGTTGACCCTGTTTGACCTATTAATAAATGCTTTATAAGTCAATAGAATGGACTGTGTTAGGCAGATAGGTTTGTGAGAAAAATAATTGAACCAAGTTATAGAGTTATCGCACCTAGTGGTGTACTTTTGATGTGTTATGAAGTTGAAATCCTAAAAGACCCATTGATTAGATAATCTTGATTTAACGCATGTCAGCTATGTCTGGATGTAGAACTTATACGATTCTGTGATTGGGTAACTTTTATGAATGCGGATGCTTCATTTATATGCTTTATAGATACAGAACTCTAGATGATCCTAGAATAGGATAAATTTGAGAGGAGGTATGTCATTATTGGATTTGCAGGACTTTACTATGATGATAGAAATAGGAATGCATGTTTTAATGAATAGATCAAAATTATGTGAATGATAATAATTGTTATGTGGAGTTATTCGAATGAAAGATGTATTGATTGATAAATGTATATTGTATGCAGAATGCTTGTAGTGCATTATTATTCATGTGTTTTATATTATATGAGATTATTTGGAAGTACTAATGTGTAAATTGAGTTGCGCAGGAATTATCCATGTGACCATGGAAATATTACGGAGAACCAAACCTAGACTTATGTATGTTCGTAAGCCAGGGGTTGTCTATTTGGAGAGACAACACCCCATTTGTGTTGTATTTTATTCGTAATAGTATATGCTGCATGAGTGTTAAGTGTTATTTAAATTTAATGTGTAAAAACCACAAGAGACAATTTCATGTTTTATTTTGTAAAAGTGTTTTATTTGTGTCACTTGACACGTGTGGATTTAAATTTAAATGTTTTATTTATGTCTCTTGGTGGGAAAGTGTTTAACTATAGTTTTTCTTAAATAATATAATTTGTTGTCATAAATACTTTGGGAATATAATCTTTGGAGTGGTCAACATATGTTTGACCCGAAAATAAACTTCAGAGGGGTTTAAAATGGATTAAATGAACACCTAGGGGTAGTTTAATAGGGTTTCCTAAAGCCCATAAGGTATACCTAGGGGTTAGGGGTATTTTTAGGCAAGTTTCTACTTTTAAATGATCTTTTTGATGCTTTAAAAATTGGCTTTTTTGAGTTGTGCGAAAATTGAAAATTAGAAGTTTAAATCTAATTGAGATTTTTCCTATTGGAATGAGAGTCTTTTTGCTTTCTGCTTTACTTTCCTTTTTGGTTTTTAGAACTTGTGAGAACTCAGAGAATGAGCTTCTTAAGCAGGATTTTGAGAATTTGAGGGTAATCACCCACTCTCCATTTTTGGAGATAAAAGAAAAAGAAAAAGAAAAAATAAAATTAAAAAAAAAAAATATCTGTATATATATATATATATAAATTTTAAAAAATGAAATAAAAAAATGGGTTTTCGGGTGGAGGGCCGAAACCCACTGTGTGTGCACACAGTGGGCAGCGCCCACGCCGACACTGTGTGAACACACAGTGAGCGGCCCACGGACCGCCACTATGTGGGCACACAGTGGGCGGCGCACACGCCGCCACTGTGTGAACACATAGTGGGCGGCCCGCAGACCGCCACTGTGTGGGCACACAGTGGGCGGCGCCCGCGCCTCCACTGCGTGCGCACACAGTGGCGGCCGGGTAAAACCCCTGCGCCACCGCCTCTCCCTCAAAAAAAAAATCCTCGGCCACTCCACCATGAAATTTGAATTCGATCGGCCCTGCAATGCAAGTAACAAAAATAAAATAAAACCCTAGCCCAGGTAGGGCTAGGGTAACATATTCAAAGAGATATTTAAGAAGGATATATATAGGGTATTTTATAATTTACATGTTAAGTTAGGGTTTGCATGCAAGATTTATATGCATGTAAAAAAAAAAATATTATAATATTGTAATATATATATATATATATATATATATATATATATATATATATATATATATATATATATATATTTATATGATTTGAAGATATGGGTGAATAGGGTGAATTTTTAGACTAAATATTTTTATAAACTTATATATGCTTTTGATAATCAAATGGGCATATTTTAAAAGGATGTATAAATTTTAAATGTTTCTGGAGTTCAATCTTATGAAAGATTTGGATGAATTTGATAAATTAATTTTGGAGATCTAATTGGATTTTCATAAATAAATGGAACTATTAAATAAAGTAATTAAATAATTGATATAAGAGGATAGTGTAGAGGCGTAAAGATTAATCCCTCTAAGTGGACTAAACCATGAGAACCCTGTTAACCCAAGGTGGAACTTTAATTAGGAAAATTAACCATCTTGATGACGATTGGCACTTTAATTGTAATGGCTCCATTTGTTAATATTAACGCAATTAAATAGGTTTTAGTATTGAATTATAAAAGCCAATTACTTTGTAAAATTAAGAATTAAGAAGGAACGTAATTACAGGATGGAGGAAAATTGATATGTAATAAATAATTATTATAGAACCAAGTAAATTATGTTAATGTCTCGATAGGAGAAATGGTATAATTTATGTTCTTATATTCGCAAACGAAATGATAAAGACTTTTGAATGAAATAATTATTCCCTTATAAATTTTATTCGTCCCACTTGATAATAGGAACTATCGTAAATTGTTATGTTAGTATTTAATATCAATTAATAATTTGTTAGAACCACATGTAAAGTTGTCATAACTATTTAAAGCAAATAAAAGCATGTAATTAAGGGTTTTTTTAAAAAAAATTGTCGGTTGTGTTTTGCCCTAAATTTTGGGCATGACAGATGAAGATGGAAAGGTTGTAAGAAATAAGGCAAGGTTGGTTTGCAAATGTTATACTCAGATCAAAGGCAATGACTTTGATGAAGCTTATGCCTCAGTTGTCTAGATGGAGGCAATCATGATGTTCTTGGCATTTGTAACATTCAAGGACTTCAAGGTTTATTAGATGGATGTGAAATAAACATTCTTGAATGGAGAATTGAAAGAAGAAGTTTATATTGAAAAACCAGAAGGTTTCAGGTTGAAAGATGATCCAAACAATGTTTGTAGATTGAAGAAGGCTTTGTATGGACTGAAACAAACCCCTGGAGCTTGGTATGGAAGACTAGACAAGTACCTAACTAACCAAGGGTTTCAAAAAGGTTCAACTAACAACAATTTATATTTTAGGACTGGTTCAGGTAAAATCCTAATTGTTGTAGTGTATGTTGATGATCTAATCTTTGGAGAAAATGAAGATATATGTCGATGATTTGCAAATGAGATGCAAGAAGAATTTGAGATATCTATGATTGGTGAGTTAAATTTATTCCTTGATCTGTAAGTTAATCAAAATGATAAAGGAATTTTCATTTCTCAGTCTAAGTACATCAAAGAGTTGTTAAAGAAGTTTGGGTTGGAGAATTCCAAAATGGTGTGTACACCCATGACCACTGGATGCAAGTTAACAAAAGATGATAAATCTCATAAGGCAGATGCAAGTTAGTACTGGTCAATGATTGGAGGATTGTTATATTTGACTGTTACTAGACCATATATCATGTATGTAGTTTGTTAGGGAACTAGATTTCAACAAGAACCAAAAGAATCACATGTTGTGGTAGTAAAAAGGATTTTCATATATCTAAAAGGCACGAAAGAGTTCGGTTTGTGGTATCCCAAGAACTCAGATTTTACCTTGACAACTTATACAGATGCAAACTGGGTCATAAGTGTTGCTGAAAGAAAAAGTACAAGTGGAGGAGCATTCTTTATTGGCTCTCAATTGGTTTCTTGGTCAAGTAAGAAGTAGGACTCTGCATCTCTATCAACAGCTGAAGTAGAATTTATCGCAGCATCTTCATGTTGCACGCATATCTTATGGATGAAGAAAACTTTAAAGTACATTAGTGTAAAGTTTGAAGACCCTATCTCAATCATGCATGACAATACCAGTGCAATAAATATTTCAACAAATTCAAAACATATATCTATCAAGTACCATTTATTGAGGGAAAAAGTGTTGGACAATAAAGTTAGACTTGAGTATGTACCTACAAAGGACTAGATTGCAGATATCTTTACTAAGGCATTGTGAAAGGATAATTTTGAGCATCTCTAGTAGAAGTTAGGGGTATTACCCCAATCTAGTTTGAACTAATGTGCCTTTTGATGTGCATTGGTCTAGTGAGAAGCTTGCACATTCTTATCTAAACTAATGCTAGGGAGTTTCCTCTTAGAGAGAGTAGGAGTGAGTTTCATAGGAGGGTTCTTTGTCTGCCTTTGTCATTATTGTCAAAAGAAGAGAGAGAGAGTATGATATATGCTGATATATTTATCATGTTGATGGATGTTTTCATCAATGACAAAGGGGGAGATTGTTAGCATTATATTATATGTTGTCATTGATGTCAACAATTGTGATCCGGATTAGGTCCAGATGTTGTATATTGAGTAGCTTTGGAAGATAGGTATGTATGTGATGTTGTTGGCTATTTGGAGATTTTCCATATGTTTTGGTTTTCAGAAGATGCGTTGTTGATGTTACGCAGTGCTATTTTTGGGTCCGGATTGATCTATAAGTTGAGTGTTTTGGTTTGGAAGTTGAGGATGTGTAATGGCAGTTGTATAGTGTGTGGATAATGTTTTGGGTCTAGATTTGGCAATGTATGTAGCATTTTGATATGTTCGATAAGGAACATTGTGATGTAGTCCACTTCTCATTCCTTTCCACCGCCAAAATGTTTAGCAGTGACCTATTTTAGATCTCTCTCTTGGCCGACTTAGAGGATTATGTTTTTTCATAGATAGTATATGTAGGAGTATGATCTGGATGTATTGGTGTGGCTTTTTGTGTTGAAGATATGGGAGATTGAAAGAATCTAGTTTATGTGTGAGGGCGTGTTGTGGATACTTACTGGAAGCAGTTCTGACAGTGATGATTGTGCTTCAGTGGAGGATTTTCTTTTTATCTTTCTCTCTTCAGTAGTGAGCCTTTATGGGCAGTGAGAATCTTGACATTGAGCCATCCTTTGTAAAAATCACCTTAATTGGTGTTAACTTAACCAATGTTTCTATATCGAGAATGAGAATTCTCCATGGTTTTTACCTTCTTGGGTTTTCCACATAAATCCTAATGTTCTTTGTGTCTGATCTGTTATGTGCATATGCTTTCATGCTTTATCTTTTTTGAATATTTCAGCTAGTTGTTCCAAATCTGTGAATAAAGTTTAAAGAATATTTTAATTTTCAACCAATTCACCCCCCTCTCAGTTGCCCAGATATTCAACAATCTAGGCATCATCAAATAGGTTATCAAGGTATTCAAAATTCACTTCATGGAATTCCTCTCCATTGGAGTCTTTGATGTTAGGGGAAGGCTCTATCAAAGCACCAACAATGGTAAACTTAGGCATTGGTGAGTAACCCAAGCCCCTATTTTACTTGTATGATACTAGTGAGATGGGTGTTTTCCTTCCTTGTTCTTGAGGTCTAAGACCATGTCCTTTATAGCCCATCTTTTCTACAATGGTTGAAGCTTTAGGATATATTTTCTTTGGGATATCTGCAGGTGCTTCATCCTCTTCTCTGTAGAGCCAGGAAGTGACATCGGTCTCAAGGTTCTCTTCACCAAGTGGGCCCCACTACTCAAAGGTAGTCTTCTTGCATTTCATAGAAGATTTATTTTATTTTTGATTTCCTTAGGTTTTCCATAGGATTTTGGAGAGAGAGGGTGTTGTCCCACATAGAGCCATTTGAAGTGTATATTCTCCATAGCCATTGTCAACTACCTTGATCTTGATCTCAAGTTCAGTGGAGGTGGATGCGACATTTGATGGGTCAAATGGAGGTGGTGGAACTGGTGTATTGAGTGGGCAATGCTAAGGGTTCTTACCCTCAAGGATTTTGCAATATTAGAAAGGTTGTGGATCAGTCAAGATAGTAATTTCCCTACCATTAAAAGGGAATTGTGGCCATTGATGGTATATGAATGGAATGGTTTGAATGGAATGGATCCATGGGCGGTCAAGGAGGATTTTATATGGGAGGTCAAGGTCTAAGACTTTACAAGTGGTTTCCACCATTGCAGGGCCCACTTGAAGAGGTAATGTAATTGTGCATTTGGAAACCCTTTATGCATCATCATAGGCCTTTATTATGATTCTACCAAATGTATCAACCAAGTCTTTAGAAATACCCAGTTGTTTGATCAATTTATATCTACAAATATTTAAACTAGATCCATCATCTATAAGGACTCGCTTTATCTTATGCTTATGAATGATGGACTCAATGTGAAGGGTTTTATTGTGGGATGGATCTACAGATGGGGCATCTTTTGAAGTGAAGTCTAGATGGTGTTGTGCAATAAGGTTTCCGATTAAGGTTTGGAATTAGACAACATTTATATTATCTAGAACATGGGATTCCAGGAGGGCCTATTCAACGATCTCTTTGTGAATTATTGAGGTCTTCAAGAGTTCAAGAATGGAGATATGTGCAAGAATATTACCAAGATGGTCAAGGATATTGTAGTAGGTGGTGGATGATGTGGAAGCTCATGGAGGAGGAGGGGGAGATCCTTAGATGGTAACTCTGCCTCTATGGGTGGTGACATTATAGTCCTTTTGGGAATATGACATGGAGGGTGTGGCACCTTGAATGACTATCTTAGGTTGCAATGGTTTGTTGGATGATTCCAAGGGAGGAGCACATTGAATGGTGACCCTAGGTCTACAAGAGGTAGATGAAGGATCAACTCCCTGTATGGCAATGGTATTAACATGGGTGATGTGGTTGGTGTAATCATAATGGACCTCATGAGATGATAAATCCTAATCCTTAATGTTGTGCCAGTGAAGTGTGATACATGCAGCTGCAACACAAAACACTTAATAGGTCATTACAAGCATGGTTAGGAAATAACAAGCAAAAAAATATGAACAATGACAAAGCGACCTATCACCTCCTAAGAGATGCGAGTATGGATTTTCTCTTAGATCTGGATAAGCAATCTCAGTGACTTGACTACACCTAGATGGAGAATTTTAAATGATAATGATATGCAAAGATGAGATTGATTATGCTAGATTGATCCAAGAGACTAATTAAGATAATGTTATGCATGATTAAGCTATGATGATGATGCAATTAAGCTAGAAAAGAGATTGATTAATCTACATGATTCAACAATTATGCTAGAAAATGATCAAATTAAACTAAATATAAGATGCAATTACTTAAAACAACAATGCTCAAATTATATGCCTATAGTAACAATGCAAAAGATGAAATGAGATGGGATCCTTATTGCTCCAAAATGGGGGATATTTATAGGATTTCCAAGGCCAGGGGTGAGGTGGCAGGAATCAACGATCAAGATTGAGTCTGAAGATATCAAGGGTGAAATTGGAGGAGGTTGGAGAAGAGGTTGGAGGAAGAGACACTTGTCATCTCTGTGGTGACAAGTGTCAAGGAGCTTTTCTCATAAAAGGGCAAGTGTCCAAGAGAGGAGACATGTGGCCAAAGTGCCATGTGTCTCAAGAAGAAAATATCCACACCATAGGAGGTTAGGATAAGGAGGTTAGAATGTGCAAGATAGGATAGGGTTAGTTAAACCCAAGGTTAGGTGGAATGGGTTAGGTCAGAGGGATGGTTAGGTTAGGTTGTTAGAAGTTAGGAGGCATGTGGGTAATTTTAATTTAAAAATTTAAATAATAGGAAAAGACTAATTAATTCTCAACAACTCATAAATTGATTTGTTTTAATTAATTAGAGGATTAGAAGAATTGATTGAAGTGGGGGGGAAGATTAATTAATTTGAATTAATCAAAGGGGACCATTGAAATGAACCTATTGAATAAATCCTTAGATTTATTAATAAGTAGATGAAAGGGAGAATTTAATCAAATTGCCTAATGAATTTAATTAAATTAGGAAGGGGGATAATTAAATAATTGCTTATTTAATTAAATATCTTTAGATCATTTTAGGTGTATACACTTACCATGTTTAGGAAAGGGATCCTGGTACATTTTAAGCTTGTCGTTTGAGTTGTTAGGCTTAGCAGTCATGACATCAATGTCACCTTTGCCAATCATGTCCTTAATATAATTGTTAAGTTTCATACACTTACATGTATCATGACCTTGAACACAATGGTATTCACAATACTCACTTTAATTATACCATCTAGGTTTTAGTTGATTTGCATCATAGGAACATGTCATCGAGAAGACAACAACACCAGCCTTGACAAGCTTTTGGAAGATGGCTTATATTGGTTTGGAAAGCGGGTTATACTTGTGCTACAATTGGTTGTTGGCATAAGGAGGATGACCTAGAACGGAAATGTTATTGTGAGGTTGGGATTGATTACAGGAATCAGATTGGTTGTTGAATTGGTGATTGGTGGTGGTTTTGGGCTTGGTTGGGATGGTCATGGTTTGGACATGCTTAGCATTAGTGACTCCATCATTGACAATATTTTTGTTGTTGGACCAAAACCTGGGCTTGTCATTGGACGAAGAAAAACCTTGGGTGGACATTTAATAGGGTTTCAATGTACCTTCCTCCAAGAGAACTCTTTCTAAGGCTAGGCCTTTCTTGGTGATTTTTTTGAACGAGTCAAGACACTGACAAGTTAAAGGCCAAGACATTTCCAGTACCAGATTGTGTTGGAATATTTCAATTTGGTAAGACTTCGATATGTGCCAAGGGAATTTTTCGATGAGATGTCAACACCTTTGCAAGAAATTGGCAAAGGTTTCTCCACGCCTCTGCTTTGTGTTGCATAGTTCCATCATAGAGGCATCATTCTCAATATTATATGCATAATGGGACACAAATTTCTTTATGAGGTCAAGGAATGACTTGATGGAGCCATGAGGTAGGGTTGAAAACCAAGTAAGGGAATCTTTGCTAAGGCTCTTGGGAAAGATTCTTCTAAGATAAACATCACTATAGGAGACCTCTTGACAAGCAATATAAAATTTATGGACATGGTCTCTAGGATCACCTTTATCCTTGTATTTCTCAAACTTAAGCATCTCAAAGCCTAAAGGTTATGGTAAGATTGAAATAGAACGATCATAAGAATAAGGACAAACTTCCTTGAAAGTGTAAGGTTTCTTATGAGTCCCATCCTTGGGATTTTTAATAAGGTCCTTCTTGTCCTCAATTTCCTTCATTAGGCAAGGTTGTTGGTTGTGGACATGATGAATATATTGACCTAAATGTGATTATGGGGCATGAGTGGAGATGAGAAATACACCACCACCAATATAATGGTAAGAAGTGTTTGGAGGATGTGAAGTGGCGATAGTGCTAATGGGAGGTAAGCTAGCATTGTTGTGATGGGGTGCAAATGACAAGGGTAGTCCAGAAATGGGAGGGTTAAAAATGTTAGTCGGAGTAGAGGTAGGAGGTGCTGAAGTGGAAGGTGGAGGATGAAGAATGGTATCAAGGATAGGATAGTTTACAAGATCACCTTGTGTAGGAGTGTCAAGGATAGACCGATAAAAAAGTAGGGGGCAAGTGTGTCACTTGTCTGATAATACCAACTAAAAGCCTATTAAGATTAACTCTAAAGAAATTCTCTAATATTTCTTGGTTGTAGGGATCATCTGTGAAAGTCTTTGAGTGTGGAGAATGTTCAGGTTGATCAACTAATTATTCCTCCCCTTAGGCATCATGATCCACATAAAGGTTGGGATCGCACAACTCACTCCCTTCAGTGGCCATTTTTGCTTTTCAGGAATGAGTCAAGACCATGCATGGGTAACTTCAAGATGATTAAGATGGAATGAAAATTTGAAAGGATTGAATGGATATGGACTTGATCAATAAAAAGGAGGTGGAATTGGCGCTTGATGAAGATAAGGACTTAGCAAGGATTTGATTTTGGGCTTGATATGAATTAAATTGGATAATATTAGATCAGTCCTTAGGTTAGGACAAGATTGATTTTGGATGACACCCTAGCCCTTGGATTAGGATGTAGACAAGGTGTAGGGATCAATGGTATGGGCCACAAAGTGAGGTAACAACCAAGCTAGGGTAAACTTAAACCTTTGGATTTAGGATTCAATTAAGCATTCTTCTACTTAGGATAGACTTCATCCCTGAGAAAAATAGGAAAAGGGATTAAGGCTTGGATCAACCCAAATGATTAGGATAAATCAAGAAAGGTACTTGAGATAGATTTTTTCTCAAGCACAAGGCTAATTGGAAATTGACAAATGATAAAAGGTCTAAATCAAACTTCACAAAATGTTGAACTTGGATTGGAAGATTGATTGATTGATTTGATTAGATTAATGTTCTAAGTCCTTAGGGATGACACAAAAAAATATTATGTATGAAAGAAGAAAGAAAGGGGGGGTTACCCTAGAAGGCAATGACTTAATAGATGATCTCGGTTTGGAGAAGGAGAGATTGTAAAATACAGCCACTCCTATTAAATGATTGGGATAATGCAGATATTTGATTGGAAGCACAAGTTCTCAAAGGTTCTTCATCAAACTCATTACCATAACCATGTAGGTAATCATGGAAATGGTGTAGGAAAATGTAATGTTTCAACAAGAGTTTGTGGTTATGTACAAGAACTTGTGGTGCTTAAGGATTTTCTTATAGCTGGAATTCTTCTTCTTGATTTGGCAATAAATAGACTTCTTGGGATGTTTAAGTCACTTGGGTTTATGTTATATGAGTGGAAAGTGGTTTTGGAGTTGTTTTGTCTTGGAAAGAAATGCCAAACAATGAATGCACGTTGAACAAAGTAATGCTTGAAACAAGCATAAAAAAAGAGGCCTAAATTAGCCCAATTTTATAAAATTTCACTAGTTCGCACAATAAATACATGCAAAAGTCATACAACTTAGGCTGGAAAGAGGATTCTACTTGTTGAATCCCCACTTGAATTTCTCCATATACCTAAACAAAGCAGATATATAGAGATCTAGTAGCATTGTCTCCCCCTTACACGAAACTCACTTCTCGAGCATAAAAAAATATCATAACTTGAAGATCTAGAGATATTATGAATTGAGAGACATCTATCTCTACTTTGAATGATACAATGTGGGGAAGCTTCAGAGGTCCAACCTCCTACACCAATAAACAAATGAGATTTTGGCAACTAAAACAAGGTTTCTAGTAAGTTTTTGAGGGATCCCAGTCTAACAACGGATTCTCAAAGAAAGATACTTAAGGTTTTTATTGAGATTATCAATGCAGATAAGGCCTCCACATAGCTGAATTCACTTAACACTCTAGCCGCCTAACCAACGTATTTATATAGAGGCTCAAAAAACACCGCTCAAGATCCCATTGAGAGAGACGATATCCTCGATGTACCTCAATTTTGAAACACTCCCTTCAGGTGATGAGGCCCCCAAGAGGTGATTCTCTACTCAAAATTAAAAGGCAGGTATTGTTAATCTCTTTTCTCTTTCACCCAAGATCCATGAAGGAGAGGGAATGGGATACTCAGCATAACGGTGGGTCCACCCCACACAATGCACAAGCACACCAATCATGAAATACACACAATCTTTTTACCCCTAAAAAGATGTTTTCTAATTTAAGACATGAAAAAAAATCTAATATTAGTAAAAAATTCAAATTCTTCAACAAACGTCCTGCAAAAATGATTAATAATTTTAGTTTTTGATCTTGGACAGACAAAAAAGCTGCAAGGACAAAACAAAGTTAGCGAAATCTTAAAAAATAGGTACTAACAGTGCAGACACCAAAGTGCAAGTGTAGATGTTGAAACATTTGTGCAAGCATCAATGTAGGCTTTGCACAGGAAATACATTAACTAGAAAAATTTATAAATTTACAAATTTAAAACAAGCCAGGAGAATAGTCTACATAGAGACATTGATCTAGGTGTGCGGAGAAGTCTATTTAGATCCTGTAGGCAAACGGTTAGCTTGAAATTTTTAAATTTGAAACAAATAAATTAAGTGAGAAAACAAAAATGTGGAGGTATCGATGTAGTGGTGTAGACATCGAAACATCTACACAAATGTCGATGCGCAATCCGCCAAGAACAATAAGCTGAAAATACTCAAAATCTAAAGATTTTTACTAAAAATCTAAGAGATAACTGTTAGAAACAAAGATTTTAAATAGAAACCCTATTCTTTTTGTTCTTTTTGATGATAATATAAAACAAATAAATAAATGATTTCTTAAAAATTTTATGCTAAAAACATAGAAAATGCGAGGGAAATCTATTTGAACAAAGAAGCCAATTGGTGTTTTTAGAGATGCTGAAACAAAGACGGATGCACCAATCTATAGACGCAAATGCCAATCTGAAAATTCCTGTACAAAAAATGTTAGGTGGAAAAATAAAATTCAAAAAAAGACACTAATTGATGGAAGTGAAGGTACTGATTTAGAAGAAGAGATGTTGATGAGCAATCAGAGACATTGATCTACAACCTATGAAAACTTGCTACAAAAACACAAAATATTAAATTTAAGGGACTTGGGGTCCTACCGAGTGTGATAGAATGAAGAGAGGAAAAACCTAGGCCTAATGGTTAATGCTTAAATCAAATCAAAACACAAGAGAATTCAATTGCACAAATCAATCATTTTACCTTGGTTACTCACTTCTTCCTTCGATTGAGCTTGATGAAGTAGAGTGTGCCCATGTGCTTGTTAGATTTGTGTGAATGTTGTAATTTATGTCAAACCTTATTATCTGGTTAGGATGAGATGTAGAATGTTGAGCAACAGTAGAAATTAGTGTTGGGAAAATGGTGTCTCAACCTTGCATTTATATGAGGTTACTATTTATAGTAAGTTTTTGTTTGAGCATGAAATGGTGCAAAATTCTCCCCAAAACTTTTGGTTGGCTAGATGAGCATGTTAGTAAATTTGCATCACAAGATCATAGCTAGTTTTGAAGATATTAAAGTTTTAATTTTTGGAGGGTGCGATGAAAGGTTTAAAATTAATTTTGAGGACTTTAGAGGCTCTAAAATGTCTTGAAAAGTGGGTGTAAATGATGCATCATTTATAAGGCAATAGAGAACTTTGTGAGCTTTTCGGCGCTTCAAACAGTTTGTCAATCAGACACACAGTTCACAAGTTATGGCCTCCAGAAGTTTGGACTCCTAAAATAGGAAATATAAATTGCATCAGACACATAAATGAGTTGTAGAAGGGAGGAACATGTGTTGATGTGTGTTTTAACACATCATATGGCATCTAGAATGAAGATAAGGTCGACTCTACTTTATTGGGTGGATTTAGCCCATGATTGTGTAATACCATTTGATGGTTTCTTGTATTGTATCTCCTATATATAAGGTGCGTGAGATAGAGGTTGTGTGTAAGAGTCTTGTGGCTATTGAGTTACCTCTGAGTCTTTAGTTAGTGGTACTCCTATGAAGAGATTTCTCTACAAGTATATTGTAATATGTTATTGATTGTCGAATAATATATTGAGCTATTTTTAGAGTGTGGGGTTTTTCTCCCAAATGGGTTTTTCCCACGTAAATCATTATGTTGTTGTGTTGTGGTATGCATGATATTTAGTTTATTTTTGTTAAGTTTTTGTAATTGTTGTAATGATCTGTAATTTTTTTTACATTACCCTCCTCTCAAGGTTAGTGTAGGAAACTGTTCCACTACTTAACTTCCTTACAAGTGGTATTAGAGCCTAATCACCTTTAGTTTCAGTTGTGGGTTGTTGAGTTTTTGGAACTAATCCAGATTTGAGTGGGAGCTTAAGCAAAAGATATCTTTTGATCTTGTTGCAGGAAATTTCAGATGGCAAGCTCGTCAAGGAGAATAGAGGTGGAGAAATTTAATGGTAGTAATTTGAGATGTGGAAGCTGAAGATGGAAGATCTGCTAATAGATCGAGATATGCGGGATTTTATTGATGCAAATGTCTCAAGACCTATAGATCCTACTACAGATTCTTAGTATGATGTTATGGACCAAAATTTCAAGGGTCTAATCAAATTGTGTCTAGCAGACTTTGTTCTAATCAATATCCACAAAGAGAACACTGCAAAGAAGTTATGGACTAAGCTTGGTGAGATGTATCAAGCCAAATCCTTATTAAATTAAATTTTCTTGAGGAAGAAATTATATTCCTTGAAGATGGAAGAGGGTGGATGAATTATAGATCACCTAGAAGAATTTAATATGTTGGTGGCTCAATTGGTATCCTTTGGTGTTAAGATGGATGAAGAGGAGAAATGTCAGATCTTTCTTTGTAATTATCTTGATTCATGGGATTCTTTTGTTATGGGTATCGATAGTACCTCTATTATTTTTAAGTCTAAAGATGTGGTGGGTTCCCTACTTGGTGAAGAGATGTGGAGGAAGGTATCCATCAGTTTGAAGGAAGCCCTAATTGTTCATGGAAGACCTAAGGAAAAAGGAAAGAAGAATGAAAAGCACAATAAGTCCAAATCCAAAGGGAGATCAAAATCTCTTGGAAAGTCTAAAGTCATTTTCTATAACTATGGTAATTCAGGTCACATTCGTAAGGACTATAAAGAATAAAATAAGAAGAAAAAGAAGAAGTTTGATTTTGATTCTGAGTTTGAGAAGGAAGATGGTGATGCATTCATTGCATCTTTGGCTACTCATGCAGGTAATGATGCATGGTTAATTGACACAAGTGCATCTTTTCATATGACTTCCAATTAAGATTGGTTTTACGAATATGAATAATTTAATGGAGGAAAGGTGTACTTGGGTGATGATTCACATTTAGACATTGTTGGACAAGGTAAAGTTAGGATCAGGTTTCCTTATGATAGAATAAAAAAGATTAGCAGTGTGTTGCATATCCCTAGATTAAGATGAAATTTATTATTAGTGAGAAACCTGATAGATACAAGTGTGTAGGTAGTCTTTTCTGATGCAAGATATAAGATGATTAAGGGTGCTATGGTGATTTATAGAGTTGTCGGGTTTGACACTTTGTATAAGCTAGAGGCATACACTATTGGGAAAGACAGAAGTAGCTCAAACATTAAGAGAGATATTGTACCTAGGACAATTGATGGAAACATCAGTTTAATTGATATTGATCAAGTCAATATGTCCGACTGAAAAGAAATCTTCCCTAATGAAGATAAGGTATCCCAAGAAATTGAAGTCCTAAATAGAAGAGTCCATCATTTAATTTCCTTAAGAACACAAAAGGAAGCAAATAAAGAGATAGAGGTAAAAGCAAAATTGATGGAGAGAGATACGCTTCTAAGACAAATTGCTAACCTTGAGCTATTTACCCAAGAAAAAGCCAAGAGTGAGGACAAAGGTCTAGTGATTAGAGAAATCCTAGTTCCCAAGAACAAACCTACATACAAGTTAGTAGTACAACCAAATAGGGAAGTCCTTAGTGACCCACAATCTATTAGAGATAATGTTGACAAAGGAAAGCAAAAATGCATGGAAGGTGGGTCTAGATCTAAGACTATAGTGGAGATCTCTCACATGCTATCAGCACATGGAAGAGAGATGGAAAGGATGAGGAAAGAGAAAGAAGATTTGCAAATGGAGTTAGAGAAAGTTGAATTAGAAGTAACCAACCAAGAAGTTAAGAGAAAGACTAGCTATCTGAAGGCTCCTCCTATCATGTTTCCCTCAGTAGACCTAAATAAACTTGTTCCTTAGCAAGCTTCACTCCCTCCAGTTAAAATTCAGCCAACCTTGCCTATTAGCACTACCACAACAAATCAAGCCCCTACTACTAACCAAGGTAACCAAATCTCTCTGACTCAAAGCCCCAATGTAAGAATGAACATGGGAAATAACCTTGCTACTAACCAATTCCAAAGAAGACCTATTAATCTAGAACTTTATAGGCAGCTCTTTTTTTATGGAATCCCAGGGTACCCTAACCATGTTCCTATGGAATTGAGGGATAGACTTCACAAATTTGTTGGGAATAATGAAATTAGTACAAAAGAGCACTTAAAATATTTTGGTGACTTGATCAATGATTATAAAATTGTAGATGAAGATGTCATCATGAAATTGTTTGTATAGTCTTTAGTAGATGATGCAAGTGACTGGTACAGAGGTCTCCCTATGAATAGCATTGCGTCTTGGGAAGATTTTAAAAATTGCTTTCAGGAACAATATGGTGACAAGACTAATGTGAGCTTCATGCTCAATGAGTTCAACATTATCAAAAAGTCTGAAAATGAAATCGTCATAGATTTTAATGCCAGATTTCAGAAAGCAATGCATAGGCTATACCAGGTAATGAGGTTAGATGAAAATATGTGCTTGAATACTTATTACAATGCCTTTGATTCCAAAATGGCTTATATTATGAGGGATAAAAATCTGCATAGTCTGAGAGATGCGTTTAGAATTGCCATCAATGTAGAGAGCAATAGAAAAGAATCTGGGAAAATAGGGAGAAGAACTGATGGTAGGTTGTGGCAAGAATCAAAACAACAACCTAATAAAGTTGCTAAAGAAGAAGACAAAATAGAGAAATTAGTGACTACTATGAAGGATCTTACTGCCAAGGTGAGTAAAAATGATAAGCCTCATTACAATTGGCAAGACAAGCCTCCTAGGTTGCAAGACATGCCTTACAACACTACTTGGAAGGATGGTAAGCCTCAAAATGAGAAGCCAAAAAATACTTATAACCAAGATACCCTAGATCCTTTAAAAGGAGGAAATGTTCATAATATAAAGAATACTCCTTGGTGCATGGCTCATGATGGACCACATTCTCCTCATCAATGTGTTGTATCTCAAGCCCTTGAAGAATCCATGAGACAAGAGGCTGAGCCTGACATAAATATGTTTGAAACTATCATAGAAAGTGATGATGAGTCATTACAAAGTGAACTTAGTGAATGTGATGTGCTGAATAGTAAAAGGTCTTACCAAGGACAGTTGTCACTTGATTGGCATCCCACTTTGAATGTGGTAACAATTGAAGATGAAGAAGTTCATCTCAGAAGACCCAGTGATGAAGAAGTAAGAAATCTCACTAAGGCTTCCATAGCCAAAGCCAAGCACAACTATAATTTGAGAAGTACTAAGAAGGATGGCGATCAAGGTGAAACTAGCTCGATGTTTATAAAAGAAGTATCCCAGAAGAAAGCAGCAAGTAATACCACCCTACCTCAAGATAGTCAAAAGGGGAATGACAAATTAAAGGATACAGCTAAAACTATGGATGATAAAGCTACTAGTGATATACAAGGAACTACCACAATGAAGAAGACAAATCAGCCTAAGACGGAGAAAGTTAAGACTAGTACTGAGTTGATTAATAATTCCACATTTGATATGACTCAAGCTCTTACCCAGATGAAGGTCATTGTCCCATTGATAGAATTATTGAAAATAAAGGAACATAGAGAAGCTGCTTTATCTTTATTTTCTAAAATATCTGACAGTAACATAGCTTTACCTTCCAGAAGCTGCAAACCCTAGAGGTATATGTTGGAACAACTATTACACAAGAACCCTCACAGGTTGATCCTTTCTATGTTACTTTATTAGTAAATAACCGATTAATTAAAAACTATATGATAGATTCTGGTGCAGCTGCAAATGTAATGCCTTATGGTGTCATGAAAGAATTAGGATTGTTAGTGAGTACAGTGTATGGGAAATGTTATGCTATGGATAACAGAGAAGTGCCAGTGATAGGTACAATGAAAGAAGTTGAAGTAAAAATAGCAGCATTCCCTGAAGAAACATACAAGATGGATGTCATTGTAACTGACACCAAACCTCATTAGGGCATGTTGTTATCTAGATAGTGGGTTGTAGCAGTAGGTGGAAATGTTCAGTTGGATCTATCATATGCTACTATCCCAATTAATGGAAACCAAGTTAAATTGTATAGAGAACCACATGTTCCTAGGGTAATTGAGAAAGTAGATCCTAGTATGCTCAACTATATGATTGATGTGGATCTTGGCAATTTTAGATTACAGCTAATTTTACCTCAATTGAAGAATACTGACTCTATTGTGACTGAATTGGAATCTCAATAGCATAGTTTGTGGCACATGTATTTTGATGGAGCTTTCTCTAAAGAAGGATCTGGAGCAAGAGTTCTTTTTGTGTCCCCTTCAGGTATAACCTTCAAATATTCCTTTCTGTTAGCCTTTCAGTGTACAAATAACACTGTTGAATATGAAGCCTTGTTATTGGGACTTGAAGTTGCAAAAAGGCATGGCATTCAGTTGTTAAAAGTGTTAGGAGATTCAGAATTGGTTGTTTCTCAAGTTAGACATAAGTATGCATCTAAGAATGATAGATTGAAAAGATACAAGCATGCAATATGGGATGTGATTGAGCATTTTAGTGCATTCTCTATAAATTGGATAGAAAGATCTAAGAATATCATGGCAGATTTCTTAGCAAATGTTGCATTAAAGAATAATGATGCAACACTAACTGGTATATCCACAGTTGAGGTAAAAGCTAGGCCTGTCATTCCTAACAATGTATATAATTGGCAAGTGTTTGCTGATGATGAAGATATTCTCAGGTTTGTACAATGCATTGATGACTATGATGGATGAAAAATTGATTGCAATGCCTTGGTTGAAGTGGTTGAAAATAGAGAAACTATGTTTGGAAATGACTTAGTTCAGTTAGAAACTAATGAAATACCTAAAGGGTTGGTAGAAATGGAAGGTATGTTCAGTTACAATGACAATCATCTGCACCAACAATCAACCACTAAGTTAGAGAAACTAGAGGAAGTAAACTTGGGGACAGAATCATCCCCTAAGTTGGTGTATATTGGAAAAAATTTGTCTCCTCATGTCAGAATAAATCTTATTAATTTATTAAAGAAATATAAGCATGTCTTTGCTTGGTCTTATGAAGATCTGAAGGCATATAGACAAGATTTGTTTTAGCATGAAGTCCCTCTGCTTCTAGATGCTAAGCCTTTTAGACTAAGACAAAGACCTATCAACTCCCTATTGGAATCTAAAATGCAGCAAGAATTGACCAAGTTAAGGGAAGGGGGAATTATTAAGCCTATAAGGCATTCATCATGGGTCTCAAATTTGGTCCCAGTTAGAAAGAAGAATGGGGACATTAGACTCTGTGTGGACTTTAGGAACCTAAATGTTGCTTCCTTGAAAGATAATTACTCTTCTCCTAATATGGAGGTGATGTTGCAAAGAGTAACTGGTTGTGACCTATTGTCTATGATGGATGGGTTCTCAGGGTATAACCAAGTGTTAGTAAAAGAATTTGAATAATTCAAAACTACTTTCACCAACCCTTGGGGAACATACGTGTATGTCAGAATGCCTTTTGGTTTGAAGAATGTTGCAACTAATTTTCAAAGGGCAATGGATGTAGCTTTCAAGGAATTCATCAATATTATCATGGTAGTATATCAAGATGATTTGACATGCTTCTCCAAAAGGGTGGATGACCACTGTAGACACTTAGAACAAGTTTTCAATAAAGCTCTGGAATTTGGAGTATCATTAAATCCTAAAAAATGTCATTTTTTTGTTACTGAAGGGAAGCTCCTAGGGCATATTGTCTCCAAAGAAGGGGTAAGAATAGACCCTGAAATAATTGAGGCTATAAACAATGTGCCTGAGCCAAAGAATGTTAAAGGTATCTAGTCTTTCTTAGGCAAAGTAAATTTTGTTAGAAGATTTATTGCAAATTTTGCAGAGATAGTCAAGCCCATTGTTAAAATGCTTAAAAAGGATACAAAGTTCTACTGGGATCAAGAAGCTTCAAAGGCTTTTGATGAAATCAAAAAGGCTATTCAGGAGGCACCAGTGTTGAAGTCCCCTGTCTACAGTAAGCCTTTCTCTTTGTTTTCTTTTGCTTCATATCACACAGTGGTTGCAGTTCTTTTACAAAAGGATAATGAAGGATATGAACATCCTATAGCTTTTTATAGCAAATCTTTATAGGCTGCAGAGTTAAAGTATGAATTTATGGAGAAGCAAGCATATGCTTTGGTCAAGGCTGTTAAAGCTTTTAGGCCATATCTTGTAAATGCACGAGTAATTTCTTATGTCCCACATGTAATTGTCAAAGATATTATATCCCAGTCTGAGGTCATAGGTAAAAGATGCAGATGGATAACCAAAATCTAGGAATTTGATTTAGAAATTAAGATCACTAAATTGGTGAGAGGTTTAGGTCTTGCTAAGATTATGGCTGAATCAAACCTTCTTGATGTCGAAGTGAATAATGTTGAAGTTGAGAACATCCTGGTCACTAGTATTGAGACATAGCCTTGGTACTCAGAAATAGTACATTTTTTGAGAGATGTGACATTTTCAGAAGGAATGACCCATAACTAGAGAAGAACTCTAAAGTTGAAGTCACAGAAATATGTCCTCAATCAGGATGATCTATTTTGGTGGAATAGAGATGGGGCATTGCTAATGTGTTTGGATAAATCCCAAGCTAAGAGAGTGTTAAATGAAATGCATGATGGAGTGTGTGGAGGTCATTACTCTGCTAAGACAAGTGTTGGTAAGATAGTTTGGGCTGGATATTATTGGCCTACTTTGTTTAAAGATGCCCATGAGCATGTCCAGAGATGTGACCCATGCCAGAAGTTTTCATCAAAATTGAAGTATGAGGGAGCTTTACCCCTCAACCCAGTCACAGTGGAAGCCTCTTTTGTCCAATGAGGCATTGATTTTATTGGAGAAATTGTTGAGAAATCAGGAAGAGGTCATAGGTGGATTATAGTAGCTATTGATTATTTTACCAAATGGATTGAAGCTATACCCACTAGGAGAGCCACAAGTAAGGTTGTTATTGACTTCCTGATGGATAATGGCATAACCAGATTTAGAGTCCCTGTAAAACTAGTGATGGACAATGCCATGAGCTTCAGGTCAGAAGAGTGTTGAATTTTGCACCAGCCATGGAATAGTTATGTCCTACTCTTCACCTTATCATCCTCAGGGTAATGGGCAAGCTGAATCAAGTAATAAGAGCCGCTTGAACATTATTAAGAAAATCTTGGAGGAAAATAAAAGGTCTTGGAACCAAAAGTTGAAATTAGCCCTTTGGGCAGATAGAGTTACTAATAAGAGAGCAATTTGTGTCTCATCTTTTGAGTTGGTCTATGGTATGCAATCTAGGGTGCCAGTCAATAATATTCTCCTAGTGTATAAGTTCCTGCAAGTTGAAGACATGGAGTTATCTGAACCTATGGAAGACCGGATGATTCAGATGGTGGAGATAGAAGAAATTAGAACTTTGGCTCGCAAGAGGAATTTGAAGATCCATTTGTAGTCAAAATATCTATTTGACAAAAGGACCTCGTTGAGAAATTTTCAAATTGGTGATGTGGTTTTTCAATGGAATGCGAAAGGACAAGATAAGGGAAAACACAAAAAAATTGAGTCACTGTGGATAGGCCCCTCTATGGTTTGTGATCTTAATGGAAAGGATTCATATTTTTTGCAGAATATGAATGATGAGGTACAAGAATTTCCAATGCATGGACAATTCCCAAAACATTACTTCTCTTAATGTCCATGCACAGTAGGTCTTAGTTTGTACATATTTAGGTTTTCTTTTGTTGTTTTTTTTGGGCTTGTGTTTGGTTTGTTCTCTAAAGAGTTTCTGAATTCTTGTGTTGATCTTGCAATCAACCATCCCCAGTCAAAGCCATTGTTACCACTGTTTAAAATTGGATATTCTTGTTCCATAATTGGCTAGAAGTTTGCAAAAAATGTGTCTAGTATGGCCTTGTTGCCTCTGATTTTCTTGGGTCAGAAGAGGGTTTAAGGTTTTTAAGTTTTAACCCTTATGTTGTTTGCAAAAAACCCTTATGTTCTATTTCTGAGTTACTTTTGCCACTTAAAGAAGGGTCAGTCTATCATGAAAAGTGTCCCCCCATTAGTTATTTCCCTAGGCGGTCCCTTAATATTTTAAATCTGTGTGCCTTTACCTTTATCATGTTTTAATGTTTGTCGGGGCCCTTAATTATTGTGCAACTCATTGTTAATCCCGCAGTTGTCATTGTTTCGTTAGGCAAAGATGCCAGCGAGTTAAGTTCTATGAAATAGCAAAAAGACTTGGCGGGCCCGACTAGAGGATCAACCGTCAGAGTAAAGAACTACATCTTTCTTTAAATCCAATGGCTCATGTTGATTCGCTAGCCCGAGATGCACGTGAAATAAGTTCTACGAAACAACGAAAGACTTGGCAGGTCCCAAAGGTGAGCGGCTCCTTTCGTTAAAGGATGATTAGTTTAGAAAAGATCAATGACTCACGTTGATTCGTAACCAGAAGATGCATGTGTTCTACCTTTCACAAAGTAGAGAAAAGGTGGTGGGCCCGACGGTTTCAATGAAAGTGCCTATTTGGTGAGACCTATAAACCACTCGCCGAAGAAGAAATTCCACTGAAAGACTGAGACCAGACTGCTGAGGTGGCGGACACAAAAGCATGACATGGCAGGACAGATGGTTTGTTCCATGGAGTGTAAGGGTGACCTATCAAGTGTGCGTGGCTTTGAAGGGTACAATGAGGGCCCGCCTTGGGTTAATTGGCAGTTATGTGGAGAATAGTGAAGTAAAACATGTGGCAGTTTCAGAATGGAACCTGATGGAACTTCCTGAGAAAATGGCTGACTGCCATGTAGCGTTTGTTAACCGGTGACGAGATAAAGCAAGTGATCTCTGAGATAAAGTTCCACTTGAAGGGTCTAAAGAATCATAAAAGGTGTTCATCTCGTGGTCGATCCAACAATTATCGTTATTTCATGGCCCGAAGATGCCTACAGCTTAGTCTCTACAAAATGGCAAAAATCGTTAGCCGTCAAGGTGATGCGTAGTTAGTTAATAAGACTGACGGTCATTGTTGGAGTTAAAGACCAGGCAGGTAGATTATGATCTAATGGCCAGCGTTGCTTCATGAAAGAAAATTGCACAAGGTTTAAGGCCCACGAAATAGCGAAAAGAAGGTAGGGCCCATCACTAACACAGAAAGACCAGACAGAATAAAAGTAGTGCAAGTTCCCATGATCCAATGGTTGTTGTTGTTTTATGAAAGAAAGGTGCGGAGGTTTTAAGCTTTGCAAAATAGCGAAACAACGAAACAGAGGAAATACTCAGAGAATTTATGATCCATTGGAGCCCGTTTTTGAATTTGATTTGTGAATTCAATTCTGAGGTGATGGCCGAAGCATGCGGAATTAATTTCTAAAATTCAATGTCGACTTGCCCTATTAGAGTCTACATCAACTTGAATGTTGGCCTCATTTCAATGAAGTCTGTTGCAGAGCAATTGGTGCGGAGTGGTTTTTCTTCAAGTGAATAACAGGTTTTTGTGTTTTTTCTTGCCAATTTTGGTCTGAATTCGGTGATTGTTGTGTGAATTGTTTCATTAGAGGTCTATGCAAGTCTCAATTGATATAGTTGCATTATCAAGATGGCACCAAGAAGGGAGTTGACATGAAAAGTGAATTACCAGGAAAGGAACATTTGTGATGATTTTTTGGAATAGTTAACTATGTCAACCAATGTCGGGGCTAAAGCTAAAGAATTAGTACCAAAGAACCCTCGTCTAAAAATTAGGGATGGCATATTTGATAAAGGTAATTGGTTAAGGGATCCTCAAATAGGGCTATCAGGTTTAGGATTGTTCAAAGTTGGTTTTGGTCAGAGACATTCCCTTGCCCCTTTAAATAGCATATGGGAATTGGATGTGGGGAAGCTTGTGGTCCCTGGTGTATTCATGGATGTAAATTTGTTGACTCTGATTGCACAAAATTATGACCCTATAGCTAGATGTATCAAGAATGTGAAGGGATCAACCCTGATTGAAATAAATGATGATGAATTCAAAAATGTATTTAAGCTAGGAGGGTTAACAATTGTAGGCCCTAGTACAATGGAACCTTTCTCCCTGAATTTGTTTACTCTAAGGGTATGTATTGGGCATTGTGTCAAATTTTTGGAGAAGATGCTGAGAAAAACATGCCAACCCATTACATGCTGATGATTGCACAAATTCTAAACCCCTCCCTAGCAATAACATTTGATTATGCGCCATACCTTACTGATGCAATTCATGCAGGGCTAGTAGGGATAAAAAATGGTAAGGTGGACAAACCATTTGGATGGTATTCCCTTCTGATGCACATGTTTTTGTTCAAAGGTGCTGATTATTTTGCAAAGGAAATGGATTTGGTTAAGGTGAAAGATAAGGAAGAGATGCCTGTTTAACTTTTGAGCACTGTTTTATCCTAGGATAGAGAGGATGCTAGCTATTTTAAGTTTGATAGATGTTTTGCATCTAAGATTAGATTTCTTTTGTGCATAGAGAACCCTAGGATTCCTAAGGATCTCTTGGAATTCCTCAGGCCTAAAGAGTTTGTTGAGGGTATTAAGATTGTTCACAATTGGGGAGATATGTATTTGTACTCTGTTTCTACCATTTTCAGAGTGTATGGTTTCAAAGGTACTCCTTATCTATTGCCCTATCAAGTCCCATTGAAGATAGGGATTGCAGAAGTCTTGAGGTAGATTGGAGGTGTACAAGAGGCAGAGCTGACAAATAGGGGTAAAGGGACCATTTTCCCAACCATTACCGTGGCCCATCATTTTGTGATCACTAAAGGTGGCTGGAAATATTTTGAAGAATTATTTAAGCCATACAGGTTGTCAACTGCAGTTTCAAGATGTGCAGACCCTGAGGACTTTTTCAATGGCATGTTTAGAAAGAGGGAAGTGTGTAAAGGTAGGCCTCACCAATTTCAGTTCCCTGAAGATTTAATTAGAAATGAATTCAGTTCAGATGAGCAAGAACTGAGGAAAGAGAAGTGGGCTGCATATAAGAGGGCTCTTGATTTCATTCATCAATTTGATAGCAGTTATGACCCTCTCTCTAGTTTCAATCCCTTTGAGGAGAAAATCAAATTCTTGGTTCTTTATTTTGAAGACCTCATGCAAACCTTGAAAGAAAAAAGGGAGGCTATAATGCAGAATGATCCTAATAGGGTTAAATTTCTCTTAGCTAATCCTTCCTTTGCTAAGGCTATCCCACCTGGTGATTATGTGATGCATAGGAAGTCGAAGTATAGTGTGATGATGCCAGTGACAGGTGAGCCTTCCACTTCAAAAGGGAAAAGAGAAATTGAGTATGTCATTGACATCCAAGACTCCCCTAAAAGGCAAAGGGTAGGAAAGGAAGTGCAAACCAATGAGCCTTTGTATTCTCCGTCTCAGTCCCCTATCCACATAGGAGATGAGCAGGTGGTGGCCGAGTAGTTATTATAGTTAGGGAGTCTTGGGAAGATTGCCTACACATATGAGGAGACCCAAGAAGGGATGCCAGAAGAGCCACCTAGTGCTAAAATGAACTTGACTGATCGTAAGCTAAAGGGCCAAGAGTTAGACCTTACTGTTAAGCAAGCCAGTGAGGAATTCCTGGCTGACAATAATTTTGTTACAATAGGGGCTTTCATGCAATTTGTGTGGAAGCAAAATATGGAACAATTCAAAGCCAAATGTGAGCAAAGGAAGAGTGAACAACCTCATAGGGATGTAACTTAGGTGGAAGAAGAGGTAAAGAAATAAATGATTGAAGAGTTTAAAACTATTACTCCTGAGAAGGGAAGAGAGATGGTGTTTAAGGATGGTGTTTTAATCCTCCCTAAATGGGATATAGTTGATGCTCTGGTCCTTGAAGTAGTAAGGAAGGAAACAAAACCCATGGAAGGAGTGACCTTCAGAAGGGATAATGCTGCTCTAGTCATGTGGTCACTAAAGAAAGATGAGAATAAAAGGAGTAAAGGTGTATCAGATTCTAGTCTCCTAGGAGGCATGATTGTAAAAAGAGTCCAAGATATAGGGGTGGTGCAAGCTGCAAGCACAGTCTTGGAAACTACAAAGTTCAATGTGGCAGTAGCAGAAAAGGAGGCAAAAGAAAAGGCTAATCTCCAGTTAAAATTGGAAACCATCTTAAAGGCTTACAATGAGGCCAAAGAAGGAGTAGCCAATAGAGACAATATTATTGCTAGACTTCAGAGTCAGTTGACAAGTCAGCACCATCCAGGTGAATCCTCTACTCTCATGATAGCCTCCTCTCCAGCAAGACCTCCACCTACCAGTCCCATTATAGAATTGTAATGCCCCGCCAGGAAACCCCTAAGGGTTTAAGTTAAAAACACTCAATTAGAGTATAAATTTTTTTATTTTTTTTTTATAATATTTAAGAGTGTTCATAATTAGACACAACATTAAGATACATTGAAGTTATCCGACAACTTAGGTATCACAGTGGAAGGCTATATGATCCTAAGAGGTTTCCCAACGCGATTACATAAGCTTACACCTAACTCAACTTGCGTCATTAGATCCATTAAACTGGATATTATAATTACGAGATAATGCATAGATCTTGATTATATATGTGTTCAATGGTTTGACATCTTATAATATTAGGAAGCGTTCATTTACTTTGGTGGCTAGGAGGCCATTGTGAGGTTATATATTCAAAGCTCTTAAATTCATAATTTCATTTAGAGGCCTCCAAATAGTTTCCAAGCATTTAAATTAATGAAGTTCATTCATTAGGGTTTTAAGATAACCATCCACACTTGACATCATCCTTTAATGCTATAAATATGCTTAACGAGATTCATTCGTTTAGGGTTGAACTACGATTAGAAAAACGAGGATTCCATCATTTGATTTTAAAGTATTCACCCACATTTGATATTTTTTTTTTTTTAAATATTAAAAGGTATGGTTAATAGGAAGAATTCGTTCCTTAAGGATTAACTTCAATTAATAGAGTGAGGTCCCTTCATTTGATTTCATGCATAGCCAACTGATGAGTTGAAGTTCTTTTATGAAAGGTATAATGTGAGTAGCCATGGAATTCATTTGAAGTTTTAATAATGCAAATAAATGGACTAATTTCATTAAAGTGGATATGCATTAGGACACACGAGAGCATCCTTTAAATTAAAGTATCGTTAACTAGATGACATTCATCATTTCGAGATTTGAATAATAAGACCATAGTGATGTTCTTCCATTAGGATTGAAATACAATTATCTTGTTGCATATCACTTTTTTTTTTGTTAAATGAAGATAATATGTGAGAGATACTTTTACTAAGATTTAATGTATAAACAACTAATCAATTATTTCCCATTTTAGATCAATTTTAGCAATCATGAGGGATTCCTTTTATAAGGATTAAAATATGGATATCTAGTTGAGTTTCCCCAACTATCAAGTTAATATTGGTGAGGGTTATTGATTACAATTACAATATAATTAACTATATATATATTCACCCAATATAGTGGAATCTAATTAACATGGCGTTAATTCATTAAGAAGATAAGAGTAAATATCTATATGATGTTTATCCTTTAGAATCCAGCTTAGGAATTATAACCTTAATTCTATCTTTATTTTCCCATATTCATTTGGTCAATTTACATGCTTAATAACAAGTTAATTCATTGATGTAACCTAGCAAGATTCTTTCCACTATTACTATGTTTAATTAACCTTATCAAAATACTTCTTTCCACAACTTTAATTACAATGTTTTAAAATACCTTGCCATAATCATAATTTACAATGTTTTATGAACTTAAATAACTACATTTATCCAGATGAATAATGTTATGCACTTAAATTTGAATTCATTAAATTTCCACCATACACTTATGCAAGAATACAACCATTCAAGATAATTTAAAACATAAAACAAGGTACGCTATAAACATCGCATAACACAGATATGATCTCGGAGTTCACCCCTAATGGGCTACATCTCCGGGTCTGCTCAACTGCAAGACCCCTTTGGTATTATATTGTTAGGAATACATAATTTATAAGTCTTTACATCTTTGCCTCATAGGCGAACTCAACCGATAAACAATAGACACCTCATTCGGAGTTTACATAATGATCCCTTCTAGAGTGGATCCAACTGAAACACTTCAAATAAAAAACAAGGATTTCTTAACTGGTGGTACCTTAAATGGAGACTTGACCGACGTTGGTCAGACAAAAGAAGTCAGATGAGGGTGACCCAACATACCTATCTAGGCCGTGCTATTATAACAGACGCATCAAATCTCCAAAATAATAAGCCATGCTCAAGCGTTAATGGGTAATTTCAACACTTTCTCAAGTTGACATAAACGTCTAATCATATTAATTAACCCTTAGATAAACACTAATGACAGAGTGGTTTACAACAATAGTCTAGCCCCTTCTCTAACGACACAAAAATTACCCTTTTTACCATAAAGAACAAATTACATTAAGAGTAAATGGGGAAATAGAGAAAACATTACCGAACTAAATCAAGCTTCTATTGCATACATTTAAAAATGAAAGCCCATTAACTCCATTCGATTTATTCATTATCGTATAATCAATCATCATTCGATTTAAAAATACAATGCCAATCATTGCTGGATTATAGCCCAAAAATCTATATATGTCATTAATAATATTTGCTAAGTAGCTATTAACTATATTAGCATGTATTTTAATATGTGCATCTATTTTTTTTTGTAAGAAAATAAAACATTATTTCCTAAAATAAAAATCCCAATTCATTTATATAACACAAAAATATTTCTCAAGAATATCTTACTGTATTCTATTATTTTATTATTTTTATTGTTATATATTTTTTTTTAATCATAAAAATAAAATTTAAATCTAAAATTAAATAAAACTTAAATTAAATAATGAAAACGCGGGGCTCAGCGGGGCCCACCTTCCAACACGGAAGTGGCGGAATTTCCGCAGCTCCCGCGCAGCCCTGTGGTGGCGCAGGGTTTCCCTGCGGCCACAGTGCATGCAGGGCTTCCCTGCGGCCACTGTGGTCGCAGGTTTTACCCTGCAGCCACAGTGAACGCAGGGTTCCCTGTGGCCGCTGTGGTCGTAGGGGATTCCCTGTAGGCCACGGCGAGGGGGAAAAAATGGGGGGAGGGGGCGGCGCCAAACCCTAACCCACCAGGTAAAATTTCTCTCTCTTTTTTTTTTGTTTCCTCATTTTTTTTTTGTGAATATTTCTTTTGTTTTCTTCTTAATAAATCTTTTTGAAAAAAATCACAGTTTAAAGCTAAAACGCTTTGAATGAATTCTGAGGAAAAAAAATGCATACACAGTCACAGTCATGCCTTTTTATTTTATATTCTTTTTTTTTCTTTTTCCAGATTGTTTAAACTAAGAATGGAGAAGATTTTCTCTTTCTCAAAATATCCCAAAAACCATGGTCAATCTTAAGACCCAGAACAACCAAGCCTTCAACCAAACTGAAAACTAAATCTTAAGAAACACTCATGGGTAGCATTCCTTTCTATTTTTCCAGCATTTCATGGAGAGCATAACAATAAACAAAAGGGTAGATTAAAATTCCTACCTCCAAACGCATTCCGAGAAGAGATTTTTGATGAAGAAGAGCTCCCAAATCAGCTGCCCTAAATCTCCATCCCTATCCAAAATCCCCAATCTCTCTTGCAAGAACCATGTTTTTCCAAAAAAAAGACCAAAAGCCAAAAAAGAACCCCCAAAAACATTTCCCAACTAGTTTTAAAATCAGAAACCCTAATTTTGCCCTAATTTTCAATTTTGAAATTAGGCATTTATTTTTAAAATAAAATGGATGAAAATCAAAATGGAAGTTATTCATTTACATTATTTAATACATCTTATTCGCTTTCCTTATTAGAATTAAAATGCTTCTATTTCTTATTGCGTTTTTAAATTTTAATTTCTCAATATAAATTTTAAGCCTACTTCTCATTTCGAAACTATTGACCGGGTAAGGCGTTTAGGTTAATTTAATTTTCAAAAAAATCAATCCTTTTATACTATATCCACTACACGAGTAAAAAGGGAATAATTTCTTTTAAATAATAATAATTTACCCTTTTTCTTCCAAAATGCGAAAATGAGTAATTTATTTCTATCTCCCAAATGACTTTAGATTTTTCCTTTCCAAAAACGCATAACTCATTAAATTCATTATTTTAAAATTAGCTATTAAATTAACTCGCTATAACATAATGAAGCGACATTTTTAAATAAACGACTAATCTAATGCAAGAGTCTTATTTATTCTAATTTCTCAACTACAAAAGCGTAAATGTTACAAATGCGTAAGTGAGCACACTAACCCCAGTTAAATACCTTAAGCTTGCTACAATAATAATTTAAAGCAATCTCTTAAATTAATGATTAATCATATAAAAGAAGCTACCCATTTAAATTTCTAAATTACTAATGTGCTCGTCTACTCATAAATTTTGAATTTAATACTTAGGATAACAAACCTCACTTACCTCGCGCAAGGCATGCAAATCGAAGAAGTCTACCAAATCACTTGACATGAAATCCAATGAAAAGAAAGCCCCACGAATCCACACACGATGCTCACCTAACCATGGCTAAGGCAAGATGAGAGTTATATGACCACCAAATCCGAATTCTAAAGATGAAAGAGGCATACTCAACCTTGCAAATCCCAAAGGAGATGAACCTTGCCCTAAGTGGTGTTGTACCTGCAATCTCCTGCACCCATGAATTCATACAAGCATACATATACATACACATATTCAATGAAGGCGTTAGCTCAAGATTTATCACAAGGGTTAGGAACAATTACATTTACACAAAAATCGATGCAAAAGCACAATAATAAGTATGCACAGTTATTTATATTATCTAAACTACACATTTCACCATGGTTAACCTACCTTTCAAGAATGCCACATAGGAAGTCAATCATGGTCAAACGGGTTTTACAAGTCTAACTAGGGTATGGGCATTACAAGAATATCCCCCTTCTCCTATGCCTTCTGAGTTCCAGTCAGTTGAAACTGTCCAACATGAGTTGGAAAAGTTGAAACAAGATCAAGCCTTGTTTGCAAGCAAGTATGAAGAAAAGGTAAAAGCCACAATTTTGAAGTTTGCTGATTCGGTCAAGGCCTCTATTGTACACATTTCTATAAAAAGGATCCTAAATATCCTGATTAAATAAAGAGAGGATGAAACCACCTTGGAACCAATCCTTAATAAGTGGATGCCTAGAGGTAAGGAGTTAGAGCTCATGTGCTCATCCCATGCAGATGTAGAGGAAAATGACAATCTTAGGTCCACTAGTGAGTTTATTAAAAAAATGATCATACTCTTAGAGGAAAGGGCAGGTGTAAAAAGAAAAGCCCAACTATATAGAAAATAATATTTAGATCACAAATATGAATTGTTTCCAGGTGGTTTTGTCGGTCCAATTTGGTTAAAAGAGGAGAAGGTATGGCTAGAAGAGCTAGACCACAAACTATCCCAAAGGGTTAATGAAATCATTAACACTGATGACACATCCTTATTTGTCCAAACAATTGAAGAGACTGAAAAGGTGAAATCGCATTATGGTTTAATAGAAACAAAAATTGGGCAATTAAGGGTCACTTGGAAAAGGCTAGAAGGGATAAAACAAAAGATTATCAGCTTTGCTTGGCCAAGTGATGATGTGTTCCAGGAGTGGAAGGACAAATACATTAGACAAGAAGAAGATACTCCAAAGCAGGTAGAAAAGGTTGCAGCAAAACAACAAATGGAAGAGGCCGTTGATATTGAAAAAGGCTTGTAACTATTTCTTAGAGAGTATTGCGGTTTGTAACAAACTTTTTTAGGAATGTCCAAAGCTTGTATGCATCCATAATGTTATAAATGGATACCAAGACTAGTGTAAAGAAGATCACAAGAATTTTAAGGACCTTTTTAGGACCTTTTTTTGGTTTTAAGGAGATTGCTCTGAGTTATGTAATATTTTCAGGAATGAATATGAATATATAGATCAAAGTTTTAGGCCTAAAATTCCTTTGTCTTCTGGTGTGCATTCTTTAGTTTGCTGGTTTCATTTGGATAATCTAGGGTTGTTCAAATGAACATGGATTATAAGGCAATCTTGTAGATGTTATTTCTAGTTTTTCTCTTCAAGACAGGGATTAAATGTGCATAAAATACTTCTATCAGCAAGTCTATTATTTGTTGCTATGAATCTGATGAATTATTTTAGTTGAATGGGAGAGGATCTATATATATGTTAGGCATGTATGGGATTCATAAAAGCCAAAATGATGAGATGTATATGAGTGTTCTGTTTTGAGAATTATTGTTTGATTTAGGTGACTTTGTAGCCCAGATAAGGCACTGGTATCAGATTGTAGGATCTCTTTCTATCTTTTCTTGAAGATCAATACTGAAAATGAACACAAGTTTTTCCTTTGGTGTTTCAGTTTCATTGAGGTGATGAAGTCCATAGGTTTTTTAGCACTGGTTTACTATGGATCTCAGTTTTAAAGTGTGAAGATATTCATAAAACGTATACCCACCTGAACTTTGGATAACTTTGGATAAGGTAAAATTCTAAAGCATTGGAGAAGTTCAAGATTTTCAAAGCTATGGTTGAGACTGAGACTAGATAGAAGTTGAAGTGTCTAATATTTGATAGAGGTGGTGAATTTACTTCAGGTGAGTTCAATTCTTTTTGTGAAGAGCATGGGGTGAAGAGATAGTTATCAACTCCGCAGACCCCTCACCAAAATGCTATTGTGGAAAGGAAGAACATGTGATGCAGGAGCATCCCCGGTTCTTGGCAATCTTGCATCAACCAAAAAAAATTTCTTTTTGTCTTTCTTTCTATTTTTGTTAGAACATAATTCTATTAGGGATCACATCCTTATAACATTTATATATAATGTTGTAATATAAGGTTATTAAACCTTATATATTATATGTTTTATAAGAATATTCCATTTGAAATAATTATAATCTGATAATTATTAAATTATGAATTATTTATGAGTGGGGGTTATTGAAAAGGTGTGACTAGTGAAGCCACCCTTCCTCCTGTATTTAAGGAGGTTCTCTCTCATTTGGGAGTGGTGATAATTTGAAGCTTTATGGTGAGTTGTATCATTATGTATATGAGTTATTATTGGCCATGTTGAAGTATTGGAGGAGTCTCCCCAGGTTCATTTCTATTTTAAGATAGACTATATTTGTAAGTGTTTTAATTAAATGATGCTTTATGGGTTTTTTTACCCGAAAGGGTTTTCCCCATGTATATCTTGTGTAATGTGTACATTTATGCATGTATGTTTCTCATTTCATTTACTTTATGATCTTGTTTATAATGATTAGTATCCTAAGATCCTAATTTTTAACATGGTATCAGAACCTATTAGGCTATACTAATCATTTTTACAGATTATTCTAGAAGATCTATAGAACTTGATGGGAAAATTCCTAATACTCAATCAGCATGTATGTTATATCATTAAGTAATTTCAAAATACTCGTAAAATCAAGCTTCCACATTCAAGTAAGTATACTCTATGAGCCTACCTTGAGCCTAGTTTGAAAAGCAGGTGTACAACCATTTATATTATTTTACATTAAATAAGGACAAATTTAAGATAGATTTTTTTTGAAATAAATGATAACTGAAAATGTCCCTGTTAGTGATGATCAAATAAACTTTAAATATTCTATTTGTATTGATAAATACTAATCAACAATAATTCTCAAAATTAATTTTAAATTTTCTAAATCAAAATCATATTAAGTAGCTAATTGGTAATTCATAAACCTTTTAGTAAATTACATCATCAACTTATAAAATTTTCTTTATAATATCTTGAAATTAATAAAATAAATATTTAAAATTATAATTATTTTAAATATCATGCATAGACTTGTATAAAAAACTCCTATAAGTCTCATTAGAAGATCTTCTACTTTTCATTGTCATATTGCTTTAATCTCCATACTCCTAATTTAAAATGAAAGACTTGTCCTTGTACGAAAGATTAGGAGGGCAAAATGAGTCACAACCCTTCACATATAATGCATTTTGTTTCAAATATTTCAACTACTCTTAACACATGAATTTTGTGTTGAAGACATTATTTGTTTTTTATTAACAACTGTACGTGGAAGTAAAACATTATGCATGAGCTACCAGTGAAATACCTTTTGTAATTTTTGAATCGCCAAAATAATGAATTGACCAAGCTTTGCAAATATTCACTGATATGGCAAAGAAAATTGAACAAAAGCAACTTTGAAATAGAATCAAAGGTCAATGTGATAGAAGAACAACCAAACCACTGCATATTGAAGGCAAAAATAGAGGTTGATTTGCAAAAATGAACCCAATTTAAACTCAAATCTCCACCGATTTGCAAATCCAATGTGAATACACATAGATCCACTAAGGCATCTTGACAAGTAACAATAATAATTGATAAATTAAGATTAATATTAATCATCAATAATAGGAAATGATTTGTAATGCTAAGTATTGATGGAAGATAACTATTACATAATCAAACTAATCGCCAACCCTAAATAACCCAAAATACATGATCTAATTTGATTAGTAAACTATTTGTTATGAAGAAGATCAATTAAGAAGAGATTTGTCTTATCGAACACAAATGGATGCCATTTTTTTGGTTTTTAAGGTACAAGAGGAAGATCTAACACATTACATCAATCATCAATTTGGAATATGTCTCTTTTATTTATCCCATTGTGGATCTTCTCCTTATTGAGTGATTTCCTACTGGCATTTTTGGTTACATACATTTAAATCAAAGATGACACTCTTAGTTGCAAGCACATAACTTTATATCTGAAACAACAACGTATCACTATAGAGTGATACTAATATCTACAATTTGCATATTCGTGTTCGTGGATCAGACATAGCAACCTTCTAAATTTATAGCTATCTTCGTAGGGAGGATCATTGCATAATTAACATCATTATAAATTAGGAAGACCACACATCTCTATATACATATATATGTATATTATTAAGATTGTAATATCCTAACTTTACATGATCCCTAATATTGTATCAGACACAATATTATTTTGTTATCCAATCTATATCCTTCATCAATATAGGTGAAAGTGAAAGTTTATTAGCATATTGTTGCACCTAGTTCAATATATATCTATAAGAATTTTTAAAAAATTAAGACTACACGGTGCATGAATCTTCTCTCTTTCCATTACATTCCTAATTAGATCAAGTTCTAAACTTTTTGAAATTTGATTGCCCCAATTGTAGTGAGACATCTTTTCTTTTGCGTTTCCCTATATACATTGTCTTTAAGTTTATTGGAGTATTTGATTCCAAGTGACTTATCCCTTCATGGGAGTCAAAGGTAAGTATCAGAAGTATCATAATGCAACTGAGTGTAATGCTAAGTGAAATTCTTAGAAATTTTTTTTTTTTTTCTACATCACATATGACTATCTAATTAAAGGATTTTAGTCTTAAAAAAAGAATGATCAATAATGATTTTTTAAGAGTTTATGACGGATCATTATATAACCACTTTTAACTTCATAAAGGATGATATCTTTGTAGTGATTTTAAGATTATGGAATATAATCTACATTATTCTTATTGATATGAGATTAACTCGATAGCAACTCTAAATATGATAGTTTCAACCTCACTTCAATAATGTCTTGGTCTCTTCTACAATTTCTTAAGTTTTTTTTATATATTAAAGATATTGAATTAGGTCTATCAAAATAATGATATATTAAAATCTACACCTTTTTTAAGAATGATACATGGGCATGATAATATCTAGAAGCAAACCATATGCTTGAGGTCTCTTTGTCATTTTAACTGGCATGAAATTATTATGAGAATATCTTAAACTACATTTTGATAGGGTAATTTCTGGTATCCATTGTCATTATAATGAAATTTGTCTATTTTTGACATTTCCCATTTACTTTCAATATTTTTTTTAAAAAAATCAAGTCTTCATATATATTTAAGACCCATGGAATGAATTTTGAATCTTTAATCAACTAACTCTACTTCAATGTGTCACATTCCTTTCAAGTGGTCCTTCCAAATTACTTATTATTAACTATATTAGTGCTTATGTTGCATTTAAAATGTCACATACGAACTAGTAGGAATAAAGGGAAGGAACATCATGAATTATCTTAAATTATTTTTTTAGTATTTGGTGAAGGATATGTATTATATTAACATTGAGGATATTCCTACTTGTACTATGTTTGATGTACAAATGATTTACTGTCAAATTATCAATGATCATCTATAGATAGAGGATAAAATATTTACCTATGAAATATAAAGGCTATTAAATATGCATAAGTAAATTTAAAAATGTCTCATTAGCATCCTTTTTTGGAGATCCAAGTGATTTGTTATTCTAGTCTATATTTGATTCATTTTTTTCAATCATACTATTTATAATGGGTGACTATCGCCCTTATAAACTGTCTGGGGAGAAAACATAGAAATGATAGCTCACCCATTGCCTAAATTTTTTATGGATCATTACTATATGTAGTAGTATGTCTATTTTTTAAACAAGACAACTAATTATTCATGCTTATTCTCTTGAAAATATATGTTGATTTCCTTGCATTGGATTATATTCTAAATTTATGAGGATTATTATATGATCTTTGGAAAATGACAATTAAATAATATTATGTTCTTTCTTTGCACCAAAAATGAAGTTGATTACTATGTTAATAACTATATTGTTTCTTCTATGGCGATGTTATACCTTCAAAACATATGGTGTAAGTTCTATTACATGGATGGTGAAATACTTTAATAAGAAGACTATCTTCTATGTGTCTTTGAATCAAATGGACAAAATATTAATGTAGCTCTTGAAGAAACAATATGGCCTTGAAGATTTATGGAAGAGTTCCATTTGGATACATATGAAAGTACCATATTACTTGAAGTTACTTTACTCTTTCTAGAGAATATCATTTCTAAATATGAAAATGAACATTGAAGATCATGGTCACCTCACTCAATTGAAAGTATTCTATAATAAAGGCACCTTGAAGATCATGGGCACCTCACTCAAGTGAAATCATTCTATAATAAAGACACTTTGAAGATCATGGGCACATACTATATATTGTAATTTTAGCCATCACTTTTAAATCCTCTATGCAATGATTGGCTTTGAGGTGATACCATTAAGGGGGAGTGTACATGACACCACCTAGTGGCTAAATCCTAGATGTAAGACCTAATAGGCATAAGACCTTTAGGCACTATATTGCTCCAAATTCAAATAATGCTTGGCCTTGGGTAATGCCATTGAGGGGAAGTGTACATGTCAATGATACCACCTAGTGGCTAAATCCTATTTTTAAATCCAACGGGTAGGCATATGTCCTAATAGGTATGAAATGAGACCTATATAGGCATTAGTAAGTCCTTAAGCCTGCCAGATAGGCATATGTAAGTCCTTTTTTATTTAAATACTATAGGTAGGCATTAGTAAGTCCTATAGGCATATTTTTTCTTAAGTCCTATGGGCATATTGTAAATTCTTCTCCTTGTAAATCTTCCACTTGTAAAAGCATTGTATTAAGTCCTACAGACACATTTGTATTAAGTCCTATAGGAACTATGTAATGAACCTGGGGAGAGGCTAATTTGAGGAGACCACGGCTCCAATATAATTTTTAAAGACCTCACATCATCATTTTTAAAAAACTGGGATTATAAATTATGACAAAATGACTTTCATGTAGTCTGGAATGCATGATCTTCATGTTGGCATATATTTGTGTCCATGTTTATCACTGTCAAAGAAGACCTACATTACTGGGGTACTTCATTTTTTCTTTTATGGAAATTAACTAACATTAAAGGGGAGTGTTAAAACATAATGTTATTAGGGGTCACATCCTTATAACATTTATATATAATGTTCTAATATAAGGTTATAAGTGATCTGTCATTTCGCACCCCCATTCCTCCTAGTTTCAAGGTTTAAAGGCCAAATCATGGCGAGGAGATGATAAAACCTTATATATTATATGTTTTATAAGCATATCCCATTTGAAATAATTATAATCTAATAATTATTAAATTATTAATTATTTATGAGTCGGGGTTATTGAAAAGGTGTGACTAGTGAAACCACCCTTCCTCCTATATTTAAGGAGGTTCTCTCTCATTTGGGAGTGGTGAGAATTTGGAGCTTTATGGTGAGTTGTATCACTATGCATATGAGGTATTATTGGCTATGTGGAAGTAATGGAGGAGTCTCCCCAGGTTCATGTCTATTTTATGATAGATTATATTTGTAAGTGTTTTAATTAAATGATGCTTTATGGGGTTTTTTACCTGAAAGGGTTTTCCCCATGTATATCTTGTGTAATGGGTACATTTATACATGTATGTTTCTCATTTCATTTACTTTATGATCTTGTTTATGATTATTAGTATCCTAAGATCCTAATTTCTAACAATTTTGCAGTTTCATCATTTCATTTTGTATTTTCTGGAATTGGCTCACCGGATCTTGAGGAGTTGAATTTTGCTTGAGGACTTGATAATCTACCTTATTCCTAAACCGTGGAGCATTTGGATCATTTTTTGGCAAGTTATCGCTACCGGTTTTTGAGATAGTTTTTCTGGTATCGGTTGCTTGAACCTATTTGCAGTAATCTACTTGTTAGATAGCTCAAATAACCGAAAGACAACTGAGAGGGGGGGAGTGAATCAGTTCTCATATATTACCAAAACTATTTAGCAATTTAAACTTTAATACCGGAACCCAAAACATTAATACCAAAATAACAGATAAACCAATTAAGCATAGACAATAATCACAAAATAAAAACCATCCACATGACATTAGGATTTGTACGTGGAAAACCCGGTAAAGGGAAAAACCATGGTGAGAAGCCTACCCACAGTCAGATAATACTTCTGCAGTAAGTATGTGAATTACAATTGAGGGGCCTGCAATTACAGGAAGGAAAACAACATAGAGCGCATTTCTCATCACAAAAGGAGCCTCACTAACTACATATAAATCCAGACTAGAATCTGGAGAAGTTTTGAACTACAAAAGATAGCATCTCTTATGCCTGAGTACAATTCTGGTTAAGCTCAATACCTGAGGACTAAATCCTTTTACATAAACCAATTTGGATCTCCAATGATTGACCAACTCCTCTACCAGAATGATATTACATTATTCACACATTACATTCCCTGACCATGACCTCTAACAATAACCATGATGATCTACAATGAGATCTTACATCTATATATACAAACCCTCAACCATAAATAATTAGGTCGGCCACCAAATAATAAACCAATTACATAAATACAAACCATGTCAACCTTAGACCAAACAAATAATATCTAACATATAAGACATCCCAGAAATACATCGATAGGTCCAATCCACATGTTACATTAAAGTCAGTCCATAACCTAGATCAACCGAGACCCAATATAGGTCCACATGCTTTAGCAACGATCTCCAATCTCCAAGTCTCGAACATGATCACCAACAACATCCTAAAACTCCACCAGAAGTTGCACCAACACCACTTATGTAATTCATCAAATATCTCCACCAAAAGCTCTGTCGATGAAACCCTCGCCGAAACTAGAAACCAAGCTTCTAAATAAGCAGGATAGCATTCGATCACCAGACCAAAACCAACTGACCAAATATGATCATGAGTATCATGAACAAGCCAATTCCATCATCAAACTCTACTAGAGCCTACCGGATCATGTTGAATTCAAGTTAACCAGAAACCACTCAACTATAGTGCCCAAACTTTTGGGCAAAAACGGAACAACAATTTTTATTTTTTTTAAATCAACCTAATAAAACTAATTAAGCTAAATTAAAGACACAATAATTAAAGTCTTGTCTTAACTATGATTTAACTCTGGAAATTAAAAGAGTTGTTTAAGTAAGATAATCTAATTAACTTAATCATGCATGCGAAAATAAATTAAATGTGGAAAAATAACTCTCAAAAGAATCATTACTATTTCATTAATTAATAAATCAATTTAAGCATTAATTTGCAACTAAATTTGCAAGGGATATTAATACTCTCAAATAATCCTTTAGATGGTCTAGGAATTAGTTAAATTAATTCTAGCATTTAGATTATTGAAATCTAATAATCAATTGAACAATAAATATAATGTGTCTCAAATTTGACTAAAGGGGTTAAGTAAATACATAATATAAATTGCCCTATAAAATTTATTATACACAATTTTATACAATATATAAATACCCAATTAAATACATATATATATAATAGAAATACCCAAACTAAAACTACACATACACAATTTTATACACATATATAAATATATATACTTTTAAATATATATAAATACATATATAAGCAATATTAAAATTGGTTTAAAATTAATATAAATCAATTATTACCAAATAAACATGGGATACCCTATTCAAATTTTGAATAGGGTTCCCCCCCTTTTTATATTCACATAAACTATTTAAAATAACATATGAAAACCTAAAAATAAAAGTTATAAATAAAACTACCAATCTAATCTTTTTAACTAACTTATCTATCTACCCTAACACGAATCGGGTTAGGGTTTTTTGTGTCATGCAGGGTGCAAAACAATGGCGGAGGGTAGAATTTTCTCCATAGTGGCTGCGGGTTTTAACAGTGGCGGCATTTTAAGGAGGGGCCACCCACAGCGGCGCGGAGGCATCCCTGTGGGGCGCGGCCTACGGTAGCGGCCAAGGCCGCCCCTGTGGTCGCGACCCGCAGCGGCGCTGTCGGCACCTCTGTGGGGCTCGAGCCGCCGAGGATCTTTGGCGTGGAGCTTCGGCTCCGCAGGACCCTCGGGGTAGGGCTTTCTTTTATTTTTTTTGTGATATATATTTATATATTTATATATAGATGTATATATATGCTTTATTTCATTGATATATATATATAGGGGTAAATTAATGACTGTGGAATAAATGACAAGCATTTAATCAATAGTTAAATATTTCTTTTCTCAAGCATGATTCATTTAAATAAATATATGCATACATTAGACATTTCTATTTTTAATACAAGGCATTTAAAACTAACTAGTTTTCTTTTTTCTTTTTTTTAAATCTATTTGAATTTCTAGATTTCTCTTCTATGTCTAAATCTATATTTTTTTTTATAAAGCATAAGTTTTGATTTAAATGAAGCATGTATGTATATATATATATATATATATATATATATATATATATATATATATATATATATATATATATATATATATATATATATATATATATATATATATATATATATATATAACTTTCTAAGGTAAAATATGGATTACAATAGTTTTAGCAAATTGTTTTCCAAAACCAGAATAGGAGTAAATCTTTTATTTTTATTTTCACTAAGGGCATTATCAAGATTTATTTTTCAGATTTTATAGAATGAAAAATATGACTCTTATTTATCTACAGAATGAGTAATTTTACTATTTTTACAAAATGAACAGAAATGACAACATTAAAATTATTTTCCCTACTACATTGCATTTCCAGATTTATAACTTAAGCAAAAATGACTAATTTTTACAGCTGCAAATTATTCTTTCTAGTTTAATGGCTTTCTACTTAACATGCATTTACAGAATATGTAAAAAGTAGCAGAATAATTTTATAGATACTTGCAACTAATATTACCTAAAAAACCATGATTAACAACAACAAGATAAAAAGCATTACTATTTTAAAACAAAATAAAACACCTCATTCCTTTTTGTATTAATTTTTAAAATAAAATTAAAACATCTCTTTTTTTTGCAACTCATACAAAACATAATTAATCAAATGCACTCATTTTATTTAATGATCAATACATCAAATACAATACAACTTATTACAAAGTAAACTTAGTCAATAATACATTTTCTTTTTTTTTCTTTTTTTGCAATATAAATACAATAAAAGACTCGTTCTTTCTCTTTCTTTCCTTTGCAACTTAAAATACAATATCATATTCTTTTTTTGTTTTGCAACTAAAATAAAATCAGCAAGACCATATACAAGCTTTCCCTTCCAAGTCTTTTCCCAAAGCAACCCGCAATAAAAATCTTAAGGTTGTGACCATGGAGGGCTCACCTCCCAACCTAGGCTTACTAGAAGCCACCCCTGAGCTTGGAGAACCAAGACCTAGACAGGTTACACTCAAGCAATACATAAACAAGCATGGAAAACTCACAACAAACACATTCCCATCCCAAGGCTAAACATAATCACATAATGTGATTTTTACATGAGTGGAAGTGGACTAATTACCTTGAGGAGAAAATGCAAAATAGTAGATCACAAGCCATCTCATGGCAACCAAGGACACATCACAATTCAAACTTGTCCCAACATCGTTATGACCCCCAAGGCATACATATCATAATATCTCCCCTTATGACCCCAAATGCATAAACAAAACTATGCAGCAAGGGTCACATAAACAAACCCTTGAGATCACTCTCTTAAAGAGAGCCTCTCACTCTAAGGCTGTCAAACAACCTTCCACCCACAAGGCCACTCTACCCTCCCAAGGGTGAGATGGCCTTGGATACTCCCAAAACACAAATAAAATGCATAACCAAAACAATTGAAAGCTCACATATATTTCTTCACAAATTAAACACAAAGGAAGAAAACAAACTACATTCAAGCAATCTTTGAAAGCAAATTTGTAACATACAAGGAAAAAGATTGAACCAACCTTGAATCTACCAAGGGTTTACAAGGGATAGTTTGGAGAAGAGAAGCCCAAATCCACATTTCTTTCCTTCAACACTTAGCCAAAAATTCTATCTTAAACTTGCTTCCAAAATTTCAAGAACTAGTCTCCAAAGATGGAGAGTGGGTGATTAACTTCCTAAGTCTCAATCCCTTGCCTAAGAAGGCTTCTCTCACTCTTTCCAACCTCTTGGATAGAGTGATATCTCACATTGTTTGGTCTTCCCAAAACCTTACACATTCCCTAACCAAGGCACCTCAAAAAGGAAAATGGAATGGGGAAAAAGAATGACACATACCAAGAAGGTTATCTAACCAAAGAAGGCTCTCGTAAAGATGAAATTTGGCCAACTTGGGAAACTCACTTTTTGGGGAGGTTAAACAAGTCCTAGGGAGTGGACACATGGCCAAATTTGGCCTTCATCCATAGGTACACCATATGGCCCACTAAAAATGCTCCTAAACTGACTCTAGGAGTTGGTTTAACCCTTTGAAAGTCCACCCAAAGTTTACCTACGGGTCAACTCTTAGTTGACCCTCCTAATGGCTCACTACCCTAGGTTTACTTGGGACCTTCTAGGATAATTGAAAATATAAACATGGAAAAAAATAAATTCCTCAAAAAGAGACATGACAATGCCAACTCAACATACAACACATGTGTCAAGTGACACTACAAAAGAATTACACATCACCAAAACACACATGGCAATTGTCTCTTTCAAAATTTATAATGTAAACAAATCCCAAAATAAATACTCAACCAAGCATAACATTTACAAATTAAATACATTTACAAACAAGGGGTTGTCTCTCCAAATAGACAACCCTTGGCTTCACAATCGCACATAGGCCTAGGCTTGATTCTCCATATTATTTCCATGGTCACATGGATAATTTTCCTGTGCATCTCAATTACACATTAGTAATTCTCAAATAGCCTCATATAATATTAAACACATAAATAAGAATACAAATCAATCACTCTACATACAATTGACATCATACAAATCAATTTACCATATATCAAAGCAATCCACATAAGCAATTATCATAATCCTCTTAAATTTCATCCATTCATAAGATATGCATCATATTTCTAACATCATAATAAAGTCCTACAAATCAAATAAATGGCATACACCCTCTCAATGTTATCCTATCCTAGAATCATATAAAATTCTATATTCATAACGCATAGAAATGAAGCATCAATATATCAATGTTATTCAATCTTGGGATCATATAAAGCTCTATATCCATAATGCATAGAAATGAAGCATCCAAATAGTTCCAACATGAAAATCATTGAAATGCTAGGATGGGTCAGGGTAGGGCCTCACACCCTCCCCCTCTAGGCATGAACTTCCTCCTAGAGTTCATAAAAAAGATGGGGGTACTTTGATCTCATACGTGTTGCGTCCTCTCATGAAGCTGTAACCTCATCATGACAATCCCACTAGACCCTAACCTGGTCCAGCTCTTGACCTCGAAGGGCCAACATTTGGCGAGCCAAAATGTGAATGGGCTCCAAAGTTAGCTGCCCATCTGACTCCACTTGCAAAGCATCTCAATCTAAAATATGAGACTCATCATAGATATACTTCCTCAAAACTGATACATGAAACACATCATGGATGCATGATAGGCTAGGTGCAAAATCTAGGCAATAAACAACTGGTCCTATCCTCTCAAAGATCTCAAATGGTCTAACAAAGAGAGGTACAAGCTTAGAACCCTTTCCATAATGGATTGGACTCTTATGCGGTCACACTCTCAAGAAAACTCTATCCCCAACCATGAAGCTCCGGTCTATCCTCTTTGCATCTGCATACTTCTTCTGCCTATATTGTGTCTCTCTAAGGCATTGTCTAATCAAAATCACCTACTACTCCATTTCATGAACCATCTTAGGACCTATGGCCACTCTATCCTCAATACGGTCCCAACTCAAAGATGTCCTGCAAGTTCTACCATACAAGGCCTGAAAAGGTGGCATCCCCAAAGAAGTGTGATGCTCATTATTATAGGCAAACTCTACTATAGGAAGGTACTCCTCCCATCTGGTCTGATGATCCATGACGTACATGTGGAGCATATCCTCTAACATCTAGTTAACCCTCTCTGTCTATCCATCCATTTCCGGATGATAGGTTGTGTTGAAATTGAGCTTGGTGCCCATTGTTGCCTGTAATGCCTTCTAAAAGGAAGAAGTGAAGAGGGAATCCCTGTCAAAAATAATCTTGCATGGGATGCCATAAAGTCTGACAATGTCTCATAAGAACACCTATGCCACTGCTAGTGCTGTGAAGGTAGTCTAAACTAGTGAGAAGTGGGCCACTTTGGTCAACTTGTCAACTGTCACCGAGATGGCATCATGGCGATGAGATGACATGGGAAGACCAATGATGAAATCCATGGATATAGTATCCCACTTCCACTTTGGTATAGCATGAGACTAGAGTAACCCACCTATATGGTGGTGCTCCACCTTGACTCTCTGACACACAAGGCATCGAGCTACTAACTCAGCAATAAGTTGCCACATACCTGGCCAATGATATAACTGTCTCAAGTTTGCATGCATCTTCTTAACTATGGGATGTGCTACATAAGGAGCCCTATGAGCCTCCATCACAATGAACTCTTGCAATCCCCCAGGAGAAGGTACATAGATGCACCCTCTATGGCGTAATAGTCCATCAGACTCTAAGGAATAGTCAACATACTTCCCTTCTAGGGTCTCCTGTGATCGAATCACTTGACAAACCTCTAAATACCATCCATCCTTTGGCAACCATTGCAATATATGATCTCTCAAATTTGTGCTCATAGATATGGAGTATACCTCATGACATCTCCTACTCAAGGGATCTACAACTATGTTCTCTTTCCCCTTGATGTAGTGGACATCAAAATCATACTTGCATAGAAGCTCCATCCATCTCCTCTGACGGGCATTAAGATTAGGTTGGGTGAAGATGTACTGCAATCTCTGATGATCTGAATGAAGCTCAAAATGATGACCCAAAAGGAAGTGTTTCCACCTCACAAGTGCATGCACTACTGCTGCAAGCTCAAGGTCATGTGTATGGTAGTTAAGCTCATGAGTCTTAAGTTTCCTAGACTCATAAGCTATAAATTGACCCTCTTGCATAAGGACTACTCCTAATCCATCCAGAGAAGCATCTGTGCATACCATGAAGTCAGTCGTGGGATCTGGCACAATAAGAATAGGTGCACTAGTGAGTGCCCTTTTCAGATCCTAAAAGACCCTCTCACACCTTTTTGTCGACTCAAATTTATTTCCCTTTCACTGAAGGGATGTAATGGGATGTGCAACTCTGGAAAATCCCTCAATGAAGCGTCTGTAGTACCCTGCTAGACCCATGAAACTCCTGTCCTCTATCACACTAGTCAACGTTGGCCAATCCATAATAGCTCTGATCTTTGATGGGTCAACTGAGATCCCATCGCCAGATATAACATGACCTAAATATCTGACCTCTGACCTAAAGAATGCACACTTTGACAGACTGCCATATAGCCGATTGTCCCTCAAGAATTGTAACACCTCCCTCAAGTACTCCTCATGCTCCTCCTCATTCTGAGAATATATCAATATGTCATTGAGGAACACAATCACAAACAGGTCAAGGAAAGTGCAAAATACCCCATTCATGAGACTCATGAAAACAGCTGGAGCATTCGTAAGACCGAATGGGACCACAATGAACTCATAGTGGCCATATCTGGTATGAAATGCGGTCTTGTGGATATCACTCTCCACAATTCTCAACTAATGGTACCTTGACTTCAGATCTATCTTGGAAAACATTTTAGCACCTTGAAGCTGATCAAATAAATCATCGATCCTGGGCAAGGGATATCAGTTCTTGATGGTCACTTTGTTCAGTTGCCTATAATCCGTGCATAACCGAAGGGATCCATCCTTCTTCATGAAGATGACTAGTGCACCCCAAGGGGAGATGCTAGGATGAATGTTGCCCTTCTCTAAGAGTTCCTCAAGCTATATCTTTAGCTCATTAAGCTCATTCATGGTCATCCTATAAGGTGCTCTCAAAACCGCTTGGCTCCTAGTACAAGATCTATGTGGAAGTCAATCTCTCTACTAGGTGGTATACCAGGTAGCTTGGCTGGAAACACATCTGCAAACTCCTCAAGGATGGGATGATCATCTAGGGAAGGATCCTTCTCATTTTCTTCCTCTCTATCACTGATGGTGATAGCAAACAATTGGCATCCCTTTTGCATGCTCTGCTTAAGTTGCATAGCAGAAATCATATGAAGAGACACGGGCCTTTGAATCCTTGAAATAACTATGGAGGTGCCCTGATCGTCCACACACTCAATCCTCTTCTGGCGATAATCCATTTTGGCTCTGTGGGCATATAGCCAATCCATGCTAAGAACAATGCCATAAGATCCTAGAGGTGTGACTCGAAGGTCAACTAAGGTGCTGACAACCCCTAACCACTGACTCAACTAACACTCTAGCTTCTAAAGCCAACTCCACTTCCCAACTAACACCTTGCCTAGATGCCACTAGCCCACAATTCTCCACTACCAATGGAGATATAAAGGAGTCAATAGCTCCTTAATCAAACAACATAGATACACTGCTACCACTGATCATACCTGCAGCCTCAATAACTGTGGCCTGGTGCTCTGCCTAGCGGTTGTCAACCACTGCGAAGACCCTATGGGACTTGCCCATATCCCCAACCACAGGCTCTGATGCTGCCATCCTCTGACTACCTGCCATCTGACCCTATGGACACTCTCTTGCCATGTGTCTCATGGCTCCACATGTGAAACAAGCACCACATTCCTAAAACTGTATGCCTTGAGGCCTAGAGAAAGACTATCCACCTCTCCTGCTTGAACCATTGTACCCACCCCTAGAGGACTACTAAGTGTGTGTCGGAGGTGTGTAAGTACCCTGTGCTCTCTGGTTGTGCCTAGGACCCTATGAATGCCATTGCTCAGGCTTAAAGCCCTACTATCCCCAAGGGGGCCTCTGCCTCTAATTTTGTTGTGACTACTGCCGAGGAGGGGGTTTAAAGGACCCTAATGTATTCTTGTGGTTGCCTTTCCAGTGGGGTTTCTGAAATCCAAAAGATTGCGGTGCAGGGTTTCAGCTCTGAAATCGATCCCTTATGTCCTGAGGCCTGACATGAATTTCCTCTGCTATCAAGGCCTTCTCCATGGAAACCTGAAGGCTTCTTGGAGTGGCCATCCTCACCGGTCCTACTATCCCAACATTCAGTCCCTTGATAAAATGGTTAACAAGAAGCTTCTCATCCTTTAGGTAATCCACATATGGTAGGAGCTTGAAGAACTTACTCTCATAAAGGGTCACAAAGAGAGCCTTCTACTGGAGATCGTGGAACTCATCTAGAGATTACTTTAGTGGCGAATATTCACCAATGGCAAATTTTCACATTGGCCATGTCAGAAATGGCAAATATTTTGTACCGACTTGGGGGCCATGTCGCCAGAACATTATCAATTTCCGTCAAAGTCACGACCCGATCGCCATATATTTTATGCAATTAAATGTTTCTATGCGATGATTTTGCCAATACAATATATGGTGGACACATGGTAAATTTAATTGTTTCACCTACACTCTCTGAGGTTGCCTTAATAGATGACCTTAATTCGCCTATAGGCATGTTAAGATTTGTTAGCCAAGGGGACCCAATTCGCCCGACATCTTGCCGATGCATGTCTCCATTCACCCCAACTTTTGCCAACTATATTGTATTTGCCTATTATTTGGACAACCTATAATCACCTCAAAAATTACATAAGTTGTATTTGGACGACCTATAATCACCTCGAAAATTACATAAGTCATGTTATAGTTACGCGGGATTCATCAAATATTTTTATACCATATAAAATTCCCACAGAATTCACCATATAAGGATTGGTATAAAATTTAAATACATGCAAAGATCAGAGCTATCTCAACACAATCTGGTGGGTTCTAGGCTCTAAATTCTGATCAATAGAAAAGTTTTAGACCAAGGAAAATCATTGTTGTTGACTGCATTGGCGACTGCTAGTGACCTAAAGCTTAAAGGTGATCAATCATATTTTTGAAGTGGTATATTATACATTATAATCTATTATTGCTTCTTCAACAAATTGATATTTTGTTGACAGCCTTTATTTCATTGGAGATGTCAAATAGGAAGAGGGGTAGGAAACTTGAATGTGAGGAAGGCCAAGAGAGGCCAACAAAAAGCAAAATGTTGTCTTCATACTTTGGCATTGGAAAAGATTGTGGTGAAAATCAAGAAAGTACATCATCATAAGTACAAGTACAAAATTTGCCACCTGCACCGCATGTTGAAGACAGCGGTGAACCTGATATCTCAGATCAGGATGATCTTGAAGAAGATTATCTGGTAGATACCCAAGTTAGCCGGAATAATATAATCGACTTGGGTGATAATTCCATTTATGATAATGCACGGTAGGGGAAAAGAAAAGCCATATCAAAAAAGGGTGAACCACAATCAAAAAAGGATCGGGAGTGGGATATGTCAGTGAGGAATTTTCAAATTAATTGGTCATCAAAGTATCCATTCATTGAACCAGTGGAGAATCCAATTGAAGGTGAGCCTCCAATAGAATGCAGGTGTAAGATTTGCACTTGGAAACATAACAAGGAAATTAGGTTGCAACTAAAATTTGACACCATAGAAAAGCATATGGGTAAAGTTTATGAAAAACAAATGATAGACGGGGTTGAAAAATCAATGATAAGATGGAAAACAAAGGAGGAATGTAAGCATGTGAGGAATGTCGAAGAGTATTATTTTCATGAGAAATTACAGATGAAGCCTGTTGAAGTTAAAGGTTCTATTGAAGTTGTTTTTGGAAAAGCAATGCAAATAGAACATCTGGGAAAAGTTGTTCAGTTAAGTGTTGTTTTTCATATTTTGAGCAGAGGGCATGCTATGATAGATTTCCCATCAATTAGTGGTTTATTACACTTTTTGAAAGTTCCTAACTATCCTAATAGACAATGGTCAGTAAACAGTGGATGGGAATGGGCAGGTTGTCTTGTTGAGGTTGAAAAAGAAGATGTACAAGAAAAAATAAGAGAGTCAAACTTCATTGCATTTTCTTTAAATGAAGTTACGATAGTAGACAATACTTCATAGGTATGCATGCATGTTTATACTATAGAGAATCATACCCACCAACCTCATCTACTATCTGTTACTAAAATGAAGGAGAGTACGACAGTGGAAAATTTATTTCAACTAGTAAAGAGAAGTTTAATTGAATATGGAGGTATGGATGACATGACAGTAGCCAAAAAATTGGTTTGTGTTGGAGCAGATGGAGCTTCAGTAATGCAAGGTCATAGGAACGGTCTTTGTACAAATATTGAAACTTCATTTGCACCGTACATTACTGCAATTCACTGCATGGCTCACTGAATGAATCTAGCTTTTGGAATTGTGAGCAAGTTTGCTTCGGTTAAAAAAATTGAAATTTTAATCGAAGAGCTCTACTCACACTTATGTCGAAGTCCCAAGTGAATTATGGAATTTCAACACTTTGCTGATAGATTAACTGATGGGAACAAGTGTAAGGAAGTTAAGTAGCGGAAACAACTTCCTACACTAACCTTGAGAGGAGGGTAATGCAAAACTTTTTCAGATCATTACAACAGTTACAGAAAATAGAAATAGATATAATAACATTCATACCACAACACAATGATTTACGTGGGGAAAACCCTTTCGGGAGAAAAACTCCACACTCCAAAAGCAGCTCAATATTTTATTCAGCAATCAAAAATAGATTACAACATACTTGCAGAGCAAGCTCTTCACAGGAGTACCACTAATCAGAGATTCAGAGGCAACTCAATAGCCATAGGACTCTTACACACAACCTCTATCTCACACACCTCATAAATAGGAGATACAATACAGAAAACCGTCAAACGGTATAACAAAACCATAGGCTAAAACCACCCAATAAGGTGTAGCCGACCTTATCTCCCTTCTAGATGCCCTATGACATGTTAAAGCATACATCAACATGTGTCGCTCCCTTTTACAGCTCATTTATGTATCCGATACAAATTATTTTTCCTATTTCAGGAGTACAAACTTCCGGAGGCCATAACTTGAGAACCGGGTGTCTGATTGACGAACCGTTTGAAGGGCCGGAAAGCTCGCGAAGTGCTCTATCACCGCGTAACCCGCTATGCCAATTGCGGCCACTTTTCAGGGCATTTTGGAGCCTCTAAAGCCCCCAAAATTAAGTTTAAACATTTTATCGCACCCCTCCAAGACGAAAACTTTAATATCTTCAAAACTAGCTGTGACCTTGCGATGCAACTTTACCGGAATGCTTATCTAGCCAACCAGAAGCTTCAGGGAGAGTTTCGCACCATTTCATGCTCAAATGAAAACTTACTATAAATAGTAACCTCGCATAAATGTAAGGTTGAGACACCATTTTTCCCAACAAATCTCCCACTTGTCGAACACCTTGCATGAGCGAAAGGGAATGTCAACACAATGAATCAATTGCCAGGGGCCATAAGGCCCATAGACTCTGAACACCATCTGAACTTCTCTGTTCTCATAGCCTTAGTTAAAGCATCTGCAACATTCATCAAAGTTTCCACCTTAACCAGCTTCACCCTACCATCTTCGACCATATCTCTAACAAAATGATACTGAACATCAATATGTTTGGTCCGGGCATGAAATGTCGGGTTCTTAGCTAGGCTAATTGCACTCTGACTGTCATAGTAAATTGTCACTGTACCTTGTTTTATTCCAATATCTAAACACAGTCTCTTAAGCCAAAAGGCCTCTTTACAAGCATGAGTAGCTGCCATATACTCTGCTTCAGTAGTGGATAAAGCAACCACAGCCTGTCGCTTACTCATCCAACTAATTGCACCACCAAACAAAGTAAACACATAAGCACTGGTGGATCTTCTGCTATCAATATCACCTGCCCAATCTGAATCCACATAACCATGGATATCAAGGGAAGTCATGTTTCCAACTGAATTACCATGATAACACAAAGAATACTCTGAAGTACCCTTCAAATATCTGAAGACTCTTTTGACTGCATCCCAATGAACTCTACCAGGATTAGACATATATCTAGAAAGTACTCCCACTGCTTGGGCAATGTCTGGTCTAGTACAGACCATAGCATACATCAAGCTTCCAACCGCACTCTGGTAAGGCACTCTGCTCATGTCTTCCATCTCCAATGGGGATGTAGGACAATCTGAAACAGATAGTTTTGTTCCAACTGTAAAAGGAACACTCAATGGTCTACAATTCTGCATGTTGAACCTCTATAACACTGAATTCACATACTTACTCTGGCCTAGCCATAGCTTTCTGTTCACCCTATCTCTTCTAATTTCCATCCCAAGAATGTGCTTTGCTGTACCAAGATCTTTCATTTCAAATTTAGCAGCGAGCTAAGACTTCAGTTCTGAAATCATACCTTTCCCTTTACCAATGAATAACATATCATCAACATACAATGCAATGAATAAGAAATGATCACCATCAGATTTATAATAAACACAGTGATCTGATTTAGAATGTTCAAATCCCAAACTCAACACATATGTATCAAATTTCTGGTACCACATCCTAGGACTTTGTTTGAGACCATACAAAGATTTCTTCAATTTACAGACCAAATTACTTTTGCCTTTCACCACATAGTGCTCCGGCTGTGTCATATAAATATCTTCCTCCAAATCACCATGAAAGAAAGCAGTTTTCACATCCATTTGTTCAACCTCTAAATCATAAGCAATAGCAATAGAAAGCAAAAATCTAATAGACGTCATTTTTGCAACAGGAGAAAATATCTCACCGTAATCAACACCCTCAACCTGAGAGTAGTCTTTTGCAACTAACCTTGCTTTATACTTTTCAATGCTTCCATCTGAACCAATCTTTTTCTTGAACACCCATTTACAACCAACAGGTTTTCGTCCTTCAGGTAATGGTACAAGATCCCATGTATCATTCTTTTTCAAAGCTGCCATTTCTTCCTCCATAGCAATCTTCCAGGATTCTGCATCATTCATACCTAATGCCTCTTCTACAAATTTCGGTTCATCCACACTAGTATTCAGAGCAAAAATAAATCTCCAATCATCAGGTGAATACCTTTCAGGTGGTTGTCTATGTCTTGTAGACCTTTGAACAAGCTGAGTTGGAGGTTCTTCCTCCTCTTCTGAAGATTCAGAGCTAGACAAGCTCTCCTCAAATTCTTGCCTATCTAGGGGTCTCGATTCAACTTTTTCAGGTGTAGAAGGAAGTTGAATCACATCTTCTTTTTTAGTCTATTCTGGCTGCAATGTAATAGAAGGAGACTTAATTTCTCTAAAAATAACACTTCTACTGTGAATTACCTTTTGTGCAACAGGGTCCCAAAGCTTGTATCCTTTCACACCATAACTATACCCGATGAAGATACATTTCATAGCCTTGTTCTCCAACTTTGTTCGCTTCTCCTTTGGCACATGTGCATATGCCTCGCAACCAAAAACTCTAAGATGTCTCAATGAAGGCTTGTGACCTGACCATGCTTCCATAGGCGTTTTATCAACAAGAGCTGATATAGGAGACCTGTTAATCAGGTAGCAAGCAGTCGCAACAGCTTCAACCCAAAACTTTTGTTCAAGACCAGCACCACTCAACATACTCCTAGCCTTCTCCATCAGTGTCCTGTTCATTCTTTCAGCAACTCCATTCTGCTGTGGAGAATACGGAGTTGTCTTCTGCCTAATAATTCCACAGTATTTACAGAATCTATCAAAATCATTAGAGAAAAACTCACCGCCATTATCAGTTCTCAAACATTTTATTTTCTTTCCAGTCTGCAACTCAACCATCGCTTTAAATTCTTTAAAACGACTAAAAACTTCAGATTTACTCTTTAGAAAATATACCTATGTCCTACTAAAATCATCAATAAATGAAACATAATATGTGGATTTTCCAATCGAAGAGACATCTACTGGACCAAACACATCAGAATGGATAAGATCCAAAACACCACAAGTTTTATGAGAACTCGAGTAAAACTGAATGCGGTTTTGTTTTCCATAAATGCAATACTCAGAAAAATCAAATTCAAGATTACAATCATTCAAACCTTCAACAAGATTTTTATTTTTCAACGTCCTTAGACCCTTTTCTCCAATGTGGCCAAGTCTCTGGTGCCATAACATAGTCTTCTCTACAGGTAACTTTGCTTCAGACGAAAGAGCACCCTTAGGTACCCAAAAACCATTTCCATCTACTGAAGGTGAAACCTTCAAATCTTCCAATGAAGTATCCATAGATTTACTTTTTACAGAAGTGCTATTACACTCAACAGTGTATGCATCAAGCTTATACAAAGTGCCAAACCTGACACCTCTAGCAACTACCATAGCACCCTTAATCATCTTACATCCTGTTTCAGAAAAGACTACCTGCACACCCGCGTCTATCAGTTTGCTCACAGATAACAGGTTTCGTTTTAAACCAGGGATATGTAGCACACCATTAATCCTTTTTATTCTACCATTAGAAAACCTGATTCTAACTTTACCTTGACCAACAATGTCTAGAGGTGAATCATCACCCAAGTACACCTTACCTCCATTAAATCCTTCATATTCAGAAAATCAATCTCTATTGGAAGTCATATGAAAAGATGCACTTGAGTCAATTAGCCAGGCATCATTACCTGTATGAGTCGCCAAAGCTGCAATAAATGCATTGCCATCTTCCTTGTCGGACTCAGAATCAGAATCGAACTTTTTCTTTTTCTTCTTCTTCTTTTCTTCTTTTCAGTCCTTACGGATGTGACCCGGTTTACCGCAATTCCAGCAAATGACTTTGGACTTTCTAGGAGATTTCGATCTCCCTTTGGATTTGGACTTGTCGCACTTCTCATTCTTCTTGCCTTTCTCCTTAGGTCTTCCACGAATGGTTAGGGCTTCCTTTGAACTGATGGATACCTTCCTTCACATCTCTTCATCGAGTAGGGCACCCACCACATCTTCAGATTTCAAAACAATAGAAGTACTACCGATAGCCATAACAAGAGAATCCCACGAATCAGGCAAAGAGAAAAGCAAGATCTGACATTTCTCCTCCTCGTCCATCTTAACACCGACGGATACTAATTGAGCCACCAACATATTGAATGCTTCCAGGTGGTCTACAATTCATCCACCCTCTTCCATCTTCAAGGAATACAATTTCTTTCTTAAGAAAATTTGATTTAATAAAGATTTCACTTGATACATCTCACCAAGCTTAGTCCATAGCTTCTTTGCAGAGTTTTCTTCATGGACATTGATTAGAACAGAGTCTGCCAAGCACTGTCTGATTAGACCCTTGGCTTTCCGGTCCATAACATCATACTGAGCTGCCGCAGTAGGATCTGAGGGCCTTTGGACATTCGTATCAACAACATCCCAAAGATCTCGATCTATTAGCAGATCTTCCATCTTCAGCTTCCACATCTCAAAATTACTTCCATTAAATTTCTCCACCTCTATTCTCCCTGACGAACTCGCCATCTGAATATTCCTGCAACAAGATCAAAAAGTGTCTTCTGCACAAGCTCCTACTCAAATCTGGATTAGTTCAAAAAAAACCCAACTGCCCACAATTGAAACCAAAGGTGATCAGGCTCTGATACCACTTGTAAGGAAGTTAAGTAGCAAAAACAACTTCCTACACTAACCTTGAGAGGAGGGTAATGCAAAACTTTTTCAGATCATTACAACAGTTACAGAAAATAGAAATAGATATAATAACATTCATACCACAACACAATGATTTATGTGGAGAAAACCCTTTCGGAAGAAAAACCCCACCCTCCAAAAGCAGCTCAATATTTTATTCAGCAATCAAAAATAGATTACAACATACTTGCAGAGCAAGCTCTTCGCAGGAGTACCACTAATCAGAGATTCAGAGGCAACTCAATAGCCATAGGACTCTTACACACAACCTCTATCTCACACACCTCATAAATAGGAGATACAATACAGGAAACCGTCAAACGGTATTACAAAACCATGGGCTAAAACCACCCAATAAGGTGTAGCCGACCTTATCTCCCTTCTAGATGCCCTATGACATGTTAAAGCACACATCAACATGTGTCGCTCCCTTTTACAGCTCATTTATGTATCCGATACAAATTATTTTTCCTATTTCAAGAGTACAAACTTCCGGAGGCCATAACTTGAGAACCGGGTGTCCGATTGACGAACCGTTTTAAGAGCCGGAAAGCTCGCGAAGTGCTCTATCACCTTGTAACCCGCTACGCCGATTATGACCACTGTTCAGAGTGTTTCGGAGCCTTTAAAGCCCCCAAAATTAAGTTTAAACATTTTATCGCACCCCTCCAAGACGAAAACTTTAATATCTTCAAAACTAGCTGTGACCTTGCGACACAACTTTACCAGAATGCTTATCTAGCCAACCAGAAGCTTCAGGGAGAGTTTCGCACCATTTTGTGCTCAAATGAAAACTTACTATAAATAGTAACCCCGCATAAATGCAAGGTTGAGACACCATTTTTCCCAACAAATCTCCCACTTGTCGAACACCTTGCATGAGCAGAAGGGAATGTCAACACAATGAATCAATTGCTAGGGGCCATAAGGCCCATAGACTCTGAACACCATCTGAACTTCTCTGTGCTCACAGCCTTAGTTAAAGCATCTGCAACATTCATCAAAGTTTCCACCTTAACCAACTTCACCCTACCATCTTCGACCATATCTCTAACAAAATGATACTGAACATCAATATGTTTGGTCCGGGCATGAAATGTCAGGTTCTTAGCTAGGCTAATTGCACTCTAACTGTCACAGTAAATTGTCACTGTACCTTGTTTTATTCCAATATCTAAACATAGTCTCTTAAGCCAAATGGCCTATTTACAAGCATGAGTAGCTGCCATATACTCTGCTTCAGTAGTGGATAAAGCAACCATAGCCTGTCGCTTACTCATCCAACTAATTGCACCACCAAACAAAGTAAACACATAAGCACTGGTGGATCTTCTGCTATCAATATCACCTACCCAATCTGAATCCACATAACCATGGATATCAAGGGAAGTCATGTTTCTAACTGAATTACCATGATAACACAAAGAATACTCTGAAGTACCCTTCAAATATCTGAAGACTCTTTTGACTGCATCCCAATGAACTCTACCAGGATTAGACATATATCTAGAAAGTACTCCCACTGCTTGGGCAATGTCTGGTCTAGTACAGACCATAGCATACATCAAGCTTCCAACCGCACTCTGGTAAGGCACTCTGCTCATGTATTCCATCTCCAATGGGGATGTAGGACAATCTGAAACAGACAGTTTTGTTCCAATTGTAAAAGGAACACTCAATTGTCTACAATTTTGCATGTTGAACCTCTGTAACACTGAATTCACATACTTAGTCTGGCCTAGCCATAGCTTTTTGTTCACCCTATCTCTTCTAATTTCCATCCCAAGAATGTGCTTTGCTACACCAAGATCTTTCATTTCAAATTTAGCAGCGAGTTGAGACTTCAGTTCTGAAATCATACCTTTCCCTTTACCAATGAATAACATATCATCAACATACAATGCAATGAATAAGAAATGATCACCATCAGATTTATAATAAACACAGTGATCTGATTTAGAACGTTCAAATCCCAAACTCGACACATATGTATCAAATTTCTGGTACCACATCCTAGGACTTTGTTTGAGGCCATACAAAGATTTCTTCAATTTACAGACCAAATTACTTTTGCCTTTCACCACATAGTGCTCCGGCTGTGTCATATAAATATCTTCCTCCAAATCACCATGAAAGAAAGCAATTTTCACATCCATTTGTTCAACCTCTAAATCATAAGCAGTAGCAATAGAAAGCAAAAATCTAATAGACGTCATTTTTGCAACAGGAGAAAATATCTCACCGTAATCAACACCCTCAACCTGAGAGTAGCCTTTTGCAACTAACCTTGCTTTATACTTTTCAATGCTTCCATCTGAACCAATCTTTTTCTTGAACACCCATTTACAACCAACAGGTTTTCATCCTTCAGGCAATGGTACAAGATCCCATGTATCATTCTTTTTCAAAGCTGCCATTTCTTCCTCCATAGCAATCTTCCAGGATTCTGCATCATTCATACCTAATGCCTCTTCTACAGATTTCGGTTCATCCACACTAGTATTCAGAGCAAAAATACATCTCCAATCATCAGGTGAATAGCTTTCAAGTGGTTGTCTATGTCTTGTAGACCTTCGAACAAGCTGAGTTGGAGGTTCTTCCTCCTCTTCTGAAGATTCAGAGCTAGACGAGCTCTCCTCAAATTCTTGCCTATCTAGGGGTCTCGATTCAACTTTTTCAAGTGTAGAAGGAAGTTGAATCACGTCTTCTTTTTTAGTCTGTTCTGGCTGCAATGTAATAGAAGGAGACTTAATTTCTCTAAAAATAACACTTCTACTGTGAATTACCTTTTGTGCAACAGGGTCCCAAAGCTTGTATCCTTTCACACCATAACTATACCCGATGAAGATACATTTCATAGCCTTGTTCTCCAACTTTGTTCGCTTCTCCTTTGGCACATGTGCATATGCCTCGCAACCAAAAACTCTAAGTTGTCTCAATGAAGGCTTGTGACCTGACCATGCTTCCATAGGCATTTTATCAACAAGAGCTGATGTAGGAGACCTGTTAATCAGGTAGCAAGCAGTGGCAACAGCTTCAGCCCAAAACTTTTGTTCAAGACCAGTACCACTCAACATACTCCTAGCCTTTTCCATTAGTGTCCTGTTCATTCTTTCTGCAACTCCATTCTGCTGTGGAGAATACGGAGTTGTCTTCTGCCTGTTAATTCCACAGTCTTTACAAAATCTATCAAAATAATTAGAGTAAAACTCACCGCCATTATCAGTTCTCAAACATTTTATTTTCTTTCCAGTCTGCAACTCAACCATTGCTTTAAATTCTTTAAAACGACTAAAAACTTCAGATTTACTCTTTAGAAAATATACCCATGTCCTTCTACTAAAATCATCAATAAATGAAACATAATATGTGGATTTTCCAATCGAAGAGACATCTACTGGACCAAACACATCAGAATGGATAAGATCCAAAACACCACAAGTTTTATGAGAACTCGAGTAAAACTGAACGCGGTTTTGTTTTCCATAAATGCAATGCTCACAAAAATCAAAGTCAAGATTACAATCATTCAAACCTTCAACAAAATTTTTATTTTTCAAGGTCCTTAGACCCTTTTCTCCAATGTGGCCAAGTCTCTGGTGCCATAACATAGTCTTCTCTGCAGGTAACTTTGCTTCAGACGAAAGAGCACCCTTAGGTACCCAAAAACCATTTCCATCTACTGAAGGTGAAACCTTCAAATCTTCCAATGAAGTATCCGCAGATTTACTTTTTACAGAAGTGCTATTACACTCAACAGTGTATGCATCAAGCTTATACAAAGTGCCAAACCTGACACCTCTAGCAACTACCATAGCACCCTTAATCATCTTACATCCTGTTTCAGAAAAGACTACTTGCACACCCGCATCTATCAGTTTGCTCACAGATAACAGGTTTCATTTTAAACCAGGGATATGCAGCACACCATTAATCCTTTTTATTCTACCATCAGAAAACCTGATTCTAACTTTACCTCGACCAACAATGTCTAGAGGTGAATCATCACCCAAGTACACCTTACCTCCATTAAATCCTTCATATTCAGAAAACCAATCTCTATTGGAAGTCATATGAAAAGATGCACCTGAGTCAATTAGCCAGGCATCATTACCTGTATGAGTCGCCAAAGCTACAATAAATGCATCGCCATCTTCCTTGTCAGACTCAGAATCAGAATCGAACCTTTTCTTTTTCTTCTTCTTCTTTTCTTCTTTGCAGTCCTTACAGATGTGACCCGGTTTACTGCAATTCCAGCAAATGACTTTGGACTTTCCAGGAGATTTCGATCTCCCTTTGGATTTGGACTTGTCGCGCTTCTCATTCTTCTTGCCTTTCTCCTTAGGTCTTCCACGAACGGTTAGGGCTTCCTTTGAACTGATGGATACCTTCCTTTGCATCTCTTCACCGAGTAGGGCACCCACCACGTCTTCAGATTTCAAAACAACAGAAGTACTACCGATAGCCATAACAAGAGAATCCCACGAATCAGGCAAAGAGCAAAGCAAGATCTGACATTTCTCCTCCTCGTCCATCTTAACACTGACGGATACTAATTGAGCCACCAACATATTGAATGCTTCCAGGTGGTTTGCAATTCGTCCACCCTCTTCCATCTTCAAGGAATACAATTTCTTTCTTAAGAAAATTTGATTTAATAAAGATTTCACTTGATACATCTCACCAAGCTTAGTCCATAGCTTCTTTGCAGAGTTTTCTTCATGGACATTGATTAGAACAGAGTCTGTCAGGCACAGTCTGATTAGACCCTTGGCTTTCCGGTCCATAACATCATACTGAGCTGCCGCAGTAGGATCTGAGGGCCTTTGGACATTCGCATCAACAGCATCCCAAAGATCTCGATCTATTAGCAGATCTTCCATCTTCAGCTTCCACATCTCAAAATTACTTCCATTAAATTTCTCCACCTCTATTCTCCCTGACGAACTCGCCATCTGAATATTCCTACAACAAGATCAAAAAGTGTCTTCTGCACAAGCTCCCACTCAAATCTGGATTAGTTCAAAAAAAACCCAACTGCCCACAATTGAAACCAAAGGTGATCAGTTTCTGATACCACTTGTAAGGAAGTTAAGTAGCGGAAACAACTTCCTACACTAACCTTGAGAGGAGGGTAATGCAAAACTTTTTCAAATAATTACAACAGTTACAGAAAATAGAAATAGATATAATAACATTCATACCACAACACAATGATTTACGTGGGGAAAACCCTTTCGGGAGAAAAATCCCACCCTCCAAAAGCAGCTCAATATTTTATTCAGTAATCAAAAACAGATTACAACATACTTGCAGAGCAAGCTCTTCGCAAGAGTACCACTAATCAGAGATTCAGAGGTAACTCAATAGCCATAGGACTCTTACACACAACCTCTATCTCACACACCTCATAAATAGGAGATACAATACAGGAAACCGTCAAACGGTATTACAAAACCATGGGCTAAAACCACCCAATAAGGTGTAGCCGACCTTATCTCCCTTCTAGATGCCCTATGACATGTTAAAGCACACATCAACATGTGTCGCTCCCTTTTACAGCTCGTTTATGTATCCGATACAAATTATTTTTCCTATTTCAGGAGTACAAACTTCCGGAGGCCATAACTTGAAAACCGGGTGTCCGATTGACAAACCGTTTGAAGCGCCGGAAAGCTCGCGAAGTGCTCTATCACCTCGTAATCCGCTGCACTGATTATGGCCACTTTTTAGGGCATTTCGGAGCCTCTAAAGCCCTCAAAATTAAGTTTAAACATTTTATCGCACCCCTCCAAGATGAAAACTTTAATATCTTCAAAACTAGCTGTGACCTTGTGACGCAACTTTACCGGAATGCTTATCTAGCCAACCAGAAGCTTCAGGGAGAGTTTCACACCATTTTGTGCTCAAATGAAAACTTACTATAAATAGTAACCTCACATAAATGCAAGGTTGAGACACCATTTTTCCCAACAACAAGATTCTCAAGGATAATGATACCAGATAGATCTCTTTGGATGGTCCAGCGCATCGAGTGTTTTTCAGAATATCCATCCTTGATTGGACTATTTCACACAACTGGTGATGAATCAAATCAACTAAAATTTCCTGAACTTCTTGACAGGTTAAGTAATTTAGAGACACTCTTAACTTTAGCATCTCTTCTACCCATGCTAGAGGAAATGAGGAATATTATGAAGGCTGCCCAAAAAAGAGATCTGTATATTGCAGAATATGCTATGCTACGTAAGATGACATGCATGACCCTCGACAATCTCTATCAAAATCAACCAACACTATCTGATGAAAAATTTGTTAAGTGGCAGACACTCACAGATTTGAACAATCCTGATAACTTTTTACATATCGGTGCAGACGGGGAGGTATGTGTCAATGTATAGGGAGTTGAGATACCAATGCACTTCTATGCCACGGTCGACCTTGAGGAACCAGGAAAGCACCCCAGGAAGAAACTAGCAAGAGTTAAAAAAGAAGATTTCGACAAGATTGTTGAGACTGTACCTACTTCTGTGAAGAAAATTGCATATGATCTTCCCTCACAAATTAGAAGCAGATTCCCTCCTAACAACCTACTTGAAGCCATGTCTATTGTGTTTCCTCATTATTCGAGCCTCAACAATGCATCTGATTTTTGAAGTAAGGTACTGACTTTGATAAAATAATTTTGCATATCCAGAGAATTGAATGGAGTAACTATAAATGAAATATTAGATGAAACTCATCATTGAGAGCAATCATCTTGTTTTGCATACACTATGAAAGAACAATATGCCAAAATGGAGAACCCCTACGAAGAGGGATCAGTAACAAGGCTTTGGAAATATATAGCTGAGAACGCATCCTTGCATGATTCAATGCCAGAATATGTGAAGCTTGCTGATTTATGTCTTACCATGATATTGGGTTCGGTGGAAGATGAGAGAGTTTTCAGTGCTTTGGGGTTCCTAAAATCAAAGATAAGAAACAAACTAGACAAAAATTTGGAAAATTGCTTGAGGCTCTATACATCTAGGTATGATGTCCACACTTTTCCTTACGATAGGGCATTGGAAATCTGGAGGTCCAAATGTGAAAGAAGAGGTTTGGGAAACACTTCAAACCAAAGTGCCAATGGGACTACGGGACCTACTGGTAGCATTGAGATGCAGTTCAGCGAAGATATACAAACTCAAACTCAGAGTGAAGAAACCACAGACGAGAATCAAAAAAGCACTAAATTTGATGAGGATGAATGGCAATTGTAAGAGATTGGTATTTATTAATCTTATTACTGTATCTCATCATTCATATTACAAAAGCATATTAATTTTTGCAATTAGAATTTAATATTGATTTGTAATTGTATTTTTCAACTTTCTATTTCCAGATTTAAAATAGCATAATAAAAAAAAATCATAATGTGTTTATTGATACAGAGATGTTTATTGTTTATTTATACATGTTTGAGTCTCAAATCTATGTGATACATTTCAAAACCATATGATACAATTCATTCAATAGTAATACACATGTCAAGAACTTAGATTTTCATTAATTCTTTCAAAATATAGCCATATGATACAATTCATTCAATAGTAATACACCAATCTGTGTGATTCTCCATGTCAATTGCAGAAGTGAATACAAAGTTTCAGAACCCTTTGCAAATGACCCTAAATTCTCTTTTATAGAAACAAGAGAGCAACAACAACTCCTGTGTGATTCTCCAATGTCCATGCAAAAGTGAATACAAAGTTTTAGAACCCTTTACAAAATTGCAAATGACCCTGAATTCCCTTTTATAGAAACAAGGGAGCAACAACAACTTCAGGTCGAATTGCAAGTTTGCAACATGTGAACATTGAACATCAAAATCACAAACTCAGCATAGATTTATATGGCCATCACAGACCATATTAGCAATTTAACATCTGCTACATGTTTGATGTCTCCTATTCAAAAAATAGAGTTCAAAATTAAATATTAATTCATGCCATGACAAATTAAACATAGATAATAGCAGTGCCTAAAACCTACTAATCAGAATTAGAGAAATGCATAAATGCTAAAGCAAGGGAGAATTTGAGAATACAAATTTACTGGCTGAAGTTTTGCACTGTGCAATGTGTGCATCATAGATTCATAGGCTGGATTAGCAAAATAGCAATAGCGAGTGCTGTTTTTTTCCTATTCATAAAATAGATTCATAGGATGGATTAGCAAAATAGCAATAGTGAGTGCATCATAGATTCATAGGCTGGATTAGCAAAATAACAAACAGAAAAAACATAAAACCTTGAAATTAAGAATAAAAGAAGAAAATTATGCAATACATACTATGATTCTTAAGAATTTTGTGCCAGTTTTTGTAGGGTGCTCCAGTCTTCGTCTGATGGAAGGTCAATATTCTGTAAACTATGGAAAGTCAACTCCAACTTTGTCAACACTCCATGTTTAGAAGACTTACTTGACATCACTATTTCATCCAATACCAAATTTAGAGTTGTAAATGGTTGGATGAATTCCAGAAAGCTTTTGGGAGTTGTGTCCTTTGGAAGCAAGTCTAAATCAAACTTCATTTTTATCTCCATGCTTTTTTTTAAGTTTTTTCTCCAATGAATTTATTTGATGTGTCAACTGTTGGTATTTTGGTATGGTTTTTTCATTGATGTCAACACTTACTAAAACACTAGCACTTTGGAGATCCAACAACATTCACCGGCAAGCAAGTAACTATTGCACAGTTACTGGTATATGGTTCACCAGCAGGATATAATGATCACCGGCACTTGGAATGATATGGAAGACACTTGGTAATATCAAAGACATCATGTGGACATCTTATCTTAATGAATTAATCATTGATATATTCATATTTGCATATTTTCTTTTACTAGCAAATAGGTCCAAGGTTACCTAGGGTTACACCAGTAGGTTTATCTTTTCCAGATCAGCATAGCATGCTATGGAGATGATTAATTATTGTTGTAAATGCATTAAGCTGACATGTTCAATCAGTTATTGCATCAGATATTATATTGTTTGTAAAATGTTTTTATTGTAATATGTTGTAGAGCTGACCTACTAAAATTGGTCTTAGGTTATGGTATAAATGTAAGATCTTATTTGCAAGATCAAGTGTGGATTGCAAAAAAGAATTGTGTGAAGGTATATGCAAGATTAAGTAGTGCAATACATATAGACATTATTTGAAGGTGAAGCTAGGTTTTTGTGAAAGCATATCAGCATTACACCGGTACTGAATCCACAATATGAAGATGCTATTTTGTGTAGTACATTCTTCTTGGATTTAACCATCCAACTATAGTTAGTGTGACTCCCATTTTGTGATTGAGCAGTGAGCTCTAGGCTATTGGCCTTTCTACATGTGCAGACCCCATTTATGTACACTTACTATCTACAGTAGTATCATCTAATTGTGGGTAAGGTTTCCCACCATGGTTTTTCCCCTTATAGGGTTTCCACAAACAAATATTGGTGTTATGTGTTGTGGATGACTTTGTGTTTATGTTTCATGCATTAATCTTTACCAGTATAGAAATTAACTGTTAAAACTATCTACCGGCATACTTAACTGGTTTACTAGTATTAAGCATTAAGTTGGTTAAGTTGTTTTTGGTTTGAATTTATTTGACAACTGATTCACCCCCCCCCCCCTCAGTTGTCTCTGGGACCTAACAATTGGTATCAAATCTTAGTCCTCTTTTGCAGAAGTTTAATAGCTTGAGGAGATCCAATGTCTACTAATTATTTCAAAAAGGATAGTCCTAAACTTGATGGAACCAACTATGGCTTATGGAAGATCAGAATGGAGACACATCTAAATTGCATTGGAAAAGACATCTGGGAAGTTATAAAGAAGGGCTATACTGTTGTTGTACTTGGTCAGCCCAATCCAAATAACTTGGCTAAAGATGAGGAAAATGATTGCAAAGCAAGAGAAGCACTTTTGAGCGCATTATCAAATCAACAAATCATGGGACTATTAGATAGGTCTACTACTAAATCTATTTGGGATCATTTGGAAACACTGAATGAAGGAGATTCCACAGTCAAAATTGCAAAACTTGAAAGCTTCCGGGTCAGGTATGAACATCTAAAAATGGAAGAAGATGAAAGGATTTCTAATTTTATGGAAAGAGTAAATGAAATTGTTTTGGGTATTAAATGTTGTGGAGGAACCTTAAGTGAGGATGAAATTGTTTCAAAAGTTTTAAGAGGATTGCCACTAGCATATAAAATGAAGGTTACTGCTATAAATGAGTTAAGAATAATGCCTAATATATCAGTAACTAGGGATACATTGATTGGGAAACTTTCATCTTTTGAAATTGAGAAATTTAGTCCTATTGCTACTATTAAGATAGATTTGGCCTTTAAAGCATCAACATCATCTGCTCCATCATTTGACAAATCTGATTGGAAAGCCTTTTATGCAAGAGAACTTGAAGAAAGCAGGAAAGAAAATGAAGAACTTGAAGAACTTGAAGCACTATTTGCAAGGAAAATGCCTAAAGGTCCAGTTGGAAGTAAGTATGAAGGTAAAGCACCCTTTAAATATTTTAACTGCAATAAGATTGGTCATATGGCTTCGAGATGCCCTAATAGACATGCTAGAGTAAGAGAAGAAGCTAGAAGAACATACAAGCCTAATCCTGAATATCAGAGATACATATTTAAGAAGAATAAAGACAAATCTTGTTACATTGTTGATGAAGGTGTGACTGATGATTTTGATGAGGATCCGACGAACAATGGATGGGTTTTTGTTGCTATAACAGAAGATCAATCGGCACCTACTGCTCAACTGGTAGAACAAGCCCTAGCAACTTAAGTTGAAGTAAAGGATGAATGGATCGTTGACTCAAGATGCTCACATCATATGACAGGAGACAAAGGTAAATTCTTGAACTTTCAAGAATACAATGAAGGTTTAGTAAAATTTGGAGATGACAAAGCCTGTTCAATCAAAGGTAAGGGTACAATATCTCTTGATGGTAAGCATAACACTGAAAATGTTTACTATGTTGAAGAATTAAAGCACAATCTTTTAAATGTTGGTCAATTAGTTGAGAAAGGATTTCAGTTACAATTTAAAAATGGAAAATGCAAAATCATGAATAGAACTGGTTTGGAAATTGCAACCGGTAATCAGACTAGAGGTAATATCTTTCATTTGAATAACAATGAAAAGACATGCTTGATTGCACATATAGATGAAAGTTGGTTATGGCATAAGAGACTCTATCATGTAAACTTTGATTGCATGGTGAAGATCAGTACTACTAAGGCAGTTAGAGATTTACCTAAAATTGTCAAACCTCATAATACAATATGTAAAGAATGTCAATTTGGAAAACAAGTTAGAGCTAGTTTCAAAAGTATTCCAAAAAAATCCAATAATGCTCTTGATTTGATTCACACTAATTTATGTGGTCCAAATAGAACTAAAAGATTACAAGGTGATAGATATTTCATGCTAATCATTGATGACTATTCTAGAATGTGTTGGGTTACTTTTCTCAAAAAAAAATCAAAAGAACTTAGAAAGTTCAAACTATTTAAAGCAATGGTTGAAAATGAAACCAGTAAGAAAATCAAATGCTTAAGATCAGATCAAGGAGGAGAATTCACATCTAAGGACTTTAATACATTCTGTGAAGTAAATGGAATCAGAAGACAGCTATCAACACCTCAGACACCATAGCAGAATGGAGTTGCTGAAAGGAAAAATAGAACTATCTTGGATGCAGCAAGAAGTATGTTATCAGAAGAAAATTTACCACATGTATATTGGAGAGAAGTAGTCAGCAAAGCAGTCTCAACATTCAACAAAGTTCACATCAAAGGTGAAACCGATAAGACCCCTCATGAACTATGGTTTGGTAATACTCCTACTCTTAAGTATTTTAGAATTTTTGGAAGTAAATGTTATATCAGAAGAGATGAGTATATTGGCAAATTTAATCCTAGAAGTGATGAAGGAATATTTCTTGGTTATTCATCTAAGAGTGAGGCATATAGATGTTTTAACAAGAGATTGCAGAAAATTGTTGAGAGTACAAATGTAAAAATTGATGAACAAATCAGAGGAACTTCAAGGTATATATACCCTGAACCGGCAATAGAAATTGTAACAAATGAAGCTACACTAAATCCACCGATACAGAATGAAGATCAAGTTACCCTGGTACCATCTGAGGATTCCACAATAATTGAAGAGCAACAGCAAACAAAGACACCTCGGTATGTAAGATTGAATCATTCTGAAGATCAGATAATTGGAAACAAGTTTAAAGGAGTTATGACAAGAGGAAGATTGGAAAATAAAGAGGTATGTCTTATTTCTCAAATTGAACCATCATCTGTTAATGAGGCATGTGAAGATAAATTTTGGGTTAAAGCTATGGAAGAAGAATTAGAAAAAATTGAGAAAAATAACACTTGGACATTAGTTCCCCAGCCTAAAGATAAAAATGTAATTGGAACCAAATGGGTATTCAGAAACAAACTTAATGAAGATGGTAAGGTTGTCAAAAATAAAGCAAGACTAGTGTGTAAGGGATATTCTCATAAAGAAGGAGTTGATTACAATGAAACCTTTGCACCAGTAGCTAGAATTGAGGTAGTCAGATTATTCTTGGCTTTTGTAGGACACAAGAACTACAAAGTTTATCAAATGGATATTAAATGTGCATTTTTTAATGGAGATCTTGAAGAAGAAGTATACATTGAACAACCTGATGGATTTTCTTTGACAGATGACAATGATATGGTTTGCAGGTTAAGAAAAGCTCTGTATGGATTAAAACAAGCTCCAAGAGCTTGGTATGCAAGATTGGATAAGTATCTTTTAAAGATTGGTTTTACTAAAGGAAATGCAGACATCAATTTATATTACATAATAACTAATGATGACATCTTGATTATAGAAGTATTTGTTGATGATATAATCTTTGGAGGAGAAGATGGTTTATGTAAGGAATTTTCTACTAAAATGCAGCAAGAATTTGAAATGTCTATGATTGGAGAAATAAAATTCTTTTTAGGATTGCGGATTTCACAGACTAATAAAGGTATATCTTGAGTCAATCCAAATACTTGAAAGAGTTACTAAAGAAATTTGGGATGGAGAACTCTAAACCGGTAAGCACACCTATGACTACAAATGACAAATTATCTGAAAGGGATGAATCTACACCTGTTAATCCAACTAGATACAAATCTATGATAGGAAGTTTATTATATTTGACACAAACCAGACCTAATATTATGAATGCAGTATGTATTGTTTCTAGATTTCAAAGTAAACCTCGAGAAAATCATGAATCGGCAGTAAAAAGGATTTTCCAGTACTTACAAGGCACTATAAATCTTGGATTATGGTATCCTAGAGATGAAAACTTTGAATTATGTGCATACACATATACAAATTGGGAAGGAGATGTGGATGATAGAAAAATAACCACCGGTGGAGCATTCTTTCTTGGAAACAGACTAGTTTCTTAGTTGAGTAAGAAATAGAGTTGTACATCTTTATCAACAGCAAAATCAGAATATGTTGCAGCAGCAACTAACTGTACACAAGTACTATGGCTTAAGCAAATGTTGAAAGACATAAAGGTAAAATGCAAGGAACCTATCACTATATATTGTGATAACACTGCAGCAATTGATATATCTAAGAATCCAGTACTACATTCTATAACAAAACATGTTTCTATCAAACTAAATTTTCTAAAGGAAAAAGTTGAAGAAAAGGAGATAAAATTCATTTATGTGAATACTAAAGAACAACTTGCAGATATCTTTACAAAAGCTTTGCCTAAGGAGACTTTTGAATATCTCATAAATCAGCTTGGAGTCATACCACCACCAGTAGAGACTTAGGAAGTTGATGATTGTCATCAACCGGCAGAATTAAAAGACAAATCTTTTACTCCGGTCTTTGATGAGGAAGCTACTTCTCAGGGGGAGTAGTTGGTATATTGAATTGATTGGTATTTTGTATATGAACTTGGTTTTATTATAACATTGGAATTTGATGTCAAAGGGGGAGAGATATCTATGGAAAAACACATTATCTTTTGAGGAACTTTGGATAACACATGTTGCTCCCAGGGGGTGAGATTGTTGTTTTGGAGAGACTATTACTCTATGTATTCTGGTTATGATCTTTTTGGAGATTGTTGGTTTGTGGCATTTTTGTTTTGGCACTTTGATGGTTTTTCCATCTTCTGTTGCCATCAATGCCAAAGGAGGAGATTGTTGGTATTTTGGTATGGTTTTGTCATTGATGTCAACACCTACTAGAACACTAGCACTTTGGAGATCCAATAGCATTCACCGACAAGCAAGTAACTATTGCACAGTTACTGGTATATGGTTCACCGGCAGGATATAATGATCACTAGCACTTGGAATGATATGGAAGACACTTGGTAATATAAAAGACATCGTGTGGACATCTTATCTTAACGAATTAATCATTGATATATTCATATTTGCATATTTACTTTTACCAGCAAATAGGTCCAGGGTTACCTAGGGTTACACCAATAGGTTTATCTTTTCAAGATCAGCATGGCACACTATGGAGATGATTAATTATTGTTGTAAATGCATTAAGCCGACATGTTCAATCAGTTATTGCATCGGATATTATATTGTTTGTAAAATGTTTTTATTGTAATATCTTGTAGAGCTGACCTACTAAAATTGGTCTTAGATTATGGTATAAGTGTAAGATCTTATTTCTAAGATCAAGTGTGGAATGCGAAAAAAGAATTGTGTGAAGGTATATACAAGATTAAGTAGTGCAATACACGCAGACATCATTTGAAGGTAAAGCTAGGTTTTTGTGAAAGCATATCAGCATTACACCGGTACTGAATCCAGCATATGAATATGCTATTTTGTGCAGTACATTTTTATTGGATTTAACCATCCAACTATAGTTAGTGTGACTTCCATTTTGTGATTGAGCAGTGAGCTCTAGGCTGTTGGCCTTTCTGCATGTGCAGACCCCATTTATGTACACTTACTATCTGTGGTAGTATCATCTAATTGTGGGTAAGGTTTCCCACCGTGGTTTTTCCCCTTACAGGGTTTCCACATACAAATATTGGTGTTATGTGTTGCGGAGGACTTTGTGTTTATGTTTCATGCATTAATCTTTACCAGTATAGCAATTAACTGTTAAAACTGTCTACCGGCATACTTAATTGGTTTACCGGTATTAAGCATTAGGTTGGTTAAGTTGTTTTGGGTTTGAACTTATTTGACAACTAATTCACCCCTCCCCCCCTCTCAATTGTCTCTGGGACCTAACATCAACAGGCTTAGACAAACCAAGTTTAATCAAATTATTTTCTTTTCTTGCAGCTTCGCTATCTTTTTTCCACAACTTTCCATAACTTCTGATGTTTCCCTTAGCTTCTGGCATTTTTGAATGATAGATGATGTCTTAACTATGGCATCAATGCAGCTCTTAATTCCCTTGGATGCCAAGTAGCTGTCACTAGAACTGTAGACTACTTTCAGAATCTTTTTTGCCATTTCCTCTTTTGAATGAACATGTATGCTCTTCTCATAGTGCCCTTTGATTTTTATAAAAATTAGTCTCATACTTTTAGTCAATTGAAACCATTCACACAACTTCTCACTCCTTTGCATTATTTGCCACCAAATATTTTCTTGTATATACTTCGTTGTATTTTTCATATTATCTTTCAATCTATCCTCCAAAGTTTTTATTTTATCATTTGTATTGTGCAGGTCTTCTTTCATTTGTGCACATTTTTTTCTTTCTTCCTCTACTTCCTCTTGCAAATGTTTTTCTTTTTCCTTCCCATGATCCAATAAGTCCTGTAATTTTTTCATTTCAGTGGCAGCAGACTCATAACTTTTGTATAATTTTTGAAAACTGGCTTTTTCCTCAACAATTTTTTTACTGCTTTTAGCCAGTTTTTCTATCAGGTCCTTCAATTCTGCATCCTTCTTCTCCTGCTCTGCAATTTCTACTGCAAAGACTAAATTTTTTATCCTTTTCTGTAAATCATTGCACTTGCTATCTGCTACTTTCCTCCTTGATTTTTTCGTTTTCCAGGTCTGCCTGTAACTTTTCTATTTGTTTCTCCAGTTTTTTTTTCTCTCTCCACCTTTAGCAGTGAAGTGTAGACTACTTCGTTAGTCATTTTTGACACACTAATTTTTTCCACATTATGTACTTTGGAAAAATCCATTTGGAGGGTGCTAACTTGAAATTGAGAGGGATCTATCTGACTATGTGGTGGATTTTTATCTTTAGATGGGGTCAGAGGCATAACAACCATGAACTCCACCATATCTTTCTATGGGTCATATGTTGGAAATACCCTGTTCCTTGCAGGCTGTTCGTTTACAACTTTAGACACAGAAACCCTATGAAATGATTTCTTTTTTTCTTTTTTTTTTTTTGTTGTGTGTTCATATTTTTCATAGTAATCACGAAATTGAAAATTTGGGCTTGCTAAAGCAATTGAATGTTTGAAAGGTGACATAGGAATACCATAGGCTCCAGTTCCACTTATTCCTATGGTTTTAACTAATGCTTGACCAGGATTACCAACAACAATTCCTGATGTTGTCCCACTCCCACTGACACTTTCATGTGTATTTTTCATAGTCTTTTGAGGTGTGTGATCTGAAGCTGCAAATGATTGATTTGTAGTGTCAGTGGCACTTGATATAGGATTCTCAATAGTATGAGATTGAGTATCTACCTCTAGTGGCCTCTTGTGAGAGATATTTTGTTGTTGCCCTTGTCCAACACCAAGACAACTAGTATCAGTAGTAGTACCCATGCCAACATCACCAATCACAGCAGCACTTGACTGAACAATAATAGGAATACTATCCCCAGATTCCCCACCAGTGGCAGTGGCACTTGATTCACCACCAATGGGAATACCATGATGTGGTGGTGGTTGTGAATTTGAACCTGAAACAAATGTAGGTGGATTCTAAGGGTAATGAGTAGTACCTATCAGTGATGAATCTGAAAAATCAAGTCCAATGACTGGTTTATAAGGACCTTTTGATTTTGATCTTGATGGAATTTGTACCTGAAGTGGATACCAAATGCCCTCTCCTCTGGGATTAAAGTCTATTTAATCATTTCAAAATTACACCTAAAAAAGAGATTTATAGTCTATAGACTATAGACTTAATTATATTTAATTAAACTTACAATGTTCAATTCCAGGCGAAGTTCTCACAAATGTCTTCAATACCCACATTTGGCCGAAATCCACTCTAAGCCGTTGATCTTTGCTCATTCGACGGACAATGATACCTGTTGAGAACTTGAGTGTTGCCAGATGTCATCGGTCCTATAATAAGAGACATTTAAATTTTAAAGATGTGCAAACTGCAATAGTTTGAGATAACTATTAAATATAATGTTAATATTATTTGTAATTAAAGATGTGCAATAGTTTGAGATAATTATTAAATATAATGTTAATATTATTTGTAAAAATTTAAAATTCAAAAATAGTATAAAACATGAAACTTAGATTCTAGAATAAAATAAATAACTAAATAAAAATATAAATTTTGATATACAATTTGAAAGGTAAAAGTTTAATATAAAAAAAAAACCTTTTAATATTAAATCTAAAATATTAATTTAAAGTTTAACAAAATTCTTTGAAAATATGTTTACGATATATAATTTTTTAAAATAGTTTAAAAATATATATAAATGTTCAACATAAATTTAGTGTATTAATTTAAAAAAATGTGCAGTCCTCAACCTATTAAGGCGAGCAAATTTGGAAAGTACAATGCCAAGGTGGTGATTAATTGTTGCAGAAGGAGTTGTCTACGGCATGTCGCACGAATGGGGGAAGGGGAGGATGGGAGGAAATATTTTTCTTGATCTCATGGCATTAATGCCTTATCGTGCTTATTCATTACCCGGCCTATAAGACGGAGGCAAAATTTATTACCTTTTGATCTATGTACTTGTTTTTGCTTTGAAGCAGAACAAATCTGTAGTTTGTAGAATCATAGCTTCTGTAAGACATTTTTTGCAGGAAGTGCTTTTGAAATTGCAGGTGACCATGGAGGCCAATTTCACACTTCGAACAGACAAGAAGTTGGTGCCCTTTTTGGGCAAAGTATCTGATAAACGAATGCAAGGACTATTCAGGTTTAAGGAGGAGAATTTGTGGGCAGCAGCTCAACTGATGCTTGCGGAGGAGGTGGCACATATCAGTCACCAATATCGAACTAACATGGAGGTTTACTCTCTAATTCTGGCATGGGCCTGCGAATTCGAACCGGAGGTGGAAAAGGTAAAACTCGCATTGGTCAAATTGATTGATGGAGATTTTTTGATTAACCTGGATTCAATCTTGGAGTGGGTGGTGCTGGGAGTTGGCATTCAAATTAAGGAAGGGGACGACCAGGATGAATTACTTCCTTTTATTCATGGCCCAGAGGATGAAATCAAATACCAGTGTCGTGAATGTGCCCGAGTGGGGTGGGAAGCGATGAAACTCTTTGTGAAATTAACCAGGGTGGATGAAGTCATGAAGGCTTTGCATGTGGTGGCAAGGATGGAGGTTGGTAGGGAATTAAGAGATAGGGCTAAAGAAGGAAGGGCCATACAGCTACTGGCAAGCTTGGAGGGCAACCCTGACTTCAGGTGCTTAAATTGCATTTCAAAAATGAAAGCTGAAGTGGCAAAAGGGAAAGCCAAAGCATCGACCTCCGAGGAGGGAAAGGACTAGGAGGAGGTGACCCAAGGGGATAGTGAGACTGAGTGAGTGGCCTATCAGCAATGAACTGGTTTTTTTGTCTGCTTGTTATAAGCTGTGGGCAGTATGGTTTTCTCTTTGTCCACTTTTATGCATGAATGAGTGCAAATTTTGTATCTTGAAACTTTTGAATTAATAGAATGAAAAAACCTTTACCGATAAACTTTTGTATCTTGAAACTTTTAAAATTTTGTATTTTGAATGACTGTATATTTATAAAATTATAATCAACCATATTCAATGTACAAATAATTAATGGAATGAACTGAATTTTTTTTTTAATAGCATTACATAAAAAAGATCACAGTATTAAATTCAATTCCATTGTTTAACAAATAATTGAAATAACATAGCTCATATACAAAATGCATTTGAAATAAATTAATTAATAAAAATGAAATAGAATCATAGAAAGCATTTTTATATCCATAAGACTGTAAGAGGCAAACTAAAACAAATAGGAATTTGAAAAATTATCATTAATATTTATGCTTTTGAAATTTACAATTTTTTTGTTTGAGACTTGAGTCCCCCAAAAACTTAAGAGCCATTGTCACTCAGCCTATTAGGGTTTGAGGACATAGGAAAAAAAAACTACAGGCAGGTGGGGCTAGGGCACAGGTAGTGGAATTGTTTACAATTTTGCCCTAAGAATCTAGCCCTCCTTTCATGTAGAATTCTTCATACAACATAAGCTAAGAGAATTCTTCAAGCCACATGTAGTTTGGAAAGTGGTCCATGAGGAACCATTTCCAAAGGAAGTTCTTGCCAATCCACGCCCCTTTTCTATGACACATCAGCTACTCCGCATTCAGGTTTAGGAGAAATGGTTGCCTAGCCACTAGCACTACTTGGTCGGGAAGGAGAAGCTTGGATAATTCAGGGATCCCCACCCCTACTTATGCAAGGATGACAAGAGTAATTTCATCTCCAAGGAAGTCTTCTTTAAAAACCTTCCTCAACAGCATCAGCATATCCACCTTGTCTCCTCCTAGGTCCAGAAGAGACGCTAAGAAGCGGGATGTAATGTCCATGTTAACACGGTACCTATTTTCATATTGCAGAAACTCTCTGCCCAACACCATCCGCACAACCTCATTGGTGAATGACCCAACCTCATTGCAGACTAATTGGAGGGTTGGGTCTTTAACAGATCCTAGAAAGGCCCTCTAGTCCTCTGCAAAAATGCTTCTCAAGCAGATGGGAGTGTCCATCTTGAGAAAATAGATCAACAAATTAAACAACCTGGTTATCTGAGCCTATAAACCTAAAATACCGTGAGCTGAAGCTCTGATGATTTAAATACAAAATGGCAAAGGCTAATTGAAGATGAAAGAAGCAAAGATTGTATATAAATTGTTGAAGCTCTTGATTGTAATAATTACTTCTTTAACCATATTAACTGCTATAAAAAATTTTAAATCTTTTGTATCTCTGCAAATCTTTCCCATAAATGCACTATTGTGCAAAAATGGAAACAGCTATGAACCAGTATCAAATTGGCAAGTATCACATTGGAAGTCGTGGGGATAGAGTGGATTGCAGTAAGTGAATAGATATATATTAAATGAACAAAATTATTGATCGTGATTCAAGACATTTGATACGTGTATTTTGAATCCAATTCCATTCTAGGCACTTTCTGGTGAGCTATGTTTTCTTCAGAAAATTGGGTCGAAATAAAACTTCTGCCATTGATCTACGATCATTGAATGGTTTAAAATCATTGATAGATTTTAGGTATGTGTCACCCTTCACGTGTCAAAGAGGTCGTGCTTATTGATACATCGTGCAGAGTTCGGACTCATTGTATTATGAATTTATGTGATGTGATGTACTGATGTGATGTGATGTGCCTTGTCTATTAATGGCAATGAATTCATGAAATCACCAATAAATTATATATTTTTTCATAAATAACAAAATATTCACCAATACATTTAAATAATTTTCAAGCGGTGGATAAAAATCGTCAATACATTTAACTAATTTTCAAGCAGTGGATAAAATCGCCAATACATTTAAATAATTTTTCCTTCAGAGTAAAAATTTTTGCTCATACAATTATATATTTGTTCCTTTTAACAAAAATTATTCGCCTCCCACAATAAATATTTCCCCATAGAACAAGGTATTATTTGCCAGAAATTTATGGAATTATCATACCCTAGAAAAAAATCACCAATAGAAAAAAAAAAATTCCCCATTTTAAAAAAAAATTTCACCATCAATATGAAAATTTCCCCCCGAAAATAAAGTCCGATTCACCAGGATTTTACATAGTTGCCCGGTGGGTGATTTCTTAAAGTTATCCCTGAACTCATCTATCCTACGCTGCCTGAAGTGCTCCGATAGGTATCTCTCCCTGAACCTCTTTGTAAAGATCTCCCATTTGAGGGTGTCTGCAACTAGGCCACACTTGTATTCCTCCTGTCTCCACCATGTGGAGGTTGTACCTCTCAAAAGGTGAACTGTTACTCGTGCCTTCAAATTGCTTTCATAGGAACACAATGCAAAGCATTGATCTAGGCTGAAAAGCCAAGCCTCAGCTTCTACCCCGTCGATGGATCCCCCAAAAGATGGTGGCTGGAGGTGCAAAACCTCTCTGATCAGATCCCCTGGATCATGATGTACTCTCTCAAAATATATAGGTGTTACTACTGGAGGTGGTCTAGGTAGATGAATGGACTCAGGCTCATCCTCAGCCTAGCCCTCTAAGGGATTAGGAGGTGGACTCCTACTTTGTTCCCTAACTATTGATCTATGGCTCCCTGAATTCTGGTTATATGCCTAATGGTCAACTGCTGGAAGCCTATCCTATACTATCCCAATCAGGTTCTGAAGCGCTAATAAGATGTCTTGGTTTGGGTCAACCGGTCATTTGGGAGGAGCCTCTAGTTTCCTTTCCAGAACCGGTTCCTCCCTATCAACATCTTCGCATGCCATACATGCATGCCTAGGACCCCTACCATGCTTGCGAGCTTTTCGCGTAGTCGGAGGCATCCATATGAGAAAATAAAATAAAATGAAATAAATAAATAATTTTTGGAGAAAAATTTAATTAATAAAATAATTAAAGAAAAACGCAATGGATAAAAGTTCTTAGTGTTGGAAACCTTGCTCTAATACCAAAATGTTATGCCCAAACTTTTGGGCAAAAAATGAACAACAATTTTTTTTTTTAAATCAACCTAATAAAACTAATTAAGCTAAATTAAAGACGCAATAATTAAAGTCATCTTAACTATGATTTAACTCTAGAAATTAAAAGAGTTGTTTTACTGAGATAATCTAATTAACTTAATCATGCATGCAAAAATAAATTAAATGTGAAAAAATAACTCTCAAAAGAATCATTCCTATATCATTAATTAATAAATCAATTTAAGCATTAATCTGCAACTAAATTGGCGAGGGATATTAATACTCTCAAATAATCCTTTAGATGGTCTAGGAATTAGTTAAATTAATTCTAGCATTTAGATTATTGAAATCTAATAATCAATTGAACAATAAATATAATGTGTCTCAAATTTGACTAAAGGGGTTAAGTAAATTCATAATATAAATTGCTCTATAAAATTTAATTAATTTTGGTCAAATAATTAAACCCCTAAAGTCTAAACATTAACAAAGGCATGTTATTCATACTTATTAATAAAAATAAACCAAGAAAGACTATATATATATATAATAGAAATACCCAAACTAAAACTACACATATACAATTTTATACACATATATATATACTTTTAAATATATATAAATACATATATAAGCAATATTAAAATTGGTTTAAAATTAATATAAATCAATGATTACCAAATAAACATGGGATACCCTATTCAAATTTTGAATAGGGTTCGCCCCCTTTTTATATTCACATAAACTATTTAAAATAACATATGAAAACCTAAAGATAAAAGTTATAAATAAAACTACCAATCTAATCTTTTTAACTAACTTATCTATCTACCCTAACCCGAACCGGGTTAGGGTTTTTCGTGTTATGCAAGGTGCGAAACAATGGCGGACAACAAAATTTTCTCCACAGTGGCCACGGGTTTTAACAGTGGCGACGTATTATTTCAACAGTGGCAACATTTTAAGGCAGGGCCACCCGTAGCAGCGCCGAGGCGCCACTGCAGGTCATGGCCCGCAATGACACCGAGGTGTCCCTGTGATGCACGGCCCGCAGCGACGCCGAGGCATCCCTGCGGGGTACAACCCGCAGTGACGGTCAAGGCCACCCCTACAGGTCGCGACCCGCAGCAGCGCCATCGGTGCTTCTGCGGGGCTCGAACCACCGAGGATCTCCTGTGTGGAGCTTCGACTCCGCGGGACCCTCAAGGTAGGGCTTTCTTTTTTTGTGTGTGTGATATATATATATATATATATATATATATATATATATATATATATATATATATATATATATATATATATATATATATATATATATATATATTTCATTTGGTTTTATATATATACAGGGGTAAATTAATGACTGTGGAATAAATAACCAGCATTTAACCAAAGTTAAATATTTCTTTTCTCAAGCATGATTTATTTAAATAAATATATGCATACATTAGACATTTCTATTTTTAATACAAAGCATTTAAAACTAACTAGTTTTCTTTTTTCTTTTTTTAAATCTATTTGAATTTCTAGATTTCTCTTCTATGTCTAAATCTATATATATATTTTTTAAAGTATACGTTCTGATTTAAATGCATCATATATATCTATCTATCTATATATATATATATATATATATATATATATATATATATATATATATATATATATATATATATATATATATATATATATATATATATATATATATATATATATATATACTTTCTAAGCTAAAATCTGGATTACAATAGTTTTAGCAAACTATTTCCCAAAACCAGAATAAGAGTAAATCTTTTATTTTTATTTTCACTGAGGGCATTATCAAGATTTATTTTTCAGATATAATAAAATCAAAATTATGACAGTTTTATTTATCTACAGAATGAGTAATTTTACTATTTTTACAAAATGAACAGAAATGACAGCATTAAAATTATTTTCCCTACTACATTGCATTTCCAGATTTATAACTTAAGCAAAAATGACTAATTTTTACAGCTGCAAATTATTCTTTCTAGTTTAATGGCTTTCTACTTAACATGCATTAACAGAATATGTAAAAAGTAGCAGAATAATTTTATAGATAGCTGCAACTAATATTACCTAAAAAACCATGATTAACAACAAGAAAATAAAAAGCATTACTGTTTTAAAACAGAATAAAACGCCTCATTCCATTCTATATTAATTTTTCAAACAAAATTAAAACATCTCTTTTTTTTGCAACTCATACAAAACATAATTAATCAAATGCACTCATTTTATTTAATGATCAATACATCAAATACAATACAACTTATTACAAAGTAAACTTAGTCAATAATACATTTTCTTTTTTTTGCAATATAAATACAATAAAAGACTCTTTCTTTCTCTTTCTTTCCTTTGCAACTTAAAATACAATATCATATTCTTTTTTTTTTTTGCAACTAAAATAAAATCAGCAAGACTATATCCAAGCTTTCCCTTCCAAGTCTTTTCCCAAAGCAACCTGCAATAAAAATCTTAAGGTTGTGACCATGGAGGGCTCACCTCCCAACCTAGGCTTACTAGAAGCCACCCCCGAGCTTGGAGAACCAAGACCTAGATGGGTTACACTCAAGCAATACATAAAAAAGCATGGAAAACTCACAACAAACACATTCCCATCCCAAGGCTAAACATCATCAAATAATGTGATTTTTACATGGGTGGAAGTGGACTAAGTACCTTGAGGATAAACTGCAAAATAGTAAATCACAAGCCATCTCATGGCAACCAAGAACACATCACAAGTCCAACTTGTCCCAACATCCTTATGACCCCCAAGACATACATGCCATAATATCTCCCCTTATGACCCCCAAATGCATAAACAAAACTATGTAGCAAGGGTCACATAAACAAACCCTTGAGATCACTCTCTTAAAGAGAGCCTCTCACTCTAAGCTTGTCAAACAACCTTCCACCCCCAAGGCCACTCTATCCTCCCAAGGGTGAGATGGCCTTGGATATTCCCAAAACACAAATAAAATGCATAACCAAAACAAGTGAAAGCTCACATATATTTCTTCACAAATTAAACATAAAGGAAGAAAATAAACTACATTCAAGCAATGTTTGAAAGCAAAATTGTAACATACAAGGAAAAAGATTGAACCAACCTTGAATCTACCAAGGGTTTTAAAGGGATAGTTTGGAGAAGAGCAGCCCAAATCCACACTTCTTTCCTTCAACACTCAGCCAAAAATTATATCCTAAAATTGCTTCTAAAATTTCAAGAACTAGTCTCCAAAGATGGAGAGTGGGTGATTAACTTCCTAAGTCTCAATCCCTTGCCTAAGAAGGCTTCTCTCACTCTTTCCAACCTCTTGGATAGAGTGAGAGCTCACATTGGTTGGTCTTCCCAAAGCCTTACACACTCCCTAACCAAGGCACCTCGAAAAGGGAAATGGAATGGGGAAAAGGAATGACACATACCAAGAAGGTTATCTAACCAAGGAAGGCTCTCATAAAGATGAAATTCGTCCAACTTGGAAAACTCACTTTTTGGGGAGGTTAAACAAGTCCTAGGGAGTGGACACATGGCCAAATTTGGCCTTCATCTATAGGTACACTATATGGCCCACTAAAAATGCTCCTAAACTGACTCTAGGAGTTGGTTTAACCCTTTGAAAGTCCACCCAAAGTTTACCTATGGGTCAACTCTTAGTTGACCTTCCTAATGGCTCACTACCCTAGGTTTACTTGGGACCTTCAAAGATAATTGAAAATATAAACATGGAAAAAAATAAATTCCTCAAAAAGAGACATGACAATGCCAACTCAACATACAACACATCTGTCAAGTGACACTACAAAAGAATTACACATCACCAAAACACACATGGCATTTGTCTCTTTCAAAATTTATAATTTAAACAAATCCCAAAATAAATACTCCACCAAGAATAACATTTACAAATTAAATACATTTACAAACGAGGGGTTGACTCTCCAAATCGACAACCCCTGGCTTCACAATCGCACATAGGCCTAGGCTTGATTCTCCATATTGTTTCCATTGTCACATGGATAATTTTCCTGCACATCTTAATTACACATTATTAATTCCCAAATAGCCTCATATAATATTAAACACATAAATAAGAATACAAATCAATCACTTTGCATACAATTGACATCATACAAATCAATTTACCATATATCAAAGCAATCCACATAAGCGATTATCATAATCCTCATAAATTTTATCCATTCATAAGGTATGCATCATATTTCTAACATCATAATAAAGTCCTACAAATCAAATAAATGACATACACCCTCTCAATGTTATCCTATCCTAGAATCATATAAAATTATATATTCATAATGCATAGAAATGAAGCATCAATATATCAATGTTATCTAATCTTGGGATCATATAAAGTTCTATATCCATAATGCATAGAAATGAAGCATCTATAATAGTTCCAACATGAAAATCACTGAAATGCTAGGACGGGTTGGGGTAGGGCCTCACATCAACCTACCGGGACCAGAAGGGTGTCAGTAAAGCATCCAAATAGCTAGTGTTGGTATCAATGACAAAACATCAATGCAACGCATAATCAATTCCACCAAATGGCCAACACTAGATTTGGAAAATATCTAAGTACCAAAATAATGCCAAACAAGTCTCCCCCAATGGAAGACAGCCAACAATCTCCCGCATAGAGCTCTGAAATAAATAACAAACTCCCTTTGTAAATAATATCTTTGTAAAGCTCTAAATTTATCAATATCTTTCCCCCTTTCGTTTTATTTTTCTCTTTCTTTTTTTTTCACATCAATATCACTCCCCCTTTGACATCAATGCCAGAAATTTGACAAAATATCAAAGCAAAAGTATAAACCACTAAATCACAATGCTAACTACTCCCCCTGAGTAGTAGCATCCCACATCAGTGTCGAAATGAATAGTATCTCTGATAATTCATGTCGGACTGATGCCAAACTGCATAAATCAAGTCTCTACTGAAGGAGTAGAAACTCCCAATCTGTCTCTCGGGTACTCAAATGATTCCTTGGGAAAAGGTTTAGTGAAAATATCTACAATTTTCTCTTTAGTGTTCACATAAACTGGTCTAACTTCATTTTCTTCAACCTTCTCCTTCAAAAAGTTATACTTGATAGATATGTGCTTTGTTTTGGAATAAAATACTAGATACTTTGATATATCAATATCAACAGAGTTATCACAGTGAATAACTACCGGTGCATCACAATCCACCCTTATATCCTTTAACATTTGCTTCATCCATAAAAATTCTGTACAGTTAGTAGCAGTAGCAACATACATAGCTTCAGCAGTAGATAAAGAAGTACATGATTGTTTCTTGTTGATATATGAAACCAACTTCTTTCCAAGAAAGAAAGCTCCATCAGAAGTGTTTTTTTGGTCATCAACATCTCAGCCCTGTAATGCCCCGCCAGGAACCCTAAAGGAAAACAACACAACTAGGCAACTAAAGGGTGAAATAATTTTATTTTTTTTAAAGATTAAGTGCACTAACTATAACCATTGCACGTTTATCAACACGATGGAAGTCTATCATAAGTTTTCCTAAGGGTAACCAATGAAGATTAATTCCATAGATTATATTAACACCACAGTTAATTCATTTAATTAGATAAATTGAATACTTAAGTTTAAAATTACACATACATCCAAATTTCACAATAAAGAAATAAAAGTATTCAATGTATCCAATTTCCATAAACCATTTAAACATAAGATCAAAACAATAACATTCATTTCACTGACATAATAATATTAAAATATCCATAAATACATGGCTTCCAATAATACCACTGGTTACAAAGATATAATATCAAGATTACATAAAAGTCTGATACAATGACCACAAGCTCTCAACTGAACAATGATCTCGAACAAGAGCTGGTACATAAACCACAATCCAAGAAACACCAGTGAAGCCTTTCCTTGCCTGAAGATACAATCCAGAACATCCGATGGGAAGTGGCACTACCACCCGACCATGTGATCCCGAAATGGAACCACCCCACCGTGCTAGGAGATAGTAGAAAACCCTCAAGCAAGAAAAGTAAGACAAGTACAAAAGGACTACAAGACTCTGCAACCATCCATGTAACACAACTCACAAAACACTAGTGACTCTAAAAAGAGAGTGTCATCGCATAGCTTGATAGTTACCATGGTACAGCCTCCATATGTTCCAGCCCCCATACTCGGGTTTCTCCTGGTAACCTATCCCGACCTCCAGGTCCAACTAAGTCTCATGCGGACCCTACCAATCCTTTTGTGAAGACAAGGTGGTAAGTTTGCCATTCCAGGCCTTCTCGTAACATTATGAGCCCTGTACAAGCACTCAACTATGCACAAGGTACATTTATCTTAATTAATATTTAATCTACCCACCCCTTAATCAATTATTAGGTTATCACTTTTTAACTAACTCTCTACGGGTTATCCTCTTAATCAATTATTAGGTTATCACTTTTTAACTAACTCTCGACGGGTTATCCCGTCATCCACTTCGGGCACAGCCCCCGCTCGAAAGCCACTCTCTCTCCTAAGACACTAACAGGAAATGTTTCTCTCTACGAGAACTCTATGGCGAAAAAGGCAACCATAAACAATCCTGACAAGCACAAGTGAAGGATTCACAAATACCAACCCAAGACTGACCATTTGGACAAAAACACACAATGGCTCATATCAAATAGGTTATACAACAACACTTGGTCTAGGAGAAATAATAACATAGGACAAAACGACAATTTAACCAAAATACCAATGGAATTTAAGCTTGACTAAAAACATAATATACGCAAGATCCTATTACAGGCAATCTTTCCTTTAAAACAGCCAAAAGCATAAATAACATGCAATTTACGAATTTCCAAATAACAAGAATTTACCACTATTTAATACATAAACTTGACATTTGTCTAATAAAGTAAAACAAATTTACATATGTATTAATCTCCTAATGTATTTCCAATATGTATATCGAATATAAAATTATAAAAATTACTAAATTCTAAATTATTTATTCATAAAAAAAAATATTTAAATTGACAAATAAAAATTAAACAACTATATAAATATACATATATATCTATTTAAATATATATATATATAAACACATTAACATTATTATAATATTATTTATTTATTAATTTATTTTTATTTTTATTAATTTTTTTTAAAAATAACAATTAAAATAATAAATACAATTTAAAAACTAAAAATAACATTAAACACTAACAATACTACCCTAAGGCAGCGTTGCTGCCATATGGCAGTCAACGCTACCCTTGGGTAGCGCTGCTGCCCTATGGTAGCAGCCACTACCATGGGTAGTGTGCGTGCGCTTGGGTAGAGGCAATGCCTCCCCACTAAATTAGTAATTTATTAATTTTTTATTTTTTTTTAATTAAATTTTCTTTTAAAACCACCAAAAAAAAAAAATTACTGTTTATCAAAACTGTTTCAACAGCATAAACATAAATACCCAAATTCAATAAAATTCTTTTACAAAATTTTATTCAAACATTTTTTTTTAAAAATAGATACTCATAAATTTAATTCAAAATTAATTTTATTCCTTAAGTGATCAACAATTCCCACATAGGTACCATTATTTGAAAAACTATCAGAACAAATCAAACAAGAGAGGATAATTTTCTCAGGTAAATACCCTTTCTCCTAAATCGTGCAATTTCCATGCACCATAAAAAACTTGACAAATTTTCTATAATAATTTTCCTAATTTTCCCAAAATTACATTCTTCCCATAAACAAGAAATACACATCAGGCATGAATTTTCAAACAAAACTTGAATTCACCAGAAGAGGGTTTGTATTTAAAAATAACTTTACACACACACATCAATCAGAGAAGAATAGAAATATTTACTAAAAACCCACAACTAAGAATTCATCCAACCTGGTATAGCTTTCCTGGAAGAAATCTGTAGAAGAGCCCTTAATCCCTTCAATAACTTCCAATAAATTCCTTCACCTAAATTCTTAACCTGTTCCTGTGTGTCCCTCTCTATCCTAAAATAAAGACCTAACCCCTATTTAAACTAAAATTCTAGGTTCAATAGCTTTTTCACAAAAAACCTAAATTTAGAATAATAGTAATTTTTATTTTATTTTCTAAATTTATCACATGCAATAATTAAAAAACATTATTCTTTCTTTTCTTTTCTCATGCACATTAATTAGTTTTCTAAATAAAGAATTAAAACAATATTTTAATTCTAATTAATCCTTTTATTCATTTATTTAGTTAAAATTTTAGAAAATACTAAATACAATTAATCTAATTTATTTTTTAAAATAAAAAATATATATATATTTCTAATACCATGCAGCTTAATTTAATAATTTCTTTAATTAACCAAATTTATAATCTCAATGCATAAACAATACAATAATGAGACAATTTCATAAACTTAATTAATTAATTAATTAAATCCACTAAAACACTCAAATTAAACAAATCTCAAGCAATTTCCCATAAAAGATAAAATGACAAAATACAAAGACCGAACTAACTGACAAGACGACCAACTGACGACACTCATACGATTGTAACTGAGTAACATAGGGTCAACTACTATCTCCTCCACTTCCATTGGAAAATATAAGGCACGCTCAGACCTGTGAAGCCAGGTGGAGACGATACCTCGTACCTACCCGGTACTTGTACCTGCAATATCCTGCATCACCGAACCACACATGCATATATATATATATATATATATATATATATATATATATATATATATATATATATATATATATATATATATATATATATATATATATATAAATAATATAGAAAACATGGCATACACACTGATGAAGGAGAATCGTGACTTTCCCTATCTCACCAAAATGAGTGAAGGAAAATCGTCCCCTTGCATCCAATACACTCGCAAACACACAACATATAATTACACATTGCATAGATAAAGTAAAATGTCAGTACATAGCAATAATCCATAAAATGCCATAAATCACAAGTACTAAAATACTGCAAATAAATTATACATCTCATCTCCAAATAAAGCATAACGTCATAAAAATCTGAATAACATATCATGGTAATGTATCCACTCAAAAACAACCAATAATAAAATATGAGTCTAATGAGTTCAAACTAGTAGGGGTACTACATTCTCCCCCCCAAAACTAGGCTTACTCCTGGAAGCCTAAAATAAATAAGAATACAGTTCTCTCATCTTTGTTGCATCCTCCCAAGTCACCGAGGTCTCATCATTTGGGTCCCATAGGACCCTTACCTGGTCGATGGTACGACCCCTGAGAATCAAATCCTGACATTGAAGAATGCACACGGGCTCCATGGAAAGTTGCCCATCCTCGACCTGCAAAGAGTTCCAATCAAGAACATGTGTCACATCTGGATGATAAGGCCAAAGAATTGAAACATGAAAGACATCGTGGATGCGGGATAGACTCGGTGGCAAGGCAAGATGGTAGGTAACAGGTCCTATCCTCTCAAGGATCTCAAAAGGTCCAACAAATCAAGGCGCCAACTTAGATCCCTTTCCATAACGGATCGGACTCTTCCGCGAGTGCACTCTCAAGAACACATGATCAACAATAGAAAACTGACGATCTACCCTATGAGCATCTGCATACTTCTTCTATCTATCCTATGTTGCTACTAAATGCTCATGAATCCTATCTACCTGCTGCTCCATCTCCCGAAGAATATCCAGTCCTATAAGCACCCTGTCCTCTAACCGATCCCAACTCAAAGGAGTGCGGCAAGGACGACCATATAATGCTTGAAAGGGGGACATACCTATGGAGCTATGATAACCATTGTTATAAGAAAACTCCACTAGATATATATAGTCCTCCCAGCGTGACTGTTGGTCCATCACATACATGTGAAGCATGTCCTCTAATACTTGATTCACTCTCTCTGTTTGACCATCTGTCTCTAGATGATAAGCTGAACTAAAATTCAACTGAGTCCCCAAAGCATGTTGTAGTGAGTTCCACAATGCTGAGGTAAAGACAGGATCTCTATCAGATATGATCTGCCTCAGAATCCCATGCAATCTCACTACTTCTTCTAAGAAGACTCGTGCCACCACTGCTGCTGTGTAGGAAGATTGAATATGAACAAAATGAGAAACCTTAGTCAATCTGTCAACTATGACCATGATGGCATCATGACGATGTGAAGAGATAGGCAAACCAACAATGAAATCCATGGAAATGATATCCCATTTCCAATCTGGTACTAGATTAGGCTGCAAAAGCCCTACTGGGTGCTGATGTTCTGCCTTCACTCGCTGACACTCTAAACACTTCAACACAAAATCAGCAATGTCACATTTCATACCCGCCCAATGATAAATCTGTCTAAGATCTGTGTGCATCTTCTTGACACCTGGATGTGCCGAATAAGGTGCATGATGGGCCTCGGTCATGACCAAAACACGAAGAACCTGCAAGGGAGGTACATAGATCTGTTCATGGTGACAAAGAAGTCCATTTGCCTCAAGGTTATACCCAGAAAATCTACCCTCTAAAGGCCTTCCGGACTCTATCATAGCTCTAACATCCTAATACCAAGTATCCTGAGGAAGAACTCCAAGAATTCTCTCTCTTAAGTCTACTCCAAGGGATAATGCTGAAACTTCATGCCACCTAAGACTCAAAGCATCTACTACTATGTTCTATTTGCCCTGAATATAATGAACCTCAAAATCATATTGGCAGAAGAATTTCATCCATCTTCGCTGTCGAGCATTCAAGTTTGGCTGTGTGAATATATACTACAAACTGCGGTGATCACTCTGCAGCTCAAACCGGTGCCCTAACAGGAAATGCCGCCATCTAACCAAAGCATGAACTACAAATGCCAACTCTAAATCATGAACTGGATAGTTCAACTCATGGTTCTTGAGTTTGCAAGACTCATAAGCAACCACACGTCCATCCTGCATAAGTACTGCACCTATACCTTCCAAAGAGGCATCTGTGCATACCATAAAATCTCTAGATGGATCAAGAACTGCCAAAATCGGAGCACTGACAAGGAGTTCCTTCAAGGTCTTAAAAGCTGCTTCACACTATTCTAACCAAACAAACTTCTTCGCTTTTCTCTGAAGAGAAGTAATCGGGTGTCCTATCCGGGAAAAGCCTTCAACAAAGCGACAGTAATATCTGGCCAAACCCATAAAACTCCTAACTTCTGAAACGTTGGTCGGCGCTGGCCAATCAACAATGGCTTGGATCTTTGAAGGATCCATAGATATACCTTCTCCCTAAACCATATGACCAAGATAGTTCACCTCAGTCTGGAAGAAGTCACACTTTGCTAAATTGGCATAGAGTTTATTTTCTCTTAAGCACTGTAATACTTGACGTAAGTGACCCTCATGCTCCTCCATAGATCTAGAATAAACCAGAATGTCATCCAAGAATACAATGACGAAATGATCAAGGTAGGTGCAAAAAACCCCATTCATTAAGCTCATGAAAACTGAAGGCGCGTTCGTCAACCCGAATGGCACCACTATGAACTCATAGTGACCATAATGAGTACGAAACATTGTCTTATGAATGTCTACATCCTAAATGCGCAACTGATGGTATCCAAACTTCAAGTCAATCTTAGAGAACACCTTGGCTCCCTTAACCTGATCAAAAAGGTCATCTATACGAGGCAATGGATATCTATTCTGGATGGTTACCTTATTCAACTGTCGGTAATCAATGTATAACCGAAGAGAACCATCTTTCTTCTTAACAAAGATAACAAGCGCACCCCAAGGGGAACCACTAGGACGAATGAATCCCTTGGCCAATAATTCTTCTATCTGCAATTTCAACTCGCTTAACTCCTGAGTAGTCATCCGATATGGTGCTCTTGAAATAGGTTCTGCACCAGGAACCAAATCAACACAAAAGTCTATATCTCGCTTCGGAGGCATACCAGGAATATCCAATGGAAACACGTCTACATACTCTCTAAGAATAGGGTGACTATCAAGAGTGATTTCTCGCCTCTCTGACTCATCTAATTCCTCAAGAGTAATTGCAAAAAGATGACATCTTCTACGCATGCACCGCTTAAGTTGCATAGCGGAGATCATACGCAGGGATATCGACCTCTGTACTCCAACAATCTCCACTTCTCTTCCAAGGTCATCTAAACACACTACTGTCTTCTTGTGACAATCTACATGAGCACTGTGAGATGATAGCCAATCCATCCCCAATACAACTCCATAAGATCCCAAAGGAATAACCCGAAGGTCAACTGAAGTAACTATGGTTCCTAATTTCAACTCATAACTAGGAATAAAGGCATCTACAGAAACATGGACACCTATAGCCAACTCTACTTGCCACCTATCTGCCTACTTAGCAGACATAAGTCCGCACCGCTCCACAATGGTTGAAGAAATAAAAGAATCAGAAGCTCCAGAATTGAAAAGTATAGAGATAGGGGTTACATGCAACATACCTGCTGCCTCAATGAATGTACCCTGATGATCAACTTGGCGATCGTCTACCGCTGCAAATACTCTATGGGACCTCCCTGCATCTCCTACTGTAGGTTCAGATGCTATTGGCCTCTGACTACCTATGTTGTGGACATTTTGAGGACACTGTGTAGCTCTGTGACCAAACTGCCCACAAGAGAAGCAAGCTCCTCTATTACCTGTCGGTCCACTAGATTGCTGGAAACTTCCATGGCTAGGGGCATAAGATGCACTCTGCGAGGCCTGCCCTGTAGTGTCCTGATTGCCCCTCTGCCAGTTCCTACCCTTCTTATACTAAGAATTGCCACCTTGTTGGCCTTGGAACTATTTTGGTTTTGACTGTTGTTGTTGTTGTTGCCCACTCTTAGCGGGTTCTTGAGGAGTTCTAAATGGTGTAGCTGACTGGGACTGATTTCCCTGAGCTTTATTTCCATTGGTAGGTGCACTTCCTATCTGCACACCTATCTGACCACCAAGTGCTCGATTAAGGTTCAGCTCAACTAATCTGGCCTTCGCCATGGCTATCTCCATTGAAGCTAGCTCGAATACCCTCACACCTCCACTGATACGGTCATTCAAGCCTCTTAGGAAATGTTGGACAAGCATAGCCTCATCATTACCAATTCAGACGTATTGTTTGAGCTCATAAAACCTGTGCTCATACTGGTCTACTATCATCCCATACTGACGCAAGGCATAAAACTCATCTACTCGAGTCTGCCTCCACTGGGGTGAGAGAAATCGTGCCTTGAATCTCTCCAGAAATAGTTCCCATGTGATGGTGTTAATGCATACACTAATCTTCTTCTCCTCTAATCTCCACCAGATTGAAGCAAATTTATTGAGACGCATAATAGCACATCTTGCCTTGGTGTTGCTGTTGTATGGAAACATAGCGAAACACCGGTCCAAACTGATGAGCCAAGTCTCTACCTCAAGACCAGTACCCATTCCATCAAAGTAAGGAGGATTGGACCTCACCAAGTCCTTTATGTGACCCAAGGAAGGTGGATCTCAGACAGTTGGAATCTCCTCCCTCCTAGGTGATCTTTCTCTTTCTCTCTCTTTTGAAACCTGTTGAAGCGGCTCTTCAACCCGAACATGAATACGTTGTTCAAACTCAGGCCTTTGGCCTAACCTATCCAGAACTTCCTAAAACATCTGTCTCAGCTATGCCCTTTCAAAAACATGTTCTCCTGCATGTGGAGAGTTCTGATGTACAGACTATTCCTGCTCCTGATGAACTGACTATTCTGGCTCTACATTCTCATGAGTGGGTGCTGGTGGAGGACTGTGATGGTCAGAACCACAGCCCCATCCTCCACCTCTGCCTCCTTTGCGACCACCTATACGACCACCTCCTCTAGCTTTCCTAGCCATGATCTGGTACCATAAAATAGAAAATGGTTCAGATTTATAGCAAGGATAAGACAAGAGAGATACAAACATTACTGACCTAAGTAAGATGGTCAATTGAAAGGCACACTACAAACCCAGAGTACCCAGTGTTGAAACTTGGGCTCTGATACCAAATGTAATGCCCCGCCAAGAACCCTAAAGGAAAACAACACAACTAGGCAACTAAAGGGTGAAATAATTTTTATTTTTTTTTAAAGATTAAGTGCACTAACTACAACCATTGCACGTTTATCAACACAGCGGAAGTCTATCATAAGTTTTCCTAAGGGTAACCAACGAAGATTAATTTCATAGATTATATTAACACCACAGTTAATTCATTTAATTAGATAAATTGAATACTTAAGTTTAAAATTACACATACATCAAAATTTCATAATAAAGAAATAAAAGTATTCCAATGTATCCAATTTCCATAAACCATTTAAACATAAGATCAAAACAATAACATTCATTTCATTGACATAATAATATTACAATATCCATAAATACATGGCTTCCAATAATACCACCGGTTACAAAGATATAATATCAAGGTTACATAAAAGTCTGATACAATGACCACAAGGTCTCAACTGAACAATGATCTCGAACAAGAGCTAGTACATAAACCATGATCCAAGGAACACTAGCAAAGCCTTTCCTCGCCTAAAGATACAATCCAGAACATCCGATGGGAAGTGGCACTACCACTCGACCATGTGATCCCGAAATGGAACCACCCCACCATGCTAGGAGATAGTAGAAAACCCTCAAGCAAGGAAAGTAAGACAAGTACAAAAGGACTACAAGACTCTGCAACCATCCATGTAACACAACTCACAAAACACTAGTGACTCTAAGAAGAGAGTGTCATCACATAGCTTGATGGTTACCATGGTACAACCTCCATAGGTCCCAGCCCCCATACTCGGGTTTCTCCTGGTAACCTATCCCGAGCCTCCGGTTCCAACTAAGTCTCATGCGGACCCTACCAATCCTTTCGTGAAGACAAGGTGGTAAGTTTGCCATTCCAGGCCTTCTCGTAACATTATGAGCCCTATACAAGCACTCACCTATGCACGAGGTACATTTATCTTAATTAATATTTAATCTACCCACCCCCTAATCAATTATTAGGTTATCACTTTTTAACTAACTCTCGACAGGTTATCCTATCATCCACTTTGGGCACAGCCCCCGCTCGAAAGCCACTCTCTCTCCTAGGACACTAACAGGAAATGTTTCTCTCTATGAGAAATCTATAGCGAAATAGGCAACCATAAACAATCCTGACAAGCACAGGTGAAGGATTCACAAATACCAACCCAAGATTGACCATTTGGACAAAAACACACAATGGCTCATATCAAATAGGTTATACAACAATACTTGGTCTAGGAGAAATAATAACATAGGACAAAATGACAATTTAACCAAAATACCAATGGAATTTAAGCTTGACTAAAAACATAATATACGCAAGATCCTATTATAGGCAATCCTTCCTTAAAAACAGCCAAAAGCATAAATAACATGCAATTTACGAATTTCCAAATAACAAGAATTTACCACTATTTAATACATAAACTTGACATTTGTCCAATAAATTAAAACAAATTTACATATGTATTAATCTCCTAATGTATTTCTAATATGTATATCGAATTTAAAATTATAAAAAATACTAAATTCTAAATTCTTTATTCATAAAAAAAGAATATTTAAATTGACAAATAAAAATTAAACAACTATATATATATATATATATATTAACACATTAACATTATTATAATATTATTTATTTATTAATTTATTTTTATTTTTATTAATTTTTTTTTAAAATAACAATTAAAATAATAAATACAATTTAAAAACTAAAAATAACATTAAACACTAACAATACTACCCTAAGGCAGTGTTGCTGCCATATGGCAGTGAACACTACCCTTGGATAGCGTTGTTGCCCTATGGTAGCACACACTACCTATGGGTAGTGCTATTGCCCTAAGGCAATAGCCGCTACCCTTGGGTAGCGTTGTTGCCCTATGGCAGTAGCCACTACCATGGGTAGTGTGCGTGCACGTGGGTAGAGGCAATGCCTCCCCACTAAATTAGTAATTTATTAAAAAAAAATTTATTATTATTATTTTTCTTTTTAATTAAATTTTCTTTTAAAACCACAAAAAAAAAAATTACTATTTATCAAAACTGTTTCAACAACATAAACATAAAGACCCAAATTCAATAAAATTCTTTTACAAAATTTTATTCAAACATTTTTTTTTTTAAATAGATACTCATAAATTTAATTCAAAATTAAATTTATTCCTTAAGTGATCAACAATTCCGACATAGGTACCATTATTTGAAAAACTATCAAAACAAATCAAACAAGAGAGGATAATTTTCCCAGGTAAATACCCTTTCTCCTAAATCGTGCAATTTCCATGCACCATAAAAAACTTGACAAATTTTCTATAATAATTTTCCCAAATTACATTCTTCCCATAAACAAGAAATACACATCAAGCATGAATTTTCAAACAAAACTCGAATTCACAAGGAGAGGGTTTCTATTTAAAAATAACTTTACACACACACATCAATCAGAGAAGAATAGAAATATTTACTAAAAACCCACAACTAAGAATTCATCCAACCTGGTATAGCTTTCCTGGAAGAAATCTATAGAAGAGTCCTTAATCCCTTCAATAACTTCCAATAAATTCCTTCACCTAAATTCTTAACCTGTTCCTGTGTGTCCCTCTCTATCCTAAAATAAAGACCTAACCCCTATTTAAACTAAAATTCTAGGTTCAATAGCTTTTTCACAAAAAACCTAAATTTAGAATAATAGTAATTTTTATTTTATTTTCTAAATTTATCACATGCAATAATTAAAAAACATTATTCTTTCTTTTCTTTTCTCATGCACATTAATTAATTTTCTAAATAAAGAATTAAAACAATATTTTAATTCTAATTAATTCTTTTATTCATTTATTTAATTATAAATTTAGAAAATACTAAATACAATTATTCTAATTTATTTTTTAAAATAAAAAAATATATATATTTCTAATACTATGCAGCTTAATTTAATAATTTCTTTAATTAACCAAATTTATAATCTCAATGCATAAATAATACAATAATGAGACAATTTCATAAACTTAATTAATTAATTAATTAAATCCACTAAAACACTCAAATTATACAAATCTCAAGCAATTTTCCATAAAAGATAAAATGACAAAATACAAAGACCGAACTAACTGACAAGACGACCAACTGACGACACTCATACGAGTGTAACTAAGTAACATAGGGTCAACTACTATCTCCTCCACTTCCACCAGAAAATATAAGGCACGCTCAGACCTTAGAAGTCAGGTGGAGACAATACCCCATACCTACCCAGTACTTGTACCTGCAATATCCTGCATCACCAAACCACACATGCATATATATATATATATATATATATATAGAAAACACGGCATACACACTGATGAAGGAGAATCATGATGTTTCCTGTCTCACCGAAATGAGTGAAGGAAAATCGTCCCCTTGCATCCAATACACTCGCAAACACACAACATATAATTACACATTGCATAGATAAAGTAAAATGTCAGTACATAGCAATAATCCATAAAATGTCATAAATCACAAGTACTGAAATACTGCAAATAAATTATACATCTCATCTCCAAATAAAGAATAACGTCATAAAAATCTGAATAACATATCATGGTAATGTATCCACTAAAAAACAACCAATAATAAAATATGAGTCTAATGAGTTCAAACTAGTAGGGGTACTACAAGCCCAATCAGCATCTATATATGCACATAAAGTAAATTTATCACTCTTAGGGTACCACAAGCCATATCCTGATGTGCCTTGTAATTATCTAAAAATCCTTTTCACCACCATCTCATGATTTTCTCTAGGACCACTCTAAAATATTGAAACAATACAAACAACGTTCATAATGTCAGGCCTTGTCTAAGTCAAATAAAGCAGACCTCCAATCATAGATTTGTATCTTGTATGATTTACCGATGTGGAAACATCTTTTCTTGTCAATTTCTCACATGTAACCATAGGAGTACTTACTGGTTTAGAATCTCCCATACCAAATTTCTTCAACAATTCCTTAGCATATTTAGTTTGACAGATGAAAATACCTTTGTCAATCTGAGTAATCTGCAAACCTACGAAAAATTTCATCTCACCAATCATACACATCTCAAATTCTTTCTTCATATTCTTACAAAATTATATGCATTACTTATGTTCACCTCCAAAAATAATATCATCAAAAAATACTTCAATAATCAGTATATCATCATCAGTGATCTTATAATATAAATTACTGTCAGCACTACCCTTACTAAAACCGAGCTTTAAAAGATATTTATCCAACCTTGCATACCAAGCTCTAGGTGCTTGTTTCAATCCATAGAAAGATTTCCTTAACCTGCAAACCATATATGTTTCATCTAATAGTGAAAAACCATTAGGTTTCTCATTATAAACTTCCTCATCAAGATCCCCATTCAAAAATGCACATTTAACATCCATCTGATAAACCTTATAGTTTTTATAAGTAGCATAGGCAAGAAATAAGCTTATAGATTCAATCCTAGCTATAGGTGCAAAAGTCTCTCCATAATCAATTCCTTCATTTTGAGAATATCCTTTACAAACCAATCTAGCCTTATTCCTTATAACTTGACCATCCTCATTCAATTTATTCCTAAAAACCCATTTAGTTCCAGTAACATTTTTATTTTTAGGTCGGGGAGCTAAGGTCCATGTGTTATTTTTCTCAATTTGTTCTAATTCTTCTTCCATCGCTTTTAACCAATATTCATCTTTACATGCCACAATTATTGATACCCGTTCAACTTGTGAAATTAAACATACCTCATTAGTTGCCAGTCTTCTTCTTGTCATCACTCCATTGCTCTTATCCCCAATGATCTAATCTTCTAAATGATTCAATCTCACATACCTAGGAGTCTTCTGACTTTCTGATTCCCTTCCCTGATCTTCAGTTACTGTAGAATTCTCTGATAATGTCAAAGTAACTAGTTCAACACTCTTTTTCAGTAAAGGTGCTACCGGTTAAGATATAATCATTTCCACTACTGGTTCCTTCTCATAAACTCTTATTTGAATTATGTTCATCTCATCTACTTTGGCATTAGCACTCTCCACAATTCTCTGCAATCTCTTGGTATAACATCTATATTCTTTGCTTTCATTAAAATAACCAAGAAATATGCCTTCATCACATCTAGGATCAAATTTCCCAATAATATCATCTCTCCTGATATAATATTTACTACCAAAAATTCTGAAATACTTTACTGTAGGTGTATTGTCAAACCATAATTCATAATATGTCTTACCGGTTTCTCCTTTGGTATGTACTATGTTGAATGTATAAACCGTTGTGCTCACTGCTTCTCTCTAGTAGATATGAGGTAGACTAGCTTCCATCATCATTGTTCTAGAAGCATCCAAGATAGTTATGTTCTTCCTTTCCACAACTCCATTCTATTGAGTTGTCCGAGGAGCAAAAAATTGTCTTCTTATACCATGCTTCTCACAAAAGTTATTAAACTCACCGGATGTGAATTCTCCACCATGATCTGATCTCAAACATTTAATCTTCAATCTTGTCTCAGTTTTAACATTAACCTTAAAGATTTTAAACTTTTCAAATGCTTCATATTTTTCTTTTATAAAAGTAACCCACATCATTCTAGAATAATCATCAATGATTAGTATGAAATATTTATCACCTTGAAAACTTTTAACTCTAATAGGGCCACACAAATCAGTATGAATAAGATCAAGAACATCATTTGATTTATCTTGTATACTCCTAAAAGAGGTTCTGACCTATTTACCCATTTGACATTCTTTACATACCGGATTATAGGGCTTCACAATCTTAGGTATATCTCTAACTGCCTTAGTTGAACTGATCTTCACAATGAAATCAAAATTCACATGACACGACCTTTTATGCCATAGACAACTCTCATCAATCTATGTAATCAAACATGTCTTCTCACCGGAGTTCAAATGAAATATGTTACCTTTTGTTTGTGTACCAGTTGCAATCTCCAAACCAGATCTATTAATGATTTTGCATCTTCCATCCTTGAACTCTAATTGAAATCCCTTATCTACCAATTGTCCTACACTCAAAAGATTATGCCTCAAACCTTCAACATAATAAACATTACCAGTATTGTTCTTACCATTCAATGATATAGTTCCTTTTCCTTTGATCATACATGCTTTGTCATCTCCAAATCTAACTAGACCGTCATCAAATTCTTGCAAAGACAAAAACTTCCCTTTATCTTCAGTCATATGATGTGAACAACCGCTATCAATTACCCATTCATCCTTGTCTTCAATTTTAGCAGAAAGTGCCTTCTCTTCAGGTACATTCTCTTCCAGTGCCAGATCATCTTCCTTGATAGCCAGGAACACCCATTCCTTCCCATTGTCGGAACCACTAGTAGAGTCATCTATCGGTTCATCATCAGAGTCAGTAATGCCTTCCTCATCCGCTATGTAGCATGATTTATCTATGTTTTTCTTGTACTTATACTTGTTTTGATATTCAGGGTTAGACTTAAATGACCTTCTAACTCTTTCTTCAAATCTTGAATTCCTTTCAGGAGATAGAGATGCAAAATGACC